>NC_056748.1:312931665-313296665 GCF_019279795.1 Protopterus annectens
TACCTCATCCATCCTCCCCCTGCATTCCCAGTAAAACCCCAAATTCTCTACTCATAGCCTATCTCAATATAAGGAGTGTAAACAATAAAGTTAGCCAACTACATGCTCTACTAGATACACACTCATTTGATATCTTATGTTTGACAGAAACCTGGCTCAAACCATTAACAAAGAACAATGAAATAATTCCACCTGGTTATAATATCCTGAGATTAGACTGAACAACCAAAAAGGGTGGTGGAGTAGCAATTCTATACAAATCTCACTTACAGGAGTACAACCACCTCTAGATAATAATGTTGAAATCCTTATCTCCAAGCTCCAGGTCAATGCTAATAAATCTGTATGTATAATTTTCTCCTGTCTACCTCCAGGCAATAACATCAGCATCCTAGAAAGTATTGCCTGCTGGCTTTCTACATCCTTCCCACAGGAAACCATTGTACTCTGTGACTTTAATATAGACTGGAACACCTGTACCTCACACAAACCCACAACCCATATAAACCTTTATGGCTTTTCCCAAATAATTACCACCCCTACCAGAATCCATAAACCCAGTAGCAAAGAAAGTACCTTAGACTGGATCTTAACTAACAGCCATCCTCTCTCTTACAAAGTAGGTATCCTTCCTGATGATATTAGTGACCATTCATTTACCTATATTTCTAGACAAAAAACCTTTATCCCAAATCAAACTACCTTTAAAACCAACCTGAACAAAAAAAATTCAATCCAACAAACTTCCAGGCAGAACTTCAAGCCTGTGACTGGTCACCCTTAAAACAACTCCCTCTTGAGGAAGCAGTATCCTATTTTAACTCCAGATTCTTACAAATCCTGGAATTCCATGCCCCCTCATGCTCGATAAGAACTAGAAGTAAAGCAGCCCCATGGCTCACTAAAGAGACTAGGCAACAGATCCTACTAAGAAATAAAATCTGGTCCAATTGGAGAAACACTAAAGACCCAATTGATCGTCAACACTTTAAACAGCTAAGAAATGCTACCAAAAAATCAATACTTCTTGATAAAAAAAACTATTATTTTAAACTCCAGCAAAAGCACCAACAACAACCACAAACCTTCTGGTCAGGCATAAATAGACTTTTACACCCAGGCCACTCGAAAACACCAACCCCATCAGGTCTCTCTTAACACTCCCAACCAGATTGCTGATGCTTTTAATACATTTTTTTGCTGAAACTGTCCAATCTCTGGCAAACACCTTACCTCCTGTTACTTCTATCCTCTCATCCTCCCTACCTAGCATACCTTCTACCTTTCACTTAAAACCAGTCCCTACATCCCTCATCTATACTCTACTTCATAACCTTAAACCATGTACTCCCTCAGCTGATCTCCTACCAGCTGAATACCTTCAGTCTGCAGCAAAAGTACTTGCCTATCCCATTTCTATCCTAATTAATAGAACACTCACTGAAGGCTCCATTCCTTCTTTCTGGAAAATCTCTCACATAATCCCACTTCACAAGGGTGGTAACTCAACTGAACTCTCTAACTTTTGGCCTATATCCCTACTTTCTCCTCTAGCCAAAATCATGGAAAAATGCATTCACCAACAACTTCTTGACCACCTTCTCCAAAATAACCTTCTAGCTGACTGTCAGCATGGTTTTAGACCTTTCCATAGTATCACCACTGCTCTCCTATCCTTTAAAGACTGCATTAATAAACATCATAATAATAACATGCTCTCCTCTGCACTCTTCATAGACCTATCTAAAGCTTTTGATATGGTTAACCATCAAATACTTCTTAACTTACTCAAATCATTCTCACTTGACTCACAGGCATTACAATGGTTCAAGTCCTACTTACATAATAGACCTATCCAAACATCTCCCTATTACCCTTGGTGTCCCTCAAAGCTCTATCCTGGGACCTCTACTCTTCTCCATATTCATAAATGACCTTAGTATAAATCTACTTCTAGCTACCTGCATACAATATGCAAACAACTCCACATTGATTTGTAAAGCCTCCTCTGCATTTGAACTCCAATCCATCACCCAAACAGTATTTAACCTAGTCAGAAACTGGTTCCAACAACATTGCCTCCTCCTAAATGCCAAAAAAACAAAACTATTGCTATTTACTCCAACTCTTAAATCCTCCCAATAAATTTCACTATTACATCCAACAATGGTACGATCATAGCTCCTGACCCGACTACCAAACTCTTAGGTCTAACAACTGACCACAATCTTAACTTTGACTCGCATATCAACTCTACTATTAAAACAGTAAACAGAAAACTTGGTTCCTTATATAGGATAAAACCTTTCCTCACCCCTGAAGCCAAAACTACCATTGCCCATACCCATCTGGTCTCTCCTCTCCTCTATGCCTCCCCCATTTATACTAATCTTTCCAAAAGCAACCTTAATAAGCTAACCACTTCTTATAACAATATTGCCAGATTTGCTACTGGCTCCCCATTTAGAACTCACCATTGTCTAAATCTCAAACAGCTAGGATGGCTAGAACTGCAAAACCAGCTAGAACTTCAACAACTCACCATCACGCATAAGATTCTGTACCATCCTAGTAATACTCCTATTCTCAGTAGCCTCATCTCCCCCTACACAAATCTTACTACTCTTTACTCAGCAAATAAACTACTTACTGGTCACCATCCAGAAATCCCACAACAAAGCAGGTGATTCTCTTTTCTCAAATTCTGTGGGGAAGATTTGGAACAAGCTTCCCAGCAAACTTGCATCACTGTCATCATTACCACTCTTCAAAAAGCAACTAAAAATCTTCCTAAAAACACAATGGCTATGCCCATTTACTAACCCTGACTAACACCCCCCAGTACAACATTACTGTATACCTCACACCCAAAACCCATAGTGTGGGATTAGTAATCCTTCCCTTACACCCTTTTTTACTCTCCTACTCCCAGGGAAATATCACTGAGTTTGTTCTTTGTACATTCATTCTGCTGTGAGCAAAAGTCTTCAACCTGTATATAGACCAACTATCTTTTTACTATGAGTGTAACATTTCTTTAAGTGTATATATAGATACTCTCTTGTGTTTTAGAGTTATATTCTAAGACAACCTGAATACTTCATTTCAATCTGTACCTTTGTTCCTAACATACTTTATGTTGAATGTCACTCCCTTTACCATGTAAATAGTACTGTACTGCTGTATTAAACTCTGTACTCACTAATGTCATACCCTTTACCATGTAAATAGTACTGTATTGCTGTGTTAAACTCTGTACTCACCTTTCTTGAAAATTAAGTTCTTTGTTGAAAATCATCATGTATAATGAATTTAAATATTTTTTTGAATTTTTGCTGTCCTGTATTATTAGCTTAATGCTGAGCTTATCTCCCCGGGCCTGTACTGAAAATGGACATGTATCCAGTTGGACTAGCCCAGTCAACAAATGTAAAATAAAATAAATAAAATAAATAAATAAATAAAAGTCTAAGAAATACCTGAACCAGGGATCTAAATTTTCATCAGCAAATAAATAAAGCACCATTGGGAGAAAAGGTTCATTATGCAGTGCCTTCCCCATCCCTGTACTAGACTCTCACAGAACAATATGTTAGCTTCCTTCAAACAGGATTTGGATTACTACATGGGTGTTCACAAGTTCCCTCTTTGCTTGACTGGTGTAGAACTCCTTGAAAAAAGGGGTTACAGTCTAAGGGTGGGTGCTGCCAAAGTGTAAATGGGCACAAGACTTCGTTGCCTTGTATTTCCCATGATTCCTGTGCTTTCCACTATTGGGTTTAATTGAAATGCTCTGATAGGCAGTTTACATACCCAGTTAAAAATGATTGCAAAAGCACTGAACAATCAGTTACTATAGTTACTTGATGCTGTCAGTAGTAAATGGCACAGGAAGTGGTTAAACCATCACGGTCAACAATCATAGAGGTGGTTATTGCAATTATACAATGGTGCGTGGTACCTATTTTAAACAGGTCCATTGCATAAAGGCCCTGTTCACTCTAGGAGGATGCTTTTGGTTATACTGTGTATGTAGATGTTTCTGTACATGCCAGTGCCTACTGTATCACCTGCATTTCATGTTACTCTTCATGTGGTGTTATGTCCTTCTCAAGGACATTTGTTTTTATCCAAATTTTAGTGAAAATTTAATTTTCATAACTAGCAGATGCAGCTTTCCTAATGTCTGATGTTGTCATTAAACTGAATATGAATGTATGCACTTTCAGTAGAATCTATGTTTTTTGAAGTAACAAACTGAAATTCTAAAGTGTGGTCTGGTTTGAAGAATGGAGCAGAAGCAGGTTTCAGTCAATAAAAAGTTAACTTTTGTTCCATACCATGCTTCACCATGTGTTATCTTCAACAGATTGCAGTATCAAACTGCTTATTGTTTTATTTTGTCATTCCTCAAAATATAACCATGACCTTTTATTTGTATACTGTTGATATATAGGTACTTTGAGTGTAGTTTTATAACAGTGTCTGTTGATGTAAAGGTACTTTGAGTGCAGTTTTATAATGGTGCTGTCGATATATGGGTGCTCTGAATGTTGTTTTATAACAGTTGCTGTTGATACACAGGTTCTTTGAGTGCAGTTTTATAACAGTGCTGTTGTACAGATACTTGGAGCACAGTATTATAACAGTGCTGTTGATGCACAGGTACTCTGAATATGGTTTTATAACAGTGCTGTTGATGCACAGGTACTCTGAATGTTGTTTTATAACAGTTGCTGTTGATGTGCAGGTTCTTTAAGTGCAGTTTTATAACAGTGCTGTCGATATACAGGTACTCTGAGTACAGTATTTTAACAGTGCTGTTGATGCACAGGTACTCTAAATGTTGTTTTATAACAGTTGCTGTCGATGCACAGGTACTATGAGTGCTGTTTTATAACAGTGCTGTCACTGTACAGGTACTTTGAATGTCATTTTATAACAGTTGCTGTTGATCTACAGGTACTCTGAATGTTGTTTTATAACAGTGCTGTTGAAGTACAGGTACTTTGAGTACTTATGACAGTGCTGTCGATGCATAGGTACTTTGAGTGCTGTTTTATAACAGTGCTGTCACTGTACAGGTACTCTGAATGCCATTTTATAACAGTTGCTGTCGATCTACAGGTATTCTGAATGTTGTTTTATAACAGTGCTGTTGAAGTACAGGTACTTTGAGCACTTATGACAGTGCTGTTGATGCACAGGTACTTTGGGTGTAGTTTTATAACAGTGCTGTCGATGGACAGGTACTTTGAGTACAGTTTTATAACAGTGCTGTCGATATACAGCTACTCTGAAAGTTGTTTTGTAACAGTTGCTGTCGATGCACAGGTACTCTGAGTGCTGTTTTCTAACAGTTGCTGTCGATCTGCAGGTATTCTAAATGTTTTATAACAGAGCAGTTGATGTACAGATACATTGAATGCTGTTTTATAACAGTGCTGTTGATATACCGGTACTCTGTGTTGTTTTATAGCAGTGCCGTCGATGCACGTGTACTCTGAATGTTGTTTTATAACAGTTGCTGTTGATACACAGGTACTCTGAGTGTTGTTTTAAAACAGTGCTGTTGATGTCAAGGTAGTTTCAGTGCAGTTTTATAATAGTGCTGTCGATGCACAGGTACTCTGAGTGTTATTTTATAACAGTGCTGTTGATGTACAGGTTCTTTGAGTGCAGTTTTATAACTGCTGTCGATGTACAGGTACTCTGAGTACAGTTTTATAACAGTGCTGATGATGCACAGCTACTCAAAATGATGTTTTATAACAGTTGCTGTTTATGCACAGGTACTCTTGACTGTTGTTTCATAACATTGCTGTCGATGTACAGGTACTTTGAGTGCAGTATTATAACAGTGCTTTTAATGCACAGGTACTCTCAGTGTTGTTTTATAACTGTGCTGTCGATGCACAGGTACTCTTGAATGTTTTTTTATAACAGATGTTATTGATGCACAGGTATTATAAATGTTTTAGAATAGTGCTGTCGATGTACAGGTACTTTGAGTACAGTTTTATAACAGTGCTGTCGATGCACAGGTACTTTGAGTGTTGTTTTATAATGGTGTTGTCAATGTACAGGTACTCTGAATGTTGTTTTATAACAGTTGCTGTTGATGTACAGGTACTATGAGTGCAGTTTTATAACAGTGCTGTCAATGTACAGATACTCTATATGTTGTTTTATAACAGTTGCTGTCAATGCACACGTATTATATATTTGTTTTATAACAGTGCTGTCAATGTACAGGTACTATGAGTGCAGTTTTATAACAGTGCTGTCGATGTACAGATACTTTATATGTTGTTTTATAACAGTTGCTGTCAATGCACAAGTACTTTGAGTGTTGTTTTATAACAATGTTGTCAATGTACATGTAATCTGAATGTTGTTTTATAACAGTTGCTGCTGATGTACAGGTACTATGAGTGCAGTTTTATAACAGTGCTGTCAATGTACAGATACTCTGTATGTTGTTTTATAACAGTTGCTGTCGATGCACAGGTACTTTGAGTATTGTTTTTAACAGTGCTGTCGATGCACAGATACTTCGAATGGTTTTATAACAGCTGCTGTTGATACACAGGTACTCTGAATGTTGTTTTATAACAGTTGCTGTTGATGCACAAGTTACTCTGAGTGTTGTTTTATAACAGTGCTGTCGATGCACAGGTACTCTGAGTGCTGTTTTATAACAGTGCTGTTGATGTACAGGTACTTTGAGTGCAATTTTATAACAGTGATGTCGATACACAGGTACTCTGAATGTTGTTTTATAACAGTGCTGTCAACGTACAGGTACTTTGAGTGCAGTTTTATAACAGTGCTGTCGATGTATAGGTTCTCTGAATGTTATTTTGTAACAGTGCTGTCAATGTACAGGTACTTTGAGTACAGTTTTATAACAGTGTTGTCAATGCACAGGTACTCTGAGTGCTGTTTTATAGCAGTTGCTGCAGTGCGGTATATCAGGACGCATGACTTGGAGAAGAGGGAAAGATGAGTTTCTTTTTTTAACATTTTCCTTTTCTCTGACTTTGTGTGACATCATGAGATAGTGTATATATATATATATATATATATATATATATATATATATATATATATATATATATATATATACACACAGAGAGAGAGAGATTGGAGATGTGGGCCAGACCTCATAGCAGGGGTACAATCTCCTACAAAAATACTTGTTTATGAGTGCTTTTGACATTTTTGTGTTTACAATATTTTACAGTACACTTTTTATGTTATTTACATGCTTCAGTTGCAATATTATTTTCTCAGCTAAGACTCATGATTACATTACATATCCTCAGATTACATTTCCTGGCATGTTAGAAATAACTGTGTTAAAAAGAAATGCCAGTGTGTCTAATATGTTTGCATGCGAGTTCTTTTTTCAACAAGTCCTGCATAAACATGCAATGTAGTTTATTTTTTTATTTTTACATTATTTATTTATTTAATGTATTGACCTAATTAATTAATTTATTTATTTTTGTAATAGGTCAGGAAATGTTGGCCATCTAAGTCATCTATATAAAAATCCTAGAAATGAGTATGCCCACTGATGAGCTATCATTTGTCAGCCTGATTTTCTGTGCACTGTCTTGCACTGAAATAAGTCATGCATATACACTGAATGTTCGTACAAATGTATTAGAAGCCTGTTTGTAAATGCTGCTTATTTCATTCAGTTAATATAATTGTTTGAGCCCCTCATTGTCATGAGCAGCAATAACAATTCAGGAAGGAGTAATATAGCTTCTCCTGTTGTGGAATAGTAGCTAACACTAATTAGAAAAGTTTGCATACTAGAGTAAGTAGGCCTGTAGCCAATAGTATTTATATGCTTTAATAAAAGACAGGTGTTTAAATGCAAAATTTGTTCTGGGTTTAAGGTTAGCTCTATCAGAGGAGCTGGATGAAGGCCTGACTATAGCCCAAGTGACTTGGTTTAAATTAATGACTTGGTAATCTGTTGGAGCTGCAGCTGGAGTGGTAGGATGTGTGCTCATTTTGGGAAAAAGGGGTCAGATTAAGGATGTCCAATGCCACTGTCATTTGGTAGGGTTGCAGTGCAAAGGACGGCTTAGGGTGGGTGTTTGGCCTTTGTCAATGTGGAAGGCATTATGGTTCTTATGATGACATAGATCATCTGTCCTTCTTTTCATGAGTGGGGGTTAGGGCCTATGACATATATCCTCTTTGTTAGGATGCAACACAAAAGGATACAAACTACCCTCATGGCTACTCGAATGATGGCCCTCCAGATAACTGTTGCTTCAGTGCTGTAGACACCCAGCATGGAAGAATGAATGGACTAAAATCCAATCAGGGAACATTTGATGGTCAGCTGGCATGGGGGCAAAATGAAATAGGAAGATTGTTTTATCATTATTATAATTATTAAATTATTATAATTAATTATTATAATTATAATTTACAATTCTTTTATGTAATGTGTGCAAATCTGTGCATTTTTACAGTTTCACTTGATATGAGTGCATAAGTAGTTACAGGACAAATGGTCACATAACTTGTTTGGCTGATCCAGTAGTCACATGACTTCAGTGCTCCAGGGCCCTCCCAGGCTCAGTCTGTCCCTGCTTTCTCAGGATGTTTTAAACTGTCTGAATTGCTCTCTCTATTTGTCTATTAGATTCTGGATATCTTGGACTGGTAGTAATGTAACCAAATTCCTATTCTTTTGAAAATGTATGGAATTCTTGAATAAAACAGCTTTTCATAGTCATGCACTATACCTAGAAACTCTATTTTAATAGAAACACATCTTTTATGCTCTTGAATCATAAGCAATTGATTTCCCCTCTTCCACAACATTTCTCCTATGGCAGATTTAATGGTATCTAATTGCAACACAACTAGTTTCATCATACATTAATAAACAAAGGCTGCAGAATCTGTCACTAATTTCTTTGGGACTGTGAAACGTTTCTCTTAATTGTGCACCTACTGCCACTCTACATCTTTCTCACGTAATCTAAAAGTCACAGACACTTAGGTTTGGAATAAACCTGTATAAATACTGAATCATGTCAAGAAATCATAGCAACACTTATTTGCCAGACGATCTTTCCAAAAAGGCTACTGCTCTTTCATGCACTTATGTGTCAAGACATGTCCAATATATTTGATAGTAGTCACACATATCTGGCATTTTTCTTTATTCGTTTTGAGACCATTCTCTGAGCATTTCTAGCAAGTTCATTTTCTCATCATGTTTTATTTTGGCTTAATACCAAAGCAGTGCATTTGTCAAAAATATTTTCAATGCCTTCCAGTCAATAAATAACCTGCACAACATTTCTCTGAAATATCTCAGATACTGAAGGACTATTAAATGACATTGTCAGGAATCAGTCTTCACAGTGGTGTTGTTCAATGTACACAGCTTTGAACTGTCTGAATTAAGTCTGAATTGCCAGAACCCCTTGCTAGACTCAAACACTAAAATATTTAGCTGTTGGTATCATGGACACAGCTTCTTCAACATCCTCAAGTGGATGAGGCTCCATTTATTTAAGATTTTTTTTACCAATGTCAGTGCGCTAGACTGTAGACCCTTACCAACCTCAACCTAGGTTACATGTTAAAGACATCAGTCATTAATATACAATTATAATGCATGTAATTAATGAACTGATCAGATGGGTTTTGCAAATATTTGACAAAAATTAGAAGAAAAACTTCAGTGACATTACAGTTTAACTTGGTATGCAACTAACGTGGAATTTACTGTTTATAGTAAATTGACATGCATATTTTTCTTTATATTTTTGCAGTGTTAACATGCTGCATATACAGTATTAAGCATAACATTACATTTGTAAGGAAAAATACTTGCTTTTTAATGCAGTTGTATCCTTAATATTCATAGAATTATGTTGACTTTATTTTGATAGCAACTACATACATATTTACAATATGTACAAATAAGTAATCTGGGCTAGTGTTACAAAGTATAGTGAGGTTTATTTAGTTATGCTAAACTGCTTAATAGAGGAAAAGTTAAATTGTATTAGCCTGGATCATTAATACATGTGCATTTGCATTTTGAGGATTTTTTTTAAACTCAGGTGTGCCCCGAGGCTTAGTTCTTTAACCACTCTCTTTTTTTATTTTTCATCAACACTCTTCTTGCTGACCTTTCCACAGTTTCCTTTTATCCTTTATGGCAATGATATTGTGATTTATAGATTTCAAGTCTCCCATTCTGTAATTAAAAAAAAAAAAGAAAGAAAAAAACTGCAAAATGAAAGGTCACTACTTTCTACCTAGTTAACTTTCTCAGAAAAAATACTCCTTAATACCAAACAGACAAAATCTACGATATTTAGAACAAAACCCAAACTTTGCAAGGCCCCAACAACTGACATACATCTTTAAATAAGTTAACCCTCTTTGATACCACCAAACACTTCCACTAGATAACCATCTTAGCTTCCAATGCTATGTACAAGTGATGAAACCAAAAATCAGCTCACTGCAATTCTGGGTAACTGAAATGCCCACATCTCTACTGCAGTATGGATACCTCTGGTAAACGGGTGCCTCTTTCACAAGTTCAATACTAGCTACTTCTACTGGTTTCAGCATCCAAGAAAACTCTCTCCTCCTTACGAATTCCACACCACCCTCATCATCTCCAGAGTTATTTCACTTTCCCCAAGATAGAACAACAATCTTAAATCCATCCCTGGTTTGATAACCTCCCTCCAAAAACATACAATTAAAGGTGCACTACTCAGACCACAGATTCTCCAACCTAGGACAACAAATTTGTGAATGTCCTCCAACCTCTGCTAAATAATACTTTTTCTTAAAAGTATTTACAGAACAACTCAAACATTTGCTCTTCAAAGGCACCTCTTATACATGTTACACAGAGGATACTCTCACCTAAATTTTGTCATATCTCATTTCATCTCCTACCATTCGTGTATACCAGTGTATGACACACTCACCTATTCTACTCAAATCTAAGCTGTATATAGGAAGCTCAAGTGGTTTGTAGGATGACATTGGTGATCAAGAAGAGGAGGATGAGTGTGAGGGCAGCACCAAGGATCAAATGGTGGAAATTGAAAAATGGTAATTGTAAGGTGATGTTCAGGGAAGAGTTAAGACAGGCACTGGATGGCAGTGAAGAGTTACCGAATAGCTGGGTAACTACAGCAGAGCTAGTAAGAGAGATGGCTAGAAAGGTGCTTGGTGTGACATCTGGAAAGAGGAAGGAGGACAAGCAGACCTGATGGTGGAATGAAGAAGTACAGGAGAGTATACAGAGAAAGAGGTTGGTGAAGAAGAAGTGGGATTGTCAGAGAGATGAAGAAAGTAGACAAGAGTATAAGATGAGGTGCATGGCAAAGAGAGAGGTGGCGAAGGCTAAGGATAAGGCGTATGATGAGTTGTATAAAAGGTTGGAAACTAAGGAGGGAGAAAAGGACCTGTACTGATTGGCTAGACAGAGGGACTGAGCTAGTAAAGATGTGCAGCAGATAAGGGTGATAAAGGATAATGAGGGAAACGTACTCACAAGTGAGGAGAGTGTATTGAGCAGATGGAAAGAGTACTTTGAGGGGCTGATGAATGAAGAGAATGAGAGGGAGAGAAGGTTGGATGATGTGCGGATAGTGAATCATGAAGTGCAGTGGATTAGCAAGGAGGGATAGCTTATCTGTAATGGTGAAGAACGAAAAGGCTGTTGGTCCAGATGACATACCTGTGGAAGCATGGAGGTATTTAGGTGAAATGGCAGTGGAGTTTTTAACTAGATTGTTTAATGAAATCTTGCAAAGTGAGAGAATGCCTGAGGAATGGAGAAAAAGTGTTTTGGTACCAATATTTAAGAATAAGGGTGATGTGCAGAGATTAAACTGATTAGTCACAGCATAAATTTATGGGAAAGAGTAGTGGAAGCTAGGTTAAGAAGGGAGGTGATGATTAGGGATCAGCAGTATGGTTTCATGCCAGGAAAGAGCACTACAGATGCAATATTTGCTTTGAGAGTGTTGATGGAGAAGTACAGAGAATGTCAGAAGGAGTTGCATTGTGTCTTTGTGGATTTAGAGAAAGCATATGACAGGGTGCCTAGAGAGGAGTTGTGGTATTGTATGAGGAAGTTGGGAGTGTCAGAGAAGTATGTAAGAGTGGTACAGGATATGTATGAGGGTAGTGTGACAGTGGTGAGGTCTGCGGTGGGAGTGATGGATGCGTTTAAGGTGGAGGTGGGATTACATCAAGGTTCAGCTCTGAGCCCTTTCTTATTTGTAATGGTGATGGACAGGTTGACAGACGAGATCAGACAGGAGTCCACATGGACTATGATGTTTGCAGATGACATTGTGATCTGTAGTGAGTGTAGGGAACAGGTGGAGGAGACCCTGGAGATGTGGAGATATGCTCTAGAGAGAAGAGGAATGAAGGTCAGCAGGACTAAGACAGAATATATGTGTGTGAATGAGAGAGAGGATAGAGGAATGGTGAGGATGCAGGGAGTAGAGGTGGTGAAGGTGGATGAGTTTAAATACTTGGGATCAAGAGTTCAGAGTAATGGTTAGTGTGGAAGAGAGGTGAAGAAGAGTGTACAGGCAGGATGGAGTGGGTGGAGAAGAGTGTCAGGAGTGATTTGTGACAGACAAGTACCAGTAAGAGTGAAAGGGAAGGTCTACAAGAGGGTAGTGAGACCAGCTATGTTATATGGGTTGGAGACAGTGGCATTGACAAAAAGGCAGGGGTCAGAGCTTGATGCGGCAGAGTTGAAGATGTTAAGATTTGCACTGGATGTGATGAGGATCGACAGGATTAGGAATAAGTATATTAGAGGGTCAGCCCAGGTTGGAAGGTTTGGAGACAAAGCCAGAGAGGCAAGATTACATTGGTTTGGACATGTGCTGAGGAGGGATGCAGAGTATATTGGGAAAAAGATGCTAAGGATGAAGCTGACAGGTAACAGGAAAAGAGGAAGGCCTAAGATAAGGTTTATGGATGTGGTGAGAGAGGACATGCACGTGGTTGGTGTGACAGAGCAAGATGCAGAGGACAGGTAGAAATAGAAACAGTTGATCTGCTGTGGCGACCCCTGATGGGAGCAGCTGAAAGAAGAAGAAGATATAGGAAGCTCACAGACACAACTAACGTCTCTCAAACTCTTTACTCTGACTTTTGCCAATGGTATCTCTTTACTTAACTAATTGCTCACATAGTCTTTACTCTATCTTTAGTGATGGTATCTGTTTATCTCATTACTTAATTTGTACTATATTTCTACTGATTCTGTGTCATTTTTTGGAGCCTCGGGATTGTGCACCCTCCCCCTCCACCTTTGGTTCTGAAGCAAATTTTCAGCAAAAGCTGAAATCAGAACTGGGAAATCTCAACTTTTATACACAAGCCTTCTAGTAGAATTAATTATTAGTTTCCTCGGGCCATCCACAAGCCTTGGGATCATGCACCCCCTTCCCTTTGGTTCTGAAGCAAATTTTCAGCAAAAGCTCAAGTCAGCCCTGGGAAATCTCAACGTCTATACAGAAGAATTCCAGTAGAATTAATTATTAGTTTGCTCAGGCCATCCACAAGCCTCAAGATCACCCCCCCCCCCGCTTTGGTTCTGAAGCTAATTTTTAGCAAAAGCTCAAATCAGCCCTGGAAAATCTCAACTTTTATACATAGGCCTTCTAGTAGAATTAATTATTAGTTTCCTCGGGCCATCCACAAGCCCCGGAATCATGCACCCCCCCCCTTTGGTTCTGAAGCAAATTGTCAGCAAAAGCTGAAATCAGCCCTGAAAAATCTCAACTTTTATACACAAAACCTCCAGTAAAATTATTAGGTGAATGTCATTGAATTGTTTTTAACGATTTTCTCTTTTGTGACTATCATTGTGAGATGAGCACAGATGCATTGAGCTTCATTCAGCTTCCAACTTGGAGAGCTTTAATGAAGTCAACCACTAGGTAGGAACACACTCTACTAATTGTACAAGTTCCTTATTCCCTCTGTATGCAAACAGGTGAGCTCCAGAGTCTAAGGTTAAAACTATTCCAAAACAAACATTTACTTCAGTCCCAATTCCCTTAGCTCTACTCATCTTTAAAAAGCTTGCTAGCAACATTTGGTTTCTGTAAGCTGAAAAGCTCTAATATAGTAGATTGTCTTACTTACATTTCCTGGCTCCTGATTGTTTTTTTTTTCTTTTCTTTTTGGACTCACTCCTGCTGGGGTTGCTCTGCAACCAGTTCTAACCACCCAATCTCACACTGATAACTGCTACCCCCTCCCCTGAGCCATTCTTATAGGAGGTTATATCAATACCCACTCCTCTGGGAGCCATCTTTAAAATGTAGTAAGGCAAATAACTTACATCCCCATTATAAACTTACGTTTTACTTAATTGTTGCATAAATCTTTTGGTCTGGTTTAGTCCTGCTCTGTTTGCCCTCGCTGCGCTCAGGCTCACTCCATGTCCACCCTGCCCCCTATTCCCACCTGCCCCCAGTACTGTTAACTTTATACTATCCTAGCCACTCCCCCTGCTTCTTCCTCCCAACCAGCATCTCACACATCACCAAGTGGTCCTCCTTCTCTACAACCCAACTTTTCTCCTTCCTTTCTTGCCAAATCCTGGTTGAAAACTGTGCCCTATAATAGCCAGGCCCTTTGCTATGCTAGCATCAACAAAAACACTAGTATTTTCTCTATTCCCACTGATGCTCATCCTTTATCTCCTCACTGCCTATGAAAACCAGTACCATCATGGATTCCACTACCCAAAATCTCAAACTACCACCCCAGACTTCTCTTACAAGTTAGCTTACCTAAGTATCCTCTATACATCCAAACCCTCATCCCCTTTACCTCATCATCGAATTAAAACCTTAAAATCTTATTCATAAGTTTCTAAAGCTCATAATCAGATTTCAATATAACCTCATTACAGATGGGAACATCCATCCCAACCCAGGCCCATCTCCACCTGGTGACAATAGCACCTACTCCACCAACCCCATAAATAAATTACCCCTTAACAGTCCCACAAACACTCTCCTGACATTTCACTTGAACATTCAACGTATAAATAATAAAATCCCCAACCTACATGCCCTTTTAGCAGTTCATTCCCCAGACCCAGACATAATGTGTCTTATGGAAACCTGGCTTAAACCTACTACTGCCGATAATGAGGTATTACCCCCGGCCTACAACATACACCTATTAGACCGAACAGCTAAGAAGGGAGGTGGGATAGCAGTTCTTTACAAAAATACATTGTAATAGAGATCCAGTTCAATTGCACCCATTTAATAACGCAGAAATCCTCATTACCAAACTGCAAATTAACAATAATAAATATTGTCTGTGTCTACATTCTCCCAGGCAATAAAATAAGCACTCTGGAAAATATCCTTGAATGGTTATCCACTACCTACTCCCAAGAAACCATTGTTCTTGGTGACTTTAACACCGACTGGTGCACCTGCTCAGCTGAATCCCCTGTCACCCATATAAATCTGTTTGGGTTCACACAAATAATAACCTCTCCCACTAGGATTAGTAAACCCACTAACAGGGAAATTATCTTAGATTGGGTACTTATCAATAGCCACCCAAGCTTGTATACAGCTGAGACTCTCCTCGATGACCTAAGTGATCATTCACTAACTTATATTACTAAGCATAAGGCAGAAACCCACCACAAGACTACGTACAAAACAATCAGAAATAATAAAAACTTCAATACTGCTAACTTCCTAAACTAACTTAAATTGGTCAACTGGTCAATCTTAAAAAATCTACCACTTGATGAAGCCGTAACTTTCTTTAACAATAAATTCCTGAGCATCCTTGGCTCCCATGCTTCTGCACGTACTATAAAGACTAAATCTAATACTGCTCCATGGCTCACAAAGGAAACTAAGATAAAAATCAAACTTAAGAAATATAGCCTGAACCAAATGGCGAACAACTAAACCCCCCTTTGACCAAGTGAGATATCATCAACTTAGAAATGATACAAAAAAACTCATTTTGCTAGACAATAAAAAAATACCAGAACCTCCAATTTAAACATCAAAACAATCCCCAAGTTTTGGGCAGGTGTTAACCGACTTCTTCATCCAGGACAATCTACTACCCCAACCCCATCAAACTGCACCTATAAATCCCCAGAAACTGTTGCCACTGCCTTTAATAACTTTTTTACTGAAACTATTCAGTCTTTAGCTAACCAACTTACTCCCACCCACTCTAACTCTACCACTAATACACCCACTTCTCATCCCCCCTTTAACTTCCATCCTCTCTCTACCACTTTTATCTGATCCCTTATCAAAAAACTAAAACCAACCACCCTTTCTGCTGATCTCCTTCCTGCAGAGTACCTACAAAAAGCTGACGATGCCATAGAATTCCCTATCTCTGTCCTAATCAATAGAACACTAACTGATGGAACTATTCCCTCAGTCTGGAGAATATCCCATGTTATCCCACTCCACAAAGGTGGAAGTTCAACCGAACTGTCCAACTACAGACCCATTGCCATTCTCTCACCACCAAAATCAGGGCCAAATTAATGGAGAAGTGCATTCACGAGCAGCTTATGGACTATCTCATTCAGAACGGTCTGCTTGCCAACTCTCAGTATGGCTTTAGGCCACATCACAGCACCATCTCCACCCTCCTTTCTTTAAAAAATACCATATTCCAAAATAGGAACAACAACAGGCTATCTTCAGCCCTATTTCTGGACCTGTCGAAGGCCTTTGATATGGTCAACCACAAATTACTCATCCATTCCCTAAAATCCATCCCCCTAGATAACCATGCTATTCAGTGGTTCCTATCCTATCTGAATTGCAGACAACAGGCTCTATTATGGCAGGACAAACTGTACACCCTGCTACCTCTCACCCTTGTTGTCCCGCAGGGCTCTATTCTAGGTCCCCTACTATTTTCTATCTTCAACAACAATCTTCATACTGCCATCCCTGGTGCAACCTGCATTCAATATGCATATGATTCTACCCTGATCTGTATGGCCTCCTCCCCTTTAGACCAGCAAACCTTAACACAAAGCACATTTAACACAGTTGCAAATTGGCTCTCTAATCACCGTCTGTTGTTAAATCCCAACAAAACTAAACTGCTCCTCTTTACCCCCACCAGTAGATCCACCTAATTTTCATTCTCCATAACACACAACAACGATATCTCTATCTCTGCAGATGACCATACTAAGCTTTTAGGAGTAATAGTGGACAATAATCTCAAATTTGATCTGCATAGCAATAAAACTATAAAAACCATTAATAAGAAGCTTGTCTCATTATATAGAAGCAAACCTTTTCTAACTCCATTAGCTAGGACTGCAATCGCCCGCTCACACCTACTCTCTACCCTTCTATATGCCTCCCCCATACTCTCCAGTTTGAGCAAAACTGAACTTAGTAAGCTCTCTCACTGTTACAGCCATACTGCCAGATTTGCCACAGGCTCAACATGTAGGACACATCACTGTCAAAACCTCAGTCTTCTCGGGTGGCCAGAACTGCCTAGCCTACTTCTGTTCAATCAGTTTATAGTAGCACACAAAATTCTGTACCACTCTGAAAATACTCCATCATTCAAACATATCCTAAAGCCATACAGTAATTCAAGGCAACTACGATCATCCAATAAACTGTTGGTCCAAACCCACAAAGCCATTAACTCAGTCGGTGACTCCCTGTTTGCCAACATCATTGGTAAAACATCTAACCTTACCCTTGAACCTTCTTTAAGTCTCTTCAAAAAAAGCCTCAAACAGTATTTTAAAGAGCACTGGCTTTGTCCCTGTACTAACCCTGATTAATCACTACTTATTCAATGACTTATTCAAATTAATATTGTATGCATCTCTTGCTCATAATAGCTTGCTGCAACCTGTTTTTGTATACTATAACACACTGTGTATATTGTGAGTACCTATTAGAGGGCTTTGTAATATGTTTGACTCATATCTGTTATGTTCTATCTGTGTTATCTGGAGCTTTTCTCTCCGGGCCTCCACTGAAAATGGACAGGTCTATATTACATAATCAAAAGAGCAAGTCAGCGAATGCACACATGAGTGAAAACGCCAGGAATCAAACTCCTTATTGCGGAGGCTGCACCCCCCCACACCCCCCTCTAACTATATATTCCAACTCCGAGTCGCACTACAGTGAGGAAAGAGCAAATATCCCACTCCTCACTGTACCCTGACCCCACAAACACCCTTTCGATTCCCGGCATTTTCGCTCATGTGAGCGTTCGCTGACTTGATTTTTCGGTTATCTAATATAGACCCAAATGGACATATAGCCAGTCAGAGTATCCCGGTTAACAAATGTAAAATAAATAAAAAATAAATAATAAACACTGCATGCTGTAATACCAATTCTGTATTCTGTAGTTTACATTTTATATTCTATTTTAATCTCCTGGGCTGAACCTGTAAATAGTAAAAAGAGACCAATATTGTATGCCAGTAAACAAATTAAAAAAAAAATACTGGGCTGTGATCATTTACACAAATGAGATTAAAAGTTTGGGAGTTTAGAAGCAATGTTGCTCTAACCATTATTGGCAGCAAGTTTGTTTTATCTTACCACAGAACTGTTTTGTTTATACCTTGGAAGTCTACATAGATTCTAAGCTATTTTTTGTTTAATTATAGTAGCCATACTGTTTTTCCATGTAGCAGACTATGTCAACTTTGCTCCCACATCCAACTGCTCCATATACTTCTGTTCCTTCTGTTTGCTTTAACTGTAGCTGTGACTCTCTTCAGTGTATGTATAACTGGTACAATTCTATGAAGTCTTGAAATGCAGCCAAGACCAGTCAACAAACAGCATTGTTTGTTTGTGTTTTTCGGCTTTTCCCGGTTATGGGTTGCCACAGCGGAACTCCGGTCCGCTAATGATTGGCAGTTGATTTTTATATACCGGCTTGCCAGGCCTGATGCACAACCTTCAACAAAGGTACACCCATTCACGCATGTCTCCACACAGAAGGCACTCTAGCTGAGAATCGAACCGGACAGCACCGCAGCACCACCACCACGGGTCACCTTTCAAAATACAGTTCTTACCTTCAGACATCTTCTCTATGAATCAATCTTTAATGTGACTTTTTGTACTGTATTTCTAATTATACAACGACCCCCCATTAATATTCCAAAACGTGCACGCTGACTGGTCAGCTTGCACGTTGTAAATCAGAGTTATGCTAATGGAAAAAGGTCCGGTTGCCCGGACTTTTTCCATTAGTGTAAGTCTTTTTTTACAGCAACGGAGAACGCAAGATCTCTGTTGCTTTTTATACACTGTCTCATTATGTTAAATGAGTTTAAAACAGCGAGACAGCTTTAAAAAAACTAACGGAGATCTTCCTATCTCCGTTGTTTTTTTTAAAGGTGTCTCGCTATGTTAAACTCCTTTAACATAGCGAGACAGTTGGTAAAAAGCAACAGAGATGTTGCTTTCTCCATTGCATCCACCCACAGCTTTGATGTACTGCATAAGCATACACATGCGCAGTACATCAGAACTGCCGTAGAATACCAGACAGCTGTGGAAGGGCAGCAAGGAGGCATTATGCAATGCCATTATTTAAGAAAAGTAATTATTTTTTTTCTTAAATAATGTCATTGTATAATGGCAATAACTCACTTCTGGGTGTGGGTAATGTTGGATTTATCCACGGTTGTCTTTGTTTGGCCACTCAGATTTTGCCCTCATGACCAACCCACACCAACCATAGGTAAATCCAGCATTACCCACACCCAGGCGTGGGTTATTGCTATATTAAAGCATTGAAGTACTGTACGGAATTTATTACTGTGTGACTGTTATATTTCCACATTGCTTACTTTGTGACTATGTAGACAGCTGCTCTGAAAATATATAAAATTATGTCCTTCACAGTTGTTCAGAATACTTACTTTCACAAAGAAGTAGATTATATTCTGCATAGCCGTTCAAATGTTTGACTCTGAGACTCGATCTGCCTGTTGCGTGTACATATAATTATACCAAGTAGTTCACAGGGAGTTCTTCCCAATACAGTGGCTTGTTAAAGTGACATAATCTGAAATGAAATCTTATAAATTCTACTTTTGTAAATTTAGCATCACTCTTTTTGCCTTTTTAGTGTTCATTTATGAATAGAATTAAGTCAGTAATGTAGATTTTTGAGCTATCTTATGTCTGAAGCCCAAATCTTTGAATGCATTCAGAGAAAACTCATACTAATAACCCCCAAATTATACCAAAAACAACAAAACCAAGCAAAAATAACCCCAAAATTATGCTGAATTGTGAAACTCTCTACTGCTGGAACACAGAAACAAGCTCTAACATGGTTCCTGCAAAGGGGCAAGTCTAGTATTCGACAATGTGGTTTCAGTCTTTATACCTGTCACAAACTTAAAGTTACCAATTTTGTCATTAATGTACAATTTCTGAGACAATTATTACTTTCTGACAGCATTTATGGATTTCTTCTTTTTCTTTAAAGGCAGAATTCACTGCACATGTATCTAAGGCTTTCAAAGACAACTCGTACTTTGTGAATGACTTAGCAAGTAGTTGACTGAATTTATTTTCATATAAATTACTTGTAAGCATTTCCCTTACAAAACTCTTTTTGTTTGCACAGGTTTTGACAAATAGGTCAATAATCCACATTTTCCACACATTTTATTCCTTACAAGTCAAGCTTTGTCATTATGACTGCATCTGTACCTTGGGCAACATGGCACCTGCTCAACTTTTTCTGTTTTATTTTCAGCTGTGCAATCATAGCCTGAATTCCTGTTATAGCTTCCCACTATCATGCAGTTTTTGTACCATCTCAGGTTTTTATTGGTGTCAGCAGTATTTTAACTTCATTTTAAAAAACATTTGCTGCTGAAGTTAATTCCTGGATTCATCCATTTTCTCTGCAATTTTTTCATGTCTGCTTCTTAGCTTGTTTGCCCAAACTGCTTGGTTTAGTCTAATATTAAATCTGTTTCAGTCAAATGTTTGCTTTTCAGTTTATCATTATATCATGTTTATTTAATTATTTATTGCTGCAGACATTTCTGTTCCTTAATAATGAAACTTGCAGGTCACTAAGTTCACATTCTTTAGTTCTACACCCTATCTCAGTTACATAGGTATGAATTGTTTCTTGTAGCCCTTGGTTTTTAGTAAAAGCTAAAAGGTAAAATATAGAAGTTTTTTCTTGTAGTCACACTACTGTTTGAATATACCTTTCATGACTGCAAGATCATTTTGTCTTGCTTATTAATAACATTACACGTGCTAAGTACAGTTTACCATCACAAGGCTGTGAAGTGTTCCATTGAAAAATGGAATCACGAGAGCACTAAAAGCAACAATATCAAGCAAAAATAACCCCCAAATTATACCAAATTGCAAATCTCTCAACTGCTGCAGACATGGAAACAAGCTCTAATTTGTTCCTGCGGGGGGGCAAGCCCAGGATTTGGCATTGTGGTTTTGAGCATGTTTGCATTTTGGTGCTCTTGCCTCATGGTTCCACTTTTCAATGGAGCACTTCATTGCATTATGATAGTAAAACTCTAAAGATATGCATTGTATCATATTCATCTAGTTAAAGAAAATGAGACTACTTGTATATCTTTGCTTTTCCTGATATACTGGATGAAACATTAAAAAAAAAAGAAACCTTTGCAGTCCATGTTTCTAATTTTCTGACAAATTCTCAAGGAAGTCCAAAGATGCTGGTCGGATAAGTGGAAATATTGCTGCCATGATAAAGACTTCACCTATTTAAATTGCAGTGTTGCTTATTTGAATGTCTATCAGGCAGTGCAGAGGACTGAGGCGAGCTTCTGAGCTATTATTGGGCTGCTTCCTGTGGTGCAGAATCTTATTGCCCCAGCCTCCTTTTGCCTGCTGTATAACTCTGAGCAAGTCACTTAACCATACAGATGTCCCAGGCTGAGCCCTAGAAAGAAACATCACAGGAGCAAAAAATAAGCTGTAAAATGTTTCTATTCACAGCTAATAGCATTGGTACCTCATCTTTTCACCTTCAACCGATATAATGCATAATTAACAGCCATTCTTTTATACAAAAATCAAAACCCTTAAACCATTAATTAGCTTAAAGTGACATATACCTAATTTAATAAGTATACCTTCAGCAGTTTAAATATATATAGAAAAACACTTTTAATCTAACCAATAACATATCATTGTATTTTATTTTCTTATTTTAATATTTAAATATAATTCAAATACATCTGCTTTTAAACTGAGCATCTTAAGCAACTCAAACAGTTTAAACAGACTAAACCTAATACACTAAATTCACCTCTAAATTAAAATCCCTTGGTGACAATGTTCTATAATTTAAAATAAACTTGCTTTCCAATTCCAATACTTTTCTAACTGTATCTGTCCCCTACATAATACCAGCTGGACAAGGACAGTAAAGAAAAAACAGGGCACATTTCCTTCATGCATAATAACAAAATGTTCTGCGACTGGACTTCTCATATTTTTATTCCGAGCATCTTTCAAATGTTCCATAATCCTAACTCTAATAGCCCTCTTGGTTTGACCAATATACCACCTGATAGCAGCACAACCACAGCCTATAGCATACACCACCCAACATGAATAACAACTAAATTTACCTTTGCACACAAACCTTTACCATTAATAAGATTACCGAAATATCTTTTATATAAGTGCATGCTTTACAGTGCACACAGGCAAACACACCCAAGGTTTCCCATGAACCACTAGAACACCCCATGTTTAAGAGCTCCTTCAAATTGGCATAGCACCCATAAGAGAATCTAATGAATCTGGGAAATAATTTCCCCACATTTACATCCTCACATACAACATGCCACAGATCCAAAATTATTTTCCTCATGGTCTCTTAAAAAACAAAAAATGTAGATACAAAAGAAGAGTTCCTTCCCTTCTCCCTCACATATTATATTATTATAACTCTTCACACTCATCTTTTTAACACCATATTTACCATTTATAACTTCATCCAAGGCATGTTGCAGAATCTCTTCACTATACTCTCTTTCACGGAGCCTATTATTAGCTTCCAAGAGAAATTTCATCTTACATACCTCCTCAGAAGTGTTACGGGCATTACGCTTGAATTCACCCACAGGCAAAGAATTAAGCAAATGTGGGGGTGCATGCTATCTGCATGTAAAAATTATTTACCGCAGTAGCTTTCCTATGAGGTCTAAACTGAATGTTCTTCTCCAAATCCACATAGAGTTCCACATCCAAAAATTCAATTGTGGAATCACCTTTAACCAAAGAAAACTTAAGATTATGATCATTAGAACTCAAATCTGAAAAAAATAAGTCAAACACACGTGGGTCACCCTTGCAAAGAAAAATAAGATCATCAATGTATCACTTAAACAACACAACATATCTTCTGTAAAAATCTGTAGTATAGATAAATTTTCTTTCAAAAAAACCCATATATAACACAACATATGTAGGGGCATATGATGCCCCCATTACCGTCCCTCTCAATTGAAGAAAAATGTCATTCTCAAACTTAAAATAGTTGTGTGTTAATCAAAATTCCAACAACCTCACCACAAAAGCAGTTCTAGCGCCATCACCCATAATGTCCCACACAGACTCCAACCCCCACTTCAACTGAATGTTCGTGTACAATGAGTTAACATCAACCACCACCCAATAGTATTCATCATGCCAAGACAGTTTTTTAACTTCTTTACATAACTCTTCAGTATTTATGTGCAGGAACCCTTTTCAAGTATTTTTTCAATAAAGAATCCCCAAAAAATACCTACATTTTGTAAGTATGAACCCACCCCTGAGACAGTGGGTCTCCCCAGCGGGTTCAACAAATCCTTATGTACTTTTGGTAAGGCATAAAAAGTGGAGTCACATGGTTTCTCTGTGTACAACTTTTTAACATTATCCCTACTTAAAAAACTAACCTTTCTCCTCTTTCCAATTATTCAAGCAACTGCTCATTGACATTTTATAAAGGATTAGAATTCAATTTTAAATAATCCTCTTTCACCAACAAAAGGTTGTAGGCCATGGCATTATATTTACCCCTCAACATAATCACCCAGTTGCCCCCTTTATCTGCCTGCTTGCAAACAAAGTTTAACAGTTGACCCCTAATTGTATTCAACATATTCCATTCATCCTTAGATATATTATAATGCTTCACACTTCTAATAAAATTTGCATATTCATGTTCAACTTTCTTAACTAACATTTGCTCAAACAAGACAACAGCTGGCGACAATTTGGGTGGCATAAACCTACTTTGGGTTGGTAGGTTTGGGACAAAGAGTTTACCATACCCTGTTTCAAACCCTTCAATGCATCTCTCATTAACCTCAGAATCATTTTCAAACAAGTCAACATAAATGGAAACATTCAAAAGTGGATCATCATCCATTACAGTATTTTCATCATTGTTCACATCAGTTGCAGCATTTTTATTTTTACCATAATAAAACACAGTTAAATGCAATTTCCTGCAGAAATGTTTTACTTCTAATAATGTCTGCAAGAGTAGGTAACTTAGAAGGCACAAATTTTGTCCCTCTAGAAAGCAAGTCATTCACAATACTATTTAACTCTATGTCAGACAAATTCACAACTTTCAATACATTATCAACATTGCTTTGCACACTTACATGTTGAACATGAGAAAAGTCCAAAGAGGAAAATGTCTCTGTTAGTTTTAATGAAAAAACTGAAGTAAAAACAGTTACCAACCAGGTAAAAATAAAATTCACAGCAGAAAGTCCAAGAGTGCTCGAAAAACAACTTTTAATTCCAAGACACGTAATCTTACACAAGAATTAGATCAAGCGCTTTCGCCCGGGTCCTCCCAGGCTTTATCAAGATAAAATCAATCTGAGACACAAAACCTTTTATACATATCCTGTTGTGCAATAATTGCCACTTTAGTAAATAATTAACCAATTAGATAATTTAACCATTAGAATATTTAAAATATTTAAAAGCTTTCTCTTTAAAAATCTTTGCTATTTTTTTTCCCACCACCACCCTAATATTTATATAACCTAATCCGCGTGAACAATAAAAATGTGACCCTTTTCCTATATGGCCATGCTAAACCATGCAATACATCATATGCAAAACTCATTTAAAATGTTAAGCTAAAAAATTATTGAGCTAATAAATTATTATAAATATAAAACCATGAAACATCATAGCTGCATGTTAATGGTAAACAAATTTCCATAAAGCTCAAAATGACTTTTGGAATGAAATGTTTATACATAAAAAACAATATAATATAACCTTCTTTGTTTACAACCCTACTGCTATTATAATTAGGGTGACATAGCCCTATTATTTTAGAAGTGATTGAATGTTATAATTACAACTCGAGACTAAGCAAACTTATGTCTTTATTACTCAGTATGGCTTCTATTTTAAATTATGGGATCTTAACTTTGCCTCTGATGTCCGGTTAAATTATAACTTATAACTTGGCTCTTCTTATCTTGAGCAAACTGCTCAAGCTAATTGTGCCCCAGGGCTCAATGGCACAATTAGCTTGAGCAGTTTGCTCAAGATAAGAAGAGCCAAGTTATAAGTTATAATTTAACCGGACATCAGAGGCAAAGTTAAGATCCCATAATTTAAAATTAAAATAGAAGCCATACTGAGTAATAAAAACATAAGTTTGCTTAGTCTCGAGTTGTAATTATAACATTCAATCACTTCTAAAATAATAAGCAGTAGGGTTGTAAACAAAGAAGGTTATATTATATTGTTTTTTATGTATAAACATTTCATTCCAAAAGTCATTTTGAGCTTTATGGAAATTTGTTTACCATTAACATGCAGCTATGATGTTTCATGGTTTTATATTTATAATAATTTATTAGCTCAATAATTTTTTAGCTTAACATTTTAAAAAGAGTGCATATGATGTATTGCATGGTTTAGCATGGCCATATAGGAAAAGAGGCACATTTTTATTGTTCACGCGGATCAGGTTATATAAATAGTAACGCATATGTTTAGAAAGGTAGGGTGGTTTCAAAAATAGCAAAGATTTTTAAAGAGAAAGCTTTTAAATATTTTAAATATTCTAATGGTTAAATTATCTAATTGGTTAATTATTTACTAAAGTGGCAATTATTGCACAACAGGATATGTATAAAAGGTTTTGTGTCTCAGATTGATTTTATCTTGATAAAGCCTGGGAGGACTCAGCTAAAAATAATCTAATTTTGTAAGATTATGTAAGCAGACTTAATTAAAAGTTGTTTTTCGAGCACTCTTGGACTTTCTGCTGTGAATTTTATTTTTAGTTTTAATGAAAAAAAATGCCTCCTTTTTCTCAACCCCATGGCATCTCAATGATCCTTCTTCCCTCTGTAACGATTTCATTTTGCCTTTTCCTGTACTGGACTGCAGGCTGACGAGCTAGCTTCAGTTTCAATAGCATGAGAGGAATCTGAAAGTGATTCCACCTCAATTGTTTCAAATGAAACACTTTTCTTAGAAGTGGTATCCAATGAAGAACCTGATGAGTCTCGCACTACTTTGTAGTCAGAATCCAACTTCCTGTTGCTTTTAAACCTCCCTCTACACTGAGAACGCTGCCAACCATATATGGATCCATTGCAGAAGTCATTTATATCACAAAGCAACTTTTTCTTCTTTCTTTCCATCACCAGCCATTCATACTCCTCGTTTACTTTTAATTTCACTCATTTGTGTGGAAAAAATATCATTTGACACCAACTCATTCAGTCTCTTTTGTAGGTCAGTAATTTGAAGCTGCAGTTTTTCATCGTTACGTAGATTTGTCTTAACAAGTACACAAATCCACCCTAATGTGCACTGTCTCCATTCCTGTGACAAGTCTTGTTCCTCCTCAGAAAAGTCCCATGCCAGAAATTTGTCAATCCTAAGACCTCTTGGAGTCACATTCAAGCTTAAATATTTTTCCAAAAGCTTAATGTCATAAAAAAGGTTCATTTCTTTAACCATCAGCCATTCTAACTGAATGAACTGAAAATTGTGATCAGGCCCACCCATAGAATGCCATAAGTCCCTATCAACGAGCTTGGCTTCACTCTCCTTCAGAAGCTCAGTAAAAACCAGCTTGTTAACATCAGCTGGGGTTTTGAAAACACCTGGCATGGCATCTGCTCCTTCCAACGACATGATAAAGACAATCCCACTTTGTTTAGGATTGTCTTTATCATGAGCCCTAGAAAGGTCTATGGTAATCAGTGCTTTAACACAATATAAAAATAAATGTCCAGTTGCTTTATTACAGTATTTGTAATATGCAATGAGTTGTTTGCTGAGTATTGTCTGAAAAAAAACCTCATTGGTATAATTTCTCATCTGTTTCATTGTTTAGTTTATTTTCATCAGTTCCTTCACTTTTTTGTTAATTCATCATCATTTCTTCTTTAAATTTTGCCTGGTGTGTTAATGACTATGAAGTACTCATAGGTTGTTATTTTGTCATTTGCAAATCATGACAACATGGTTGGAAACCTAATGAACAAAACAGCATAATTCATTGTTGTTGAAAAACATCAAATGGTTAGGTTAAAGTATATTTTTCTCCACTTTCTAATGTCATGCAATTTGTAGATTGGTTATATAAGATAGGGGGCGTGGGGTCATAGCCTTGCACTACAATCAGGACATATTTATTTATTTATTTATTGTAGAGAGCACACACTTTTAAACTCATCATTTTGATGAATTATGGCTCTGATGAGTTGTGACCATACTGCTCAATCTGGACATTGCTATAAATAATGGGTGGGCAATAACCCAAAATGGGGACAATTTTTAAAATATTGCTCTTATAAACTTGGAAAGTTGATAGAATAATAGAATAATAGGTTTTGCATTGGCATGAATTTTCTTAAGGGTATGAAGTCAGAAACTCAAATGTATGTCATTATAGGTTCATAGGTACATAGATGGATACTAGGCTGTCTGCCTGAAGACATTTATAAGCCTAGCCAGAATGTGTTGGCTTTCGCCGTCCCCTTAGATTAGTTCCCTGTGCCTCTGTCCAGCAGAGCCACTGAAGTGATCCCCGAGGTAAACTTTCTGCTTCCCATCCACTCATCAAGGTTTCTTTTGAAGAGTGTTAGCGAGGAGCTCTGCCTAATGTAGATTGGGATCTTGTTCCAAAGCATGGGAAGTCTCAGGGACAGGAATCTATCCCTCCAGCACGTCCTATTTTTGTTGTGGTAAGGTTTAGATCCCTAGAGTGTGTGGCTCGAGGGGATAAGGTTTTCTTTAGGTGGAGCATGTCCATCAATTCTGGGTTGGACATGGCCTTGTATGTCAGGCAAAGATCACCTCTGAGTAGGCGGTATGCATCCGAGTACAACTGGAGTTTCTTCAGTCGAGCTGTATAGGGCATCTGTTTAAGGCCATTGATCCTCTTGGTGAGATACTTCTGTGGTCTTTCCAGCTGTTGCAGGTGTCTTGTAAGGTACATCCCAAATGGGGCATTGTACTCTAAGATGGGTCTGATGAGTGATAAGTAGAGGGGCACAATGACCTCTTTTGATCTGGATGCAAACCCTTTTGTGATTAGGTGGGCCACATAGAAGGATTTTCTAACCACTTTGGCAATGTGATTATCAAAGTTGAGATTACTATCTACTTGGGTCCCCAGAGCCCTTATTACGTCTTCCGTATTTAGGGGACTGCCACCTATGTGGTAGTTTGTGGGTACTTTGTTTTTTCCAAAGGGGATGACTATGCACTTTTTGGCATTTAGGCCGAGGCCATGATTTTGACACCAGGTATCCGTCTCAGTGAGACCCTTTTGGAGGATGTCTATGTTCTGATTCCAGTCCTTAATGATTTGCCAAAAAAAAACGTTATGAGGAGGAAAAGACCAAAAATATGAGGCAAAATCAGAGTAGTCTGCAAAAATCTAAACATTTGGGAGTTATGTTTTTTCCAATAAGCATCTTTATTAAATGATCATGTATGACATAGACAATCTTTTATTTATATAAATGTAAAACAAACATTGACACCACTTTATTTGCAAACATTATACATCACAGACACCATTGAAACAACTGTAGTTGCAGACATTATACATCACTTATCTATCCAGTTATTGTCAGTTAAGCATTATATGGCTCATTCAAATTCTGCCTTTTAAACCTTATTCCTTCTCTGCATATATTGTTCCCAAAATTCTCATTTTTTCCTGTGTAGTTTGCTCTGTCCCTTTTATAAAGGTCCCAGTTGGGAGTTATGGTTTTGACTGTCATTTATTATAAAGTTAGCATGCTCAAAGCCAGAATTCTGAGCTTCACTGCTATAGAAATCATTTTGAAAGTAAAGCACGCTTGAACTGTCACCACTCTCCATTCAAGCCACTTCTGCGCAGCATGTGATGTATTTGGGTCCATTTCCTGTGCAACCAGTAGTCTATAATGGATATTCAAATAAAGATGCACAGCAGGGACACATTGATGGTTCCCACCTGTTTACTAACATTGCATAAAATTGTACAAAGATCAAATTCATGTAACTTACAGCATGCCCTAAACTTAATGGTCATCTTAAAAAAGTGCTAACTATAGAGTTTTCAGAAAACATGTATTTTGCAGAGAGTACAAATATAGCAAACAGTTGCAACAGTTTATACCCTGCCTGCTCAGAGCGCTACTGTGCTCATGTTTTAGCTTAAAAGAATCTTCTTTTTAAACTGTAGCAAACTGCTTGCTACAAGTGTAACTAACAGTTGCTATAGTTTATACCCTACCTGTATGGAGCGCGATGGGAATTACGTTTTAATTAAAAAAATGCTTCTTTTTAAATTGCAGCAAACTGCTTGCCACAACTTTGTAAAAAAGTTGCTCCATTTATACCCTGCCTGCACGAAGCAGTACAGTGCTCAGGTGAGATTTTTTTTTATTTTAAACTGTAGCAAACTTCTTGCCACAATGTAGCAAGCAGTTGCTTCTGTTTAGACCACATACAGAGTACTACAGTGCTCAGGGTTGACTGTAAATGCAATACTGGCTTTTAAAAAGGATTGGGATTGGCGATCGCACCCCCAGCACTTTGCACCAGTTGCCTCTCTCTCCCCCCACCCTAGCTACACTACTGCCAATGTTTGGAGTATGCCATATATTAATTTGGAAAGGGGAACACACTGCACTGCTGAAATTATTAAGAAATACAACATATCCCTGGCTTCCAATGGATCCAGGTGCTGCAATGTTGGCTACATTAACTAGCCATCCAACATTTCTGGTCCCTACCAACTGGCCGATTGCAAAATAAAAGATCAATAAACCCAAAAGAAACCCAAGGAAACTCTATCAGGTTGCAAGGCAAAGAGAGAAAGATAAAGAAGATAGTCAGACACCTTTCATAAGGGATGCCAGCAACAACCTGTTCACCAGTCCACAGAACATCAAAGGCAGATTAAATGAGTATTTTTGGCAGCTTCTGAATGAAGAAAACCATGCAGAAGCTCTACTGCCCCAGAAATAGCCTATGATGATTGAAGAAGAGGAGCCTACCCTTGAAGAAGTAAGAATAGCAATAAGGGAAATGAAGTCAGGGAAAGCAGAAGGCTCAGATGAGGTCACAGCAGATATGATAAAGATGCAGGGTGAGATAGGGGAGAAATGGCTCCAGAGGATACTCATAGCAGTGTGGAGAAAAAGGCATATCCCAGATGACTGGAGAATAAACATACTCATGCCAGCATACAACAACAAAGGGGACATCCACAACTGTGGGCAGTACAGAAGAATCAAACTCCTATTATATTGCATGAAAGCTCTAGAGAGGATGATTGATAAACAGATACGCAAAGTAGTAGAGTGTAAGATGGGAGATGACCAGTTTGGATTCAGATAAGGATACAGTACAACTGACCTGATATTTGCAGTGAGACAGATAGTTGAGAAGAAGCTAGAGATGAGGAAAGAGTCCAACTGGACATTCCTAGACTTGGAGAAAGCATATGACAAGTTCCCAAGAAAGCTGATCTGGGAAGTACTGCAGTGGTTCAAAGTCCAAGAAACATTGGTAGAATTAGTGCAGGCTATGTACAAGGACCCAGTGACTTAAGTACAAACAGTGTTCAGCCTCACAGAAGTGTTCCAAGTGGGAGCGGGTGTACACCAGGGGTCATCTCAGAGCCTACTGTTGTTCGTACTGGTGATGGACTACATTAACAAACAGGTTGGAGGGGACAGATCAACAAAGTTGCTGTATGCAGATAATGTGGCATCACAGGCAGAATCAGAGCAAGAACTCCAGCAAAGTAGAGAGCAATGGAATGCAAAACTAAAGGGACATGTGATGAAACTAAGCACGGATAAGACTGTAATAATGGCAACAAACTGGGGAAATCAGAAGAAGCTGAGAACTGAGATAGAAGGGAAGATAGTGGAACAGGTAAACAGCTTCAAGTATCTGGGAAGGGGTGGGTGAGGAGAAGGGTAGTCTGAATGAAGAGGTCAAAGCTAGAATCAGAGGGGCTGCAGCCAACTGGCATAGAGTGTCAGGTGTAGTCTATGACAGAAGAATGCCAAAGAAGCTGAAAAGCAAGGTGTACAAGACAGTTGTGCAACTACTGTATGATACAGAAACCTTGGCAGTAAAGGCAGAATAATTGAGGAAGCTAGAGGTGATGTAAATGAAGTGCCTGAGAAGGGTGGTAGGATGCACACTGTGGGACAGACGAATAAATGAGAACATAAGGGCAGAAGCCAAAGTAGCTCCAAGTGCAGAAAAGATCAAAGAGAACAAATTATGGTGGTTTGGACACATGCAGAAAAGCAGAAGTCAATCTGAAGAAGATTTTGGACAGACAAGAAGAAGGTAAAAGGAAGCGAGGACATCCAGCAAAGAGGTGGATGGATTGTGTGAGAGAAGATCTGTGACAATCAGGCATGAGTGTCGACGAAGGCAGGAGTGTGACATTGAATCGAGAGAGTTGCAACAGTTAACATGATTCCCTGACCCCATGTAGAAAATGGGAAAAAGGTGGCTGATAATTTATTTAATTTATTTATATATTAATTTAACATTTGTTAATCAGGAAAGTGATAACAATGATGATGATGATGATGATGACGATGACGATGACGATGATGATGATAACAATGATGATGATGATGACGATGATGATGATGATAACGATGATGATGATGATGATGATGACGATGATGATGATGATGATGACATATATTAACTTGGAAAGGGGAACACACTTCACTGCTGAAATTATTAAGAAGTTGTGCCAGATTTTTAAAGCAAATTTGCAGCTCCACTGTCCTCATCACCTTTAGTTTTCTAGCTTACACTGTGAAGGATGTGAAGAGACTGACTTAAAGTGGCCTGATGCACTGCCTTTGGTTCTCATGAGTATAAGAGAAACTGTAAATGCAAATTGAAAATTCAGTCCGCATGAGATTCTTATGGGTTGTCCCACAAGAATGCCATCTTCTCCACCTACCCAAAATGAAGAGCTTACATTAACTGATGATGTACTGTTGAATTATTGTTCAGAGCTTGCTTTTATCTTATAGACTTTGCACCAGAAATCTTGTGAAGCCTTTCCTCAACCTTCATTCAACACTGCCATAATCTGCAGCCAGGTGATTGAATTTTTGTTAAAGCTTTTCAGCAAAAATCTTCCCAGGAGCCCTGGTGGAAGGTACCGTACCTTGTTCTTCTTACTGCTGTTAGGTATGGTGGTCTATAAATTTGGATCCATGAGTCCCACTGCAAGAAGACCTGCCTGGTATCCATGGAAATGAAGGATGATGCCCCACCTGCTCCTGATAACACTACATCTGATGGTCCTAACTCTGACTTCAACTGAAATGAAGAAGAACCACTTTCTCCAAGTATTACATCAATATGCAATAAATCTTACATCAGCAGCTATTGGGTCTATGCGTTTGTGCCTGAACACTCAAGAAGAGGTCTGCATATGATTCTGGTTTCAGTGCTTCAGTTTTCAAAGAGAGGTTGCATGGGGAAAATCTAACCTGGCATAACATTTCAACTTTTTCAGAAAAAGATATATTTTCAACTAGCAGTGTCTACAACAGGAAACACCTGCTATACATGACAAGGGACAGTTCATATAGGGTACAGCAAATGTAATATGATTTGACATGAACAAGTTTTAAATGAAAAAACAAAACTATATAACTGAGGACAGGGTATAGGTATGCTAACTAAATATTATTACGTTTGTAGTGATCATGCCTTTCCATGGTTCCCCACAAATGGGTCCAGGTGCTGGAGTGTTGACTACATTACCCCAACCATCCAACATTTCTGATCCAAACCAATTTGCTGATTGCAAAACAAAAGATCAGTAAACCCAGCTGAACAGGTACTAACTTTCTATATCCCTCACTATGGTATATATAGAATTATAGCTAAACTGAATGCTCTATTGCATGTATTGACTAAACTGCCTAATAAAACTGCTCAACAGATTTTTATGGCTAATAGAGAGATGACTGAAATGAAGACCATGGTGTTACAGAATCGATCGGCCGTAGATATGTTAATGGCTTCAAAGGAGGGGTCTGCTTTCTCTTAGGGTAATACTGTAGTTCTCATATTTCTGATTTCAGATAACTTGTCTATATATCTTTGCATTATTTCATACCTTAACAATATGTTGGGTCAGTGTTTTATCTTGGGATCAAGCCCTCATCCCAGTGTGAGGGAAGATGCATATCAAACCTTCTTGCTATTCGCTGTAACCACCTGCAAGGCTGTTATTACTTGTAGAAAAAGAAACACTTTTTTTCACAAAAAATGTTTTGACATTTTCCTCTCTTTGGAAACTTTGGAGTAAGAATGCAGATGCATTTTCATAACATTATTTTTGATTTTCTCTGACTGAAGAACTTGTAGAAAAATGAACAACTTCCCTATTATATGCATCTCAGAAAGCACAGAAGAAGGGAAGACACCTCCAACTAGGCAGAGACATGCTAGTAACGATAGTGTTTATTGGTAGATTAGCGGTAATTTCCCATGCATGGATGACCATATTACTGCTGAGCTGATGAAAGAGTGAGGAGAGAGAAAGGGGAGGAGATGAGCCTATATTTTAGTACATAAGGACTAGGGCTAAGTTCTACAGGTGAGATTAATAGAGGTCAAATGGTTGGTCAAATGGAGGTCAAAATGGTTGCCGAAAAGAGTTCACAGTGTTGGCCAGAGTTGGGCCTCATGCTTTTTGCAACTATTCCCAGTAGGAGACTATTTGAACAGCTAGCACATTCAGGAAAGACCCTCTTGCCTGGAAGTCAGATCTATGTAGCCGCAGTACATGCGAATCCTGAAAATTTGTCCTTGAGCACTACGGAACAGCTTTGATAAAATATTCACACTTTAAAACTTATAAACAGTGCAAGCTCTGAAACTCTCTAGAAAATTCAGTTATCATATGATATCCACATTCTAAGGTCTATTCTCCCTGAAGGAGTAGCCTCAAATTGCCAGAATTTGAGAGAAGGAATGAATGCAGCCACTGCTACAAAATGCTGAGGGCTTTGCAGAATTCAAAAATGGGGTCAGTCGGGGACTATCTGAGCAGAATCTAAAGCTGGAAATATAGACATAGATAGATATTTATCTAGCTAATCTATCTAACTGTCTATATATATATAGACAGATATATCTGAGCATGGGAAAATGAAGTTGTACAAAAACAGAGTCAGGTGGAATAAAAACAGACCATATAATTGACTTATGCAATTACCAGATTTTTATCTGTAGAGGCATGATAGCTTGTCTTAGCAACCATGTCATTTTCCATACTCCCATTCTCTGATTGCAAAAAAGTCAAGAACTATTTGGACTGATAGAGCAGTTCACTAGCTAAAACACCACTTTTTTGAACACTTATTCCTATATACTGAATGACCTACAGTCATGGATTGGTAATATGTAAGGGTTCATTTCTAATAATAGCAACCTTGCAATAAATAAATACATTAATAAATAAATTATTAAAAACCTAGTTTATTGCTTTTACTATTTCTGGTTGCACAGCCATTGGGGAACTACTTGATCTGATTGAATGGAGTTTTGTAGCTAAAAGCAGCATTTTGCAGTAAAATTTACAGCTATTGGAAAATTATTTCCAGACTCGGAGTGTCAATGTTTGCTGGTTTAGCTGATATCAGTAATTCTTCTAAGCTACTTCTCTAAGATAATTTTAAAACAAGGGTTATAGTTAAGTTGCCAGTATTATTAAAGATTATTAATGTCACCTTCTGAATATAGCTTTTAACCCCCTCTGCTGTTATAACCAAAATGGCTATCTGAACGTGCAAACCAGTTTTCCAAGTCAGATGCCTTAGAAAGGTGTTAGTGCTATTTTTAGATGAGAACTACTGTAATGTTGCAGCACTATTATTAAAGTTGGAATGAATGACAGGTGCAACACAGACAAGGGCCTTTTGTATAAAGTCTTGAGTAATACATGAAAAAGAAGAAAAAATATTGTTATATTTTTGTCAGTGAAATATTACTTCTAATTAAAAATGATGACTCATAAACAGTTCCGAACACATTGTTCTATAGCTGTTTTCATATTAAATTTTGCAGTATCAGTACTTCATTGATGTGCAAATGTCTTTTATTGTGCTTAACTATAGTTGAGTATTAGAAGGAATAAACTTGTAATGGTTCAATGTACTGTTTTATTTTTTGATGCATTTGAAAATTTATTGTTAGAAAACATGTTTTTCGTTATTTAGAAGGCACAGTACTCACAATGGCTCAGTAAACAGCATGGGATAAGAAAGCCAAAATGTTCTGTAGGCGATAGCTTTTGCATACTTGTCAACAATTGCTTTACTTGAGAGCAGACAGCTGTAAAGAATCCAGGTACAGAGGGACTGTTATGTTTATACCTAAACCAAGTTACTACACAGACAAGGATGTGTTCAAGGTGCTGGAGAACCTCAACTTCAGGCAACTTATTATTAAGACATTTAGGCTGAGTACAGCAACTTTAATGTAATTTGGATTTGAATTTGAATTAGTGTGTTGGTTAGTGCATTACTGACAGCCTGGAACTGGAATGCTCATTAGCTGGACTCTGCTTGAACATGGGATTATGAGGGCAGTAAGTGCTTTAGTTAGTATACTTAGAAGCCTTGGAATGAGAGGTACAGGCAATCGGATGAGAATCAAGCTGGATGTTCAACCATTTCATCTCATGCTGACACATACACAATCCCCCTAGAATGATACCCCTAACTTAACCAGTTGTTTAAGCCTATCATTTTTTCTCAGTATGGAGTCATCATTTTTAGAGAAGCTAGGATTCTTCTCAGGACCTGTGACTTACCTGAATCTGAAACATGCATAGTGCGAGAAAACATGTTTCTCTACCTACTCCTCAGGGTTGAGTGCCTCAAGTCATTCATACTCACATGTGCTCCTTCTAAGTCATCTTCATATTTGTCCAGTGCATAGCTCTCAACCTTACATCGCCAAAATGAGGAACACTTGCCTTCATAATGTCGAGCAAATGGGCAAAATATGGAACACATACTAATGGCTTACTAACAACTTCAACTAGGAAGGTCATAGGATGGTTAAAATATGCTGGTTTTACTTATAAAGAAGATCCTTTAATGAATTAATATGATTCATTTCTATTTACCATGGATTTCACTTAAAAAAATTCCTAACACTGAATGTGTGACAGACTCTTTCAATGTGGAACTTTGAGGAACTTCGAGGAACATGAACTTTTTAAGACTCTAAATGAGGTACGTTCCTCGTAATGAGGTACACTTGAGAGGTATGGTCCATTGTAATGAGTTAAAAAGCCGTTGTAACATTATGGATCCCGGCAAAGCAGAGATAACTATCACCAGGACAATTATTTTTGTATGTATGTGTGATATTAATTAGCGGTAGTATACAGTATGTAGTCAACAGCCTGGTGACTCTTTACTATGTGTGAGTGGCAGTATTGTGTCTGTATCTCTGCTGAAGCTTTATCTTTTTGGTTCTCAAACGCTTGGGAAGTGAAGTTTTGACAACCACAGCATATGCTTGTGCAGAGGTATAGGTGATAATATGTAGTGTTCACAGACCATTTTATTTGGTTAGAGAGTAGCTTTACTTGACGTGTCTTGCCCATTCATAAGAGATGCCAGTAATAATCTACTCACCAGACCACAGCAGATATGAGGAGTACTTTCAAAAGCCTTAGAATAATGAAAACCCTAAATAAACTGTATGGTCACATGCACAGCATATACTGAAAGTGATAGGAGAACCCACTCTAGAAGAAGAATTAAGTGCACTAAAAAAGTGAAATCAAGTAAAACAGTAGATATGATCACAATACTGGGTGCATTAGTGAGAAATGGCTCCAGACAGTATGCGGAGAAAGGTTTATCCCAGAGGAGAGCTGAATTAGTGTTCTAGTGCCAATAAACAAACATAAAAGGAATATTTACAACTGTTGACAGTACAGAGCTATCAAATTCCTGTCATGCTGCAAGAAAGTGCTGGAGAGAATGCTTGCTACATGAATATGCAGAGTAGTAGAATGTAAGATGGGAGATGCAAATCTTGGATTCAGATCAAGATGCAATACAATTAACCCAATGTTTGCAATGAGACAGTGGACAAAAAGCTGGAGATAAGGAAAGAGTCCAACTGGGCATTATTAGACTTGGAGAACACATATGAAAAGGTCCTAAGGATTTACCCTTTCCTATGGTGGTTCAAAGTCCGAAAACATTGGTAACTTTAGTGCAGGATATATACAAGGACCCAATGATGCAAACATAAATGGTACTTGGACTCACAGAAGGGTTTCCAGGGGGACAAAATGTGCATTAAGTTACTCTAAGCTAACCCCTAACTATGCTTCTAATAAACTACAGTAACATACAGGACTGAGTAGGCAGATCAGTAAAGATGCATGCTGTATGCACAGATGATCTGGCACTATAAGCAGACTCCAAACAAGAACCTGAGCAACTGATAGGGGAATAGAATGTAAAACTAAAGACACCTGGGATTAAATAGAGTACAGACAAAACAGTGGTCATGGCAGAAATGGTGAAACCCGAAGAAGCTGAACATTTAGAGGGAAGAAAAATAGTGGAACACTTTAAAGGCTTCAAGTATCAGGGATGTGTAATTGAGGAGATGGGAAGTTTACATGAGGAGGGCAAAGCTATAACCATAGATGAGGCGGCCAGTGGAATTCAACAAAATGAAAGACTCTTCTTGATTTCTATGCATGACAATGAAAGAATCGCTCAACAGCAGGGGACATTCATTTTTATTTTGCCAGGATTATGTCAAAAAACTATAGAAGCAACCCTGGTGAAGGGCATTTGATTTTCTACCTCTGTAAATAAAATAAATTGTATCTTTCTAGACTGACTTCAAGTCTGACTTCTTAAAATGAATACTTCTGCCTTATACATCTTTCTGTACTGGACTCTTAAGTAGTCAAAGAAAGCAACTGCCTGGTCAGATGCTGACTTACTTCTGGAATGTGCAGGATGATTTCATTTTGGAAAATAGCTCAAACTGGGTTCCATTTGTTTGTGGACTGGTGCATCTGTGTAACTACTTTTTGGTCTTCTGAATCAAAGGTACAAAGAAATTTATAATATATTTTAACTCCTGGCAAAGGCAGATTAAGAGAACTTATTCGACATTTTCTGTAAGCCACATGTCAATTTAATCACACTTATTTTACATATTTTTTGTAAGTTTAAATGTTTTTTTTTTATGGTACTTGGTTTTACAATGTGCATTGCTTAATTCTACTCATTTAAGGTAAAGATTATTTTATTTTAAATGCTTGGTGATAGTGATTTATGTATTAACTAAAAGGTGTGTGTATATTAGAATGCTGCACCAATAACTGTTGGCTTTTATCTAAAAGTTACTACTTAAGCTATGTCTGCCACACAAATATTTAGTAGTTGGTTTATTCTAAGGGTGAACAGTTATCATTCTTTTGATATGCTATTGTGAAGTATTAGTTGGTGACATATAAAGATAAGGGATGGTGTGTTGGCACTAGACAGAAAGGTCATTAACCCCTCTTGGAAAGCATCATGTGTATTTATATACAAAATAAATGTAGTAAGATTACATGAAAAAGCACTGGACTAAGTCTGAGATGGATGAAATCCAAGGATCTAGTGATTATAGCTGTGATCTGTAACTATAGAGTGCAAAACCTATTTGGGCATGGCTGGTGTCATTGTTACTTTAGGAAGTAGTGCACTGTTCACTATTAAGGCCAACCACCTCTCATATAGCATTTGTTGCCAGAAATAATGCCCACATTATCATATATAGTTGGTAGCAGTGGTATAGACTGTGTGACCACAGCCCCTGCCCATTACATGAAATTGGATTGCAGAGGTGTGGCTGTATTTTAAACTGAAGTTATGCAGACTGCAACTGTTTTGTTACCAGAGTGCATATCTTTCCTTAAAGCCAAAATATAAATATAAATATAGAACAGTACGCTTTGCACACCAGCTATTTTATTTTTTAGAGTATAAAAAAAAAAACAGTGTGAATATAAAAAGATGTCAGTGTCATAGCTCACTAAAAAATGTAATATGAAATGTCTTTAGCCTGCCATTGCGACCAAGGATGATGCGATAAGATAGGACACACAAGGTCAAAATAGCTGATGCCACCTCCGACAGCAAACCTGTCACTAGTGGTGTTCCCCATGGATCTGTCCCGGCACACCTTCTGTTTGGCATATACTTCTCAGAGGTCCAGGCAAAGACAAAGGGCTTGTGGCTGACCAAGTTTGCGGGTGATTGAAAGTTGGGTGCTGTCACTGACTCCCCAATTGATGTTAACATACTGCAAGAGGGTCTCACAGCTACAAATAACTGCTGCCAAAGTCATGGCTTTAAGTTAAATGCAAAAAAATGTATTATCGTACCATTTGGCAAAAACATGGCCCCTACTGATTACCACATCAATGGCAACCCCCTAAGCACACAACCTGTGGTGAGAGACCTGGGTACTCAGTTTGACAACGATCTCACATTCGACTATCATGTGGCGGCTGTGGTCAGAAAAGCCTTTTACTTGGTTTATCTTATAAGTAAAGGGATTGCAACCAGAAAAAAGGAGGTTATTACCTCTCTGTACTCCTCCCTTATTAGACCTATGATTGAATATAATGCCCCATTTGCTATGTACCTCTCCAAACACCTGCACCAACTGGAAAGGCCACAGAAATACCTCACAAAGAGAATCCATGGCCTCCAACACCTATCCTATGTGGACAGGCTTAAATCACTATCACTCTACTCGGTCTCATACGGATTGCTCAGAGGTGATCTGTGTCTCGCCTACAAGGCAATATCGGACCCAGCCCTACTAGAGATGCTCCATATCCATAGGACTAACTCCTCAAGCATTACCCACTCAATAGGCCTAAATCTAATATGCGACATCAACAAAACCTGCTGGAAAGACAGGTTTATTTCACAGAGGCTGCCCCGTCTCTGGAATAGACTTCCCATACATGTCAAACAGAGTACCTCACTGGCCCTCTTCAAAAGCAGTCTTGATGAGTGGATGGGAAACCATAAATCTGTCCAGGTAGTTCCACCTTTGTCCCTCACTGACAGGGGTGACAGATGATGACTGAGGTTTTTTTTTAGGGATAAACTCTTAGCTAGGCTTGTAAGGGGCCCAGGGCCATTAGCCTAGTAATCTCTTAAGATCAAATTAAGATCCTATGAATTGCCTTGAGTGCAGCTAAGAATCAGCCTACTGAATCCAGGGATAACCTGGCGGTAGCTGCGAGCATGCAGTATGTAACAAAACAGTTCAAACCACACACAGAAGACCTTAACATGTAGCTTGAACTAGGGACAGAAATGAAATGCATGAGTGTCAAAGCAGTTGAAAGAATGAAGCAGATGAATGTGCAAAGAAAGTGAACAAAGAGTCTGAAGCTGTAGATAAGGGAAGGGCTGGGAATAAACAGAAAGGCATTCCCATCATTAACCAGAGAAGTGTTTGTCTTTTGTCAAAGGCACATGAAGAAAAGGTTTAGGATGACAAATTCAGCACTAAATTTCTTCTTCAGTATAAAGAAGGGGATGACTTTAGCCATTTTATTTGGGCATTTGAACATGTATGTAATCAGCACAAACTGGATAAATTAAAGAAAGCATTTTTGACTGATACAGATCACTTTGATTATTCTTCTTCTTTTGGCTTTTTCCCGGTTAGGGGTCACCACAGTGGATCACCTGTCAAGTTTAAATTGCTTTGTTTGAATGTTTTAAAATTACATCTGATGTTTACGGGGAGAAAGTTTAGAGAAAATTAGGAAACTGTATCAGTGATTTTATTGCAGAAATAAGCACTTAATTTATTGGCAGGTGTTTGAAATGCTGGAAGACCATACAGTAAGGGTATAAATATTCTGGAGGAAATAAAGATCTGGTTGACAGATTAGAAGTGTAATACTGCTGAGGAAATGGGCAAGGGATGACCTCTGTCTAAAACACACAAAAAAGCTGGAAGATAAACTGTTTTATAAAAAACACGGCAAAGCTTTCAGGTCAAAGAACCCTTCTTCAGTGCATGACCTCTGTCTAGCCAGCAGCACACAACTGCACAAACAGGGGGTATTCAGCACTACCCATGGATATAATGGAACTCATAGAGGAAGTCTAAACATTGTTATCACGTTTCACAGGCAAAGGGGAGCCAGTGGCTGAAGTATATGTCAAGGTCTTGGAGCAAGATGCTTAAAATGTAATCAAATGAGTCATGCGTTGTCCAAATGTCCACAATGTCAGGATGGGGAGCATAACACATGAGGATGTTAGCAGACATAATGCCTGCACAGAGGTGAGTTGTTTATAACTGTAGATGCCCCAGCTTGATAAAAAAAAGTCTGTACCCTACCCTGGTAGAGGAAAAAGAAACCATTGCTAAGGGGGTTACAACAATAAATATAACTATTGCTAAGCATGCAGCTGTTAGAAAGGAGTATTACTTGCCTGCACCGTCCACTTGTGTTAGGGCCGTGGGAGGGACTCCTTTTTAGGTGCCACTGGAAAGGGTTTATCTGAACTGGGTGGGGTGTCATGAAGACAAGACAAGCAAGTGACAGCATTTGATGATATCCCAAGAAGGGTTCTAATGGGTAATGAGTATGATGAGGCAGCATCTTTCTTAAATGTAGTCACAAGTAAACAAGAATGGATCATGTATGGAAAGGGCTACTTCAGGGGAAGAAATTGCTGGTAGTATGTATAAACTGAGGGTACAGTTGCCAAAAAGTACTAGACTTTCATTAGAATGGGAAAACTGTGAAGGACTTCAAAGACAGAGTTGAGACAGACAGCTCTCAGATCCCACCTTACAAAAGTTGAGGGAGATAATCAAAGAGGATTCTGACTGTCAAGGGCAGAGGGTGTTTGTATCCTGAGCTAAGGAATTATTGTATGGTGAGTCAGGAAGAAAAAGGCCGCAGAGAAATGTGATTTAGCAGTTGGAATTCCTAAGGGTCTAGCATGTGGGCAATTCAGGTCACAGCCTATTATATTCCATTTTAAAGCTATTTGGGCTTAAAGCATACAAAAATGAGGGCTTATGCAAATGCTTTGCTGGCCTGACACAACAAAACATGTTTTGTCACCAAAGAATGTGTGTAACATAATTCTCATCTTGACAAACAGGAACCTCCTAGGCTAATTCCCTCAACTTTTGTAAATGGAGTCAGAAAGGTCTGCCTGTTTCAGCTTGGTCTTTGTAATCATCCCCAGTTTTTTCCTTCCAATGGAAGTCCAATATTTTTAGTAACTGTATCTACAGTTTAGACTTAATGTTAGCAACTCTCCTTCCTCTACAGTAGTCCCTTCCACATGAATTCCATCATCATCTGACAAGCGTGAATCATACACTGCAATACATGAAGAGTTTTAAAAAGCTAACAAGGCAAGAGGAAAACGTAACCCTGAGTTATGTCATTGCATGTTTCCAAGGAACCATTTCAGAAGAATTTCATGCATAATGTAGGGCTTCTTAGAATAGTAAACACCACAGGAGAGTGATATATCTTGGTGGTGGTAGGTTATACTACTAGTTACCCTAAAATAGTGGCTTTTAAGTAAATAGTTTTATTATTCAGTTTATTGTGGCTGGTGATTTATTTGTTATTAGTGTAATAGTATGTGTATTCACAGTTAGACGTTGCCCGTTCGATTCTCAGTTAGAGCGTCTTCTGTGTGGCGACATGCGTGAATGGGCGCTGAGAAGTTCCTATGAGGAACAAAACACAAACTATTAAAAGTCATTTCTTGTAGTTTTTTTCTGTGCAATAGTTTTGTTCATGAGTGTAAAACATCAAAAATGTGTAAAAATCAACTGTCCAACAAATTTTAGATATATGATTTTTTTTTCATTTTTTTACTTCATATCCTTCAAAAAATTCATTTTTTTTTGCAAAAATTGAGAAAAGAAACAAAAAATTAATTAAAAGCAATTGTTTTAACTGAAATGAATTTTAAAGAAAAATGATGCTATTATAAAATAAATTTTTTTATTTCTTTTTTAAATTAAATAATTAAATAAGTAAAGTAGAACAAGGAGTAGATTAATTTGATTGTCTTTTTTTGTTTTTTCTTAGAATAGATGCAATAAGGATAAGAGGTATGAAAGAAACAGAGGTGGAAGGTAGATAGAAGGAAGAGGAAGAGCTGCCATAGACACTGAGCATAACTATTTACTACACAATGGATGGAGGACAATCTTAGACAGCGATCACTTATATTTATGCTTAAAAAGTTGGGGGTGGGAGGTCTAATGCTTAACTTGTTCATGTCAAAGCATTATGCAGCAGCATTGTACAAGGTGTTGTAGCTGTTCTGAACTGTATTCATAACAGATATATTTGTATTACACTGTGGAAAATCAAATCAGTCATAACTAGGGTGGGGAGAAAGGGGCAGCTGCCATGGGCACAATTTACTAGGGGTTGAGATCAGCAGGTGCTGATTGTGGCGGAGTGCAGTGCTGGCATTTATTTATGAAGCTATCAGGATACAGTGATTCCATAAAGGAATGCCGGTAGTGTACCTGTAGTTGCGGCAGAAATAAGTGTGCGATAGTAACTATAGCAAGCTGGTTGATACGTTTGTAACAAGCAGCTTGTTATAGTTACAACAGTGCAGATAAGCTTTTTTGTTGTTTTTATTTATTTATTATTTTATTTCTGTCCTCAGCACTGGGAGTATCTTTGACTTTTTCTTGCTCCTCTGCTTTGAGTTGAGGGAGATGCTAGTTTGGGACATTTGGGACACAAGGTGTTAGATGATTTATCTATGGCTCTGAATCAAATACTGCAAGCCTAATGTGAAATAACAGTTATCAGACACTTCACAGTTAGTGTTAAAAGACCCTGCAAAAATAACAAGTAAATGGACTAAGTTGCTCAACTGAGACCCTGAAACTGCATAACATGAATGAAGGTTTAGACTATATGACATAGCATATAACTGTTAGCAAATTCAATCATTGTTCAATGAAATTAATAAAGTGACAAAGTAAAATTACTATTAATGGGAACTTTTGTTCAGCCACACACAAATAGCACAAAATGTCAGCACTTAAATTTGCTTGTTCATGCTCAGCACTTGTTCAGAACTTGTAAGCACTAAATAAGCTACTAATTACTATAGCACTCAATCTTCCTCATTACCTAGAGGAAAATAGTTTTTATACTTACTTTTCTCACTTGCTTAGAGAAAAACAGCTCTTGTTCTCATTTTCTTCACTTATCTAGAGGAAAATAATTTTTTATTCAGGCAATTCCAAGGGTCAGCTCCCAGTGTTCTCTCCTGTCTATCTGATGAATCTGGGCATCTTGAGGCAATGTAGAAATTGCCTCATTTACACAGATAACCCTCTCCACCTACCACCCAACACTACAACCTGTGAGAGATGCACTTATCTAGCCAAACTGGAGGCAAAGCTCTCTCCAACCAAGACTGAACTTGACAGTCATGAGGAGAAGGTAAACATTTGCACCACACCACACTCATCACATAGTCTCACTAAATCTACACCACCAAAATACACACACAGTAACATAAAAAAATTTGCGGAGGCTCTCAATAATAATCTGTCTAAGCAACAGAGACCTCCAAAGCAGAAACGCAAGCAACCTCCATCCCCCAACACAACCCAAATGACACATAGCCCACAGACTCAGTGTGCCACTCAACCACAGCCAATAAGGCAAAACAACATACCCAACACACTAGTCATAGGTGACTCTATAGTCATGCACACTGATGTCTCACTTACCAGGCTAAACAAGGAGAAGGTTACTGTCAGCTGCCTGTCAGGTGCCAGGATCGGCCACATAACCCACGCACTCAGGTCACTCCACAACAAGTACAAATATGACTCTGTCATTTTCCATGTTGCTGTGAATGACCTGAGACGTACCTCCCTGGACTACATGAAAAGAGACATGGAAGAGCTCTCTGATCTTGTAGCCCAGGCAGGTATGACCCTAGCCCTGAGTAGCATTCTGCCTTCACCCAGAATGATACCACAGTACAAGGACAAAATAATTGACTTCAACAATTGGCTAAGCTTCTGGTGTCATTCTAAGGGGATCCAGTATCTGTCTGCTTGGGATGACATGGTCGACAGACCACGATGCTTTGCCACAGGTGGCCTGTACCTATTGCCCCTGGGATTCCGGATACTGGCTAAGGCTCTTGCTGCCCCTATAGTGCCTTTTTTAGGCAGGGTTCAAATAACAAATTCACCACCATAACAGGAACAGGCAAGCAAAAACTGAGGGTAATGCTACTCAATGCTAGTAGTCTAAATCTCAAAATTCACTCACTCGAGGCACTCCTTAAAATGGAGAACATCGATATCTATGCAGTGACTACCTGGTTCAAGGCTCCAAAGAGCACCCCTGCACTACCAGGCTATAACTCATACCACACTTTTCGGCCATGTAACCTGGACTGAAACACCAAAGGCGGAGGTTTTTCCATATTCATTAAGGATATCCACACCTCCAGGCTAGTTGCTCAGCATAATGCATCCGAGGTTATCCAAGTGCAACTAACTCTGGGCAAAACTGCAATCCAAATTTTAGTTTGTTACAGATCCCTCACCATGCCCCAGGATTCCCACTCCTCTTTTCTTGATGTACTGGAAAATATTAGGGTTCAACCAAACATCCTAATAATGGGCGAATTCAACTACCCCACCATTAACTGGGAAAACTACTCATGTACCAACTCCTTAGCTCAACGCTTTCTGGAATTCATAACCTCCAATGCCCTAGATCAGCTTATCCACACCCCCACCAGGGGCAACAATATCCTAGACCTAGTCATTACCAACATGAGTGACTGGTGTTCCACACCTGAAGTCAACATCTCGTTGGTCCGATACGACCATAAGCTTATCACCCTTGATATCCACATCCCGCCCCCACCCCCCATTAAGGAAACCACAGTAAAAAATTTCTCCAAAAACAACTTCATGCTTCTTAAGACTGAAGTGGTGAACGTCATGATACCCATGTAGATGGACAATACAGTTACAACTGCTGAATCCTACACAAATGCACTCTGTAAGCACTTACACGACTGCATGGATCATGCTATCCCAAACAGAACCAAGATGCTATCCTCCAAAAAAAGGAAGCCAATCTGGTGGTCCCCTGCCATAAACAAACTGTGCAACAGAATGAAGAAACTGTTGCAAAAGAGAGTAAAATCCCATGAGTAGAGGAGCTCACTGGTCAGCCTCAGTAAGAAGCTGAGATCCCTTATAAGATCCTCCAAAGATAGCTACGAAAACAAAATCGCCGCTAAATCCAAGGACAGCCACAAAGCATTCTATAGCTATGTCAAGAATCTAGATGGCAACACCCAGATCTGCTCTGAGTTACAGCATAACGGCACAAAAATTACAGAACCAACTGATATTGCCAATATCCTGGCAGATCGGTTCAGTGCTTAACTTTACCCCCTCTCACCCCCTAAAGGGCCCATATCTATACAGGAAGAATACAGAGTCCCTGTAATCACAACTATGCAGGTAAAAGCTTCACTCTCTAAAGCCAAAAACACAGCATCCATGGGACTGGACAACATCCCAGGCTGCGTTTTACATGAACTTCAGAACGAGCTGTCTCCCCACTTAAGCACCATGTTCAATAATAGCCTTGCATCAGGCTCTGTGCCCACTGAATGGCACACAGCAACAGTTATCCCACTCCACAAAGGGGGAGCCACCATTGATCCCGGGAACTATCATCCTATTAGTCTGATGAGCCTGGTCTGCAAGGTCATGGAATGTATCATCATGGAACTCATAAACAAAGACATTGGTAACCTCCAAACTCTGGATCTCACCCAGTTCGGGTTTGTGAAAGGCAGACCATGCCTCCTGAACCTGATTGACTTCTTTGAGGCAGTCACCAAAGCCGTGGATGAGGGTAAGGTGGTTCACACAGCCTATCTTGACCTCGCCAAGGCTTTCGACACCATCCCCCATTCTGGAATGATAGCTAAACTCACTAAACTAGGTATAAATCCCTATGTCACAAGATGGTTTGCCAACTGGCTCACTGTCAGAACCCACACTGTAAAAGTTGCAGACTCCAAATCTGACCTCAAAGCATTGACAAGTGGAGTACCACAGGGTTCTGTCCTGGGACCTCTCCTGTTTGGTATCTACTTCTCTGAAGTACAGGCTAACACAGAAGGCCTCTGGCTAATGAAGTTCGCAGATGACTGCAAACTAGGAGCTATAGTTAAGTCCCCAAATGATGTGGACATCCTACAGAAGGGCCTCACTGAGACAGATGCCTGTTGTCAGAGTCATGGCCTCAAGCTCAATGCCAAAAAGTTCAGTGTCATTCCCTTTGGTAAAAACTCTGTACCCATGAACTACCACATAGGCAGCAATCTACTTAACACCGAATGCATGATAAGAGACCTTGGGACCCAGGTGGACAATAGTCTCTCCTTTGATAGTCACATCACTATAGTAGTCAAGAAGTCTTCTATGTGGCACACCTCATCATAAAAGGGGTCTCATCTAGGAAAAAAGAAGTCATTGTTCCCCTCTACTCATCATTACTAATTAGACCCATTATAGAGTACAACGCCCCTTTTGGAATGTACCTCACAAGACATCTGCAGCAGCTGGAAAGGCCACAGAAGTACCTCACAAAGAGGATTACTGGCCTCAAACAAATGCCCTACACTGACCGCCTCAAAAAACTCCAGCTTTACTCCATAGAATATCGCCTACTCTGAGGTGATCTCTGCCTAACATATAAAGCTATGTCAAACCCAGAGCTGTTGGACATGCTGCACCTAAAGAAATCCCCATCCCTCCGAGCTACACGCTCTAGGAACCTAAACCTTGTCACCACAATAAACAGGACACACTGTAGGGATAGATTCCTGTCCCAGCGACTTCCTATACTCTGGAACAAGCTACCTATCTATGTCAAGCAAAGTTCTTCATTAGCACTCTTCAAGAAAAATCTTGATGAGTGGATGGGAAATAGGAAATACACCCCGGGGATCATGTCTGTGTCTCTGCTGGACAGTGGCACAGGAAAATAACTTTCTTGGGTGGCGTAAGCTATGGAACCTTGCTGGCTAGGCTTAGATAGGCCCTTGGGCCAATTGCCTATTACCTAACCATGAATCTATGAACCTATGAGTCCTTAGGCAAAGTATGCCATAATATTTTGCAGCCAGTTTACATGTTTATGGATAATGTTGCAGATCACCAGATATGTGAAAAGCTCTGAAATAAGCAAAGATGATGTACAACTTTACATATCAGTAATGAAATATGAGAGAGAATTATCTTAGGCAGATGAATAATATGTTGCACTGAAAATACTCAAACACTAGATCCACCACACGTCATAAACTAGATGGTAAGATACATGAAAGAACTATAGTTTAATCCTTGCAAGAGACACAAAGCCCATCAAATCTGTTGCAATTACTAGACCAAAGAAAAAGTCCAAAGGGATCTTCAAACCTTGCTAAAAAGAATATAATACACTAACGAGCAGCAATGACCGAGCCAATTGATGCAAATGCCTGCATAGATAATTGGTCTGCATATTTGTATTACAAATCACAATGCAAACTGTCTTCAGTTAACAAATGCCAACTACACTCCACACTTTCATGTGTTATGATGTTAATAAAATGTAATACTGAAATGCAACAGATTATAACATACTACATGGATAGCTACTCATAATGTATGCTTCTTGCTAATGTAATCATGATGCACCAAAAAGTACTGCATTATATTAATGATCAAAACTATATAAGAACACACACAAACTCTGTAATTGTTGGCTTGTGGAATTCATTGTTTTAACTCATCAGTGAATATATGTCATAAGTAAGATAACATGTACATCATCAGTTTCCAAACACACACACACACACACACACACACACACACACACACACACACACACACACACACACACACACACACACACACACAAAATATTAACATTATGTAATGTTTGTGACATGCCGAAGAGTCAGGAACGCAGCTCTACCATGAATATTCATTTGGAACTGATGAAACATTTTGACCTGACATACTAAAGCCTTCTGAACGTTCTTTTACTAAAAGATAAGCTGTTACCCTACAGTCATTAATGGACAATGACTAACTGAGCTGCAAATGCAATAACATTTTATTTTCTGAAAACTATACTCATCTAAAAAACTCAAATGCAGGAAGCTGTGTTGTATGTTCCCTGTGCTTAATACACTCACTTCATCTTAGAAGGAGGAGGTAAAGCGCATTTTTAAGATTTAGGTTGGTATTCATAGTCATTGTGAGAACGTGTTACAGCCATCTGCACTGTATGCAAATTATTACGAATGAGTGCAGCTAAGTATGGTGAATATGATAAGTATAAGCAAATGAACTCATAGTGACATGTAAATTAGAAAGGATGTAACCCAGCATATGCTAATGAATCATTCTCTCACCTACTTGTAAGTCACAGTCAAATTTCTGCACCTCCTGCAGATTCATTGTGCAAAACAGAGTTGCACCTATTATGTATATTTTGCAATCCATGAACTTAATGTTACCATAGCTATTGCTGTTGCTACCCCTGTAAAATGATTTAAGTTGTCCTTTCTCTGCCTTGATCCGTTGTTCTGTATCATTGTTTTTCATAAAATGCCACAGTCAAACACAAAAGCTTTTCATATAATTATCAAACACCACAACAATGAAAGCATGCCTGACACTGTCAGAAAAAAGTAATGTGACACAAGCTCCATAATTATATACGCATGCAGGGCCCCAGCTAAGTAAAATGTGCTGAAACACTGTTTGCACTATCATGAATACATTCACAATAGTAAAGAAACCAGTTTGTTAAAACAGCTGTCCTTTCATTAGTCTGTACTACTACATTCTTACAATCATGAAACTGTCGATTCTCATTTATCAGTGACACTCAGGAATCTCCCAGTAAGGACACATGTTGAACCAGAAAAGCATCTTTGCCACTTCAGTACTTCAGATCTGAATCACTAAGTTTCTACCACGTGTGCACAATTACTAAAAGACACCAAAGTAAATAATTTTCTCATTAATCACTAATCATTTCCACTGCTGCTGTAATGATTTCCCATTTACAAATGGTAGCTTATTCACCAAAGCCATTGTAAAGTGCCTACTATATGAGTAAAACAAACATTTTCTGAAGTGAACTCAATATTCTTACTTCATTTTGAAGTATTTTGTAATAATTTCCAATATTTATATTATTTTTTATTACTTTACAACATCTGCAATTTCCTAAGTAATTTGCAACCGAGTTGCAATAATCTCAAGGTAATATGGTACTATTAAACTTATTCATATTCAGGGTCCTTTATGTATTTTGTATGGAAATGAGGCCATTTTATGTTTATCTCTGTGAATCTCAGTAGTAAGTGAACACATACAACACCTTATGCAAATAATTGTTTACAACTTATTGCTTATCTTGAAGTACTTTATGCATTTGCCATAAATAGGTGTGTTTATCAAAATGCCTGCACATTTCTGTAGTCAGCACGCTAACCTCCACTGACCATACTTGCTTATAGACATAGTGCTGCTCTTCTGGGATTACTGCTATGAAAGTCCTAAACATTGGACTGTGATTAAGTACTGGCTATTTTTTCTCTCAGCTACAGTTTGACCATATGAAGTAAGGCTGGTTGTCCTATTCTCTTACTTGACATACTGCTGAGGGAACTGCAGACGTGATGTTTTTATAGCAGTTGAATGGATGAATCGATGATGGCCATCTTAAAGAAAATTACCATAATATTCATGATAGGAGGACAAGTATTTTAAATGTAAAACTCGTCATGGATTAGTCTTGAGGAAAATATATCAAATAACCTAACTTAAATTTGTCTACTGGGCAAAATTAAGGTGTATAACTCTGAGAAAAGGCTAATTTGAAAACTACACAATATGTAATGAGAAGAAAAAAAAGTTTGGTTTAAAACCAACAGTGTGGTATACTTTGTGTAGGGTTGGTTATCAGAAGGTGCATCACTGTCCTCCAAAACAATGTGTGTTAGATCATAAAAAATCAATTATGTTTACAACAGGTGTGTGAGCATAAAGTGAGCTTAGCTAATGACAATGTCAAACTGAAAAAAGTAGACTAAGGGTGAAAGTATACATTTCAAGAACTTATAAGGAGGGGTTGAAACTGAGGGATACACTGCAGCTTCAGGTAAGTCTTTAAAAAGTAGCATCTTATATTTAACAGTTGGAATGCTATACCTCTTTTAAAGAGTATTATTTTTTTACTAAGGAGGTAAGCACACTGGAAACATATCTACTTCACAGATTTTGATGTGGTCAGGAAAAAAAAGGATCTGTACTTACTAGCCAACAACATGATACACCACCTCGATGAAATGCTAAGAGCTAACTATTTCATAAAAATATCCCAAGTTCCTATAGGAGGTGATGATAATGAAATGAAGTTAAACCAGCAAAAACCTAGAAAGGCTTGGGTGTTTTCCAAATAGGACAGTGAATGAGCTGATTTAAGTTTTTGGCGATCCCATGCCTTTATCACTGTATACAATTCAGACACTCTACCTTAAAGATGGACAACTTGGTTTACACATATAAGGTAACAGTGTCAGTAATAATTAACGGCTTTGAAAACATTATATATTAACATGTTTGTGTTACAGCAGCTATAGACCACTTACAACACTTGTCTGTTGTATGCACTTTGTAAGTCTCTGAAGCACAATATCCATACAACAAATATTCAGATGCCCAAGTATATTTGTTATTAAAATGCATATATAGATTTTTTTTTGCATGAAAAGTTCTCTGTAAAGCTGTTAATATCTATAAAAAAGTAATTGTGATTTATGATACTTCCTCCTGCTCTTTCCTATCCCCTTTTCAAAAATCTTCTCCTCTCCCTGCTGTCTATGTTTATAGGAAACAGTTTACTTCAGCTGACATCTAATCTTGCCGGTTTTACCTTTCACCTTATCAACCCTGCTGCATTAATCATTTGGATGTTTATACACCATATAATTAAAACAGTATATTACTCATTTCTTGTTCTGGTTCTCCCACTACCGCCTGTTCATCTGTCCCTGAGCACTGGCTCCAACTGCAGCAAGGATTATATTGGAAATGCCAAATATTTATTAAAGCAGATTTTTATGATAATGTATATATTAGACTGCATAAAATAAGTAACAGCTTATACTAATATCCTGCTTATGTAATCAGTTTCTTTTTTGTCTTAAATAACTTTGATGCCTGGTATCTTACATTGTTTCATTTTTACTAATTCATCAAATGCCATACGTAATTTTGCTTTTCCAGATACCTCTATTACTCTGTCAGTTGCATTCTGTAGTAGCATTATCTGTCACAGATGGTTGTGTTATTAATATTGAATGCACAAACTAGGACATTAATATTATCAAATAAAATATCCTCTACCAAATGGCTAAAATTTTCATTGCAATCAGGAAAAAGAAAATGATGACAATTGCAGAATACCATTGTATAGTCCACTTACAGTAGGACAAATTCTGAGTTCATTAACAGCCCGATGACCATAAAAACTACACAGTCTTCTACATTCAGGGCATCATAAAAGATCCTTTGAGAGGTCCATATCAGATAATGGATGGCAATTTGCAAAGAGATACATCCACATTTACATAGCTGCATGCAATGTATCCATTCCTAACAATCCTAAGAGCTTAAACATGATGCCTTCTAGGGGATTTAGTTTATTTTACATTATCAAATTTTTAAAATATCGAATGTTACATGCTCAAGATCATATGACTGGTGTTTTAAAAAACTGAAGTACAAATGTTCACCAAATACTGTGCTTTTGCATGGGGGAAAGGCCTACAGCAATGATCTACAGAAATGGCATAAATTCTTTCACAAACTAAAAACGTATCAAACCTCACATTATCTTTCCATGGAAAATATATATTGTGCTCTGCCTCTGCACACTAACAATATCCTAAAAGAAGAGCTACCTGACAGACAACTGTTTGAAGGTAATTTGTCTCAGAAAACAAAGATGATGTTTAAAATTGTACATAGTGTGTCATTGTTATGACAAAATCATATTAACAGCAGGAATAAAAGTGCTTGGGTTTTTAAGGCTGCTTTCATCGTAAGACACTTTATATGGTTTCATACTATAAAAGTGTTGTCGCCTCACAGTAAGACGTCCTGTTCGATTCTCAGCTAAAGCGTCTTCTGTGTGATGACATGTGTGAATGGGCGTACCTTCGTTGAAGGTTGTGCATCAGGGCTGGCAACTCGGTACGTAAAAATCTACTGCCAATCGTTAGTGGACCGGAATTCCGCTGTGGCAACCCCTAACCGAGAAAAGCCGAAAGATACAACAACTACAAATAGAGTCACTAGCATTATTTTTTTTTGAAGGAATGAAGGATATACACTTTTGTAGGCTGATTGCTTATTCAGCATTTAGAGATGCTGAACTTAGGTTTAGTATTGTCTTCTTTCTAAATAATATTGCTCCAGTTTCTTGCTGCCATTCCTTCCACTTCTGTGAAACATCTGTGCCTCTTTGCCTTCTGTCTTCTTTTTAATAACTGCACCTTTTACAATACTAGGAGAAATAAGCAGAGTTTTCGGAGATATTTGACAACAACTGAGCACCTCCAAGTTGCTGTCTGAAACTAGTGAACAATATATATGGCAGCTGTGCACTCCGTTGACTGCTGCTTTCAATGATAAAGTAAAGTGTTTATCTGCTGAGTGCTGAGTTTATCAAAAGTCAGAATGTTGTATGTTGGGTGTGTGTGAGGTAAATGTTTTGAGTTACAGTAAGTGGGTACATGTGCTGATGGTGACATTTTTTAGAGTATTCTGAATGTTTGTGTATATATACATACATATATACATATATATATATATATATATATATATATATATATATATATATATATATAAACTGACTTTTCTGTGTGTGAGATTATGGAGTAGTAGGGATTGTGGAATTTGCCCTTTCCCTGTTGTAGTGCTATCCTGGAGTTGGTATGTATAAGTAACATAGATTGTGAGTGTGGTGTTTTTTTTTTGCTTCTTTAGACACCAGTTGGCATAATGGTTAATATATTTGCCTCCCATACACAAGGTACAATGTTTGATCCTGACCTCTGGCCAATGTCTGTATGGAGTTTGTATGTTCTCCCTTTATCTTTGTGGGGTTCCTCCCACCTCCCAAAAACACACTGAGTGTTTTCATCTAAACTCACCTAAGAACTGAGTTGTTGGCATCAGCAACACAGACTCTAGATGATGCTCTGTAGGTGGAAGAGTTGTATAGACCAACTGTTTTGAGCATCTACTGTAATGTGCAGTATTCTCAAGATAGGAGAACACAGATCACAGACTGAGCACTGTGGCAGAGTTAGCCACTCAATGGTGTAAAATATATCTTTAGGCGATTAGGTCATGTTGAATAATGTCATCAAATGGACATGGGTATTTGCTGATGATAAGTGGGTTGAGAATCTGACCTACTCTGACCTATGACAAGGACCCATGCTAATGGTAGGAGTGTATGTGCCCCCCACTGGCTAGTGTGTGCCCACCATAAAGTCTGGCAGCCCTGGGTCAATAAGCTACTGGCTGTCTGGTGTCTGGTTGCCCAGCTTAGATTACCTGGGACAGCTTTGTTGAGTGAAAGCAGGAAGTAAAACCTATTAGCCTGTCAAGCATGAACTAAGAATCTAGGTTCACTGAAAGGACACAGGTTGTAAGTGGATGATAGGATGGTAAGGAGGAGGCTTGACATCCCATGTATCCAGGAGAGAAGGTGGAAGGGCAGTGCAGTAAAGCTACTTGGCTTGGAAACCAGAGTCTACTACATAGGAAAAGGATGGGCTAGAAATGGTGTGGGAATTGTGGTGAGGGAGCAGCTTTAGAAGACAGTGAGGGATGTCATCAGAAATAGTGACAGACTCATGGCAATCAGACTCTAATGATAGGACAGTATTTATAATCTCAACCTATACCCCACAGCAGAGTTGTGATAGTGAGGAAAAGAGTGCATTCAGACAGCAGTTGCAGGACCTACTAGATAAACCAGGACAACATGAATTGGTATTAATAATGGGTTGCCTGAAGGTACATATCAGGACAGAAAGAACAGGATATGAGGACTGCCTTGATCCACATGGGTGGGGCAACAGGAATAAAGAAAGTAAGGCCATTCTATATTTCTGTCTGGCAAATGGCTTGATGGAGACCACCACATGGTTCAGCAAGAGAGATGGTCACAAGATCACATCCAAGAGTGGCCAACATGCAACTCAGGTAGATTTCCTTCTAGTAAGGAAAGGGTAGTGGGACAGAATACATTATTGCAAAATAATCCCCTGTGAAACAGTTGTCCCACAGCATTAATAACTAGGTGCTGCAATCAGCTACAAGCAGTGGTCACAGAAGGCTCTAAAGTGAACAGAGCCCAAGCTACAGACCTGGAAGTTGACTGGAGAGAAAGCACAACGATTCAGGGCTATAGCAGCTCAAGTAGAAGAGGAAGTAGGTGGTACTGAATTAGAAGAATGGCAGCACCTCAAAGCAACATGTGTCAGGACTACAGAACAGATATGTGGCCAAGCCAAGTATGGAAATAAGGTACATGGGGAAACCTGGTGGTGGAATGCAGAAGTCCAGGAAGCATCAAAAGAAAGGAGTGCAGGAAAAATGACAGATAAAAAAGATGGACCAGGCTAGGAAGGAATACTGGTTGGCTATCAAAGATGCTATGAGAAGAGTTGCAATAGCAAAGAACAAGGCATTAATGGCATTCTAACAGCTTCTGGAAAGTGACTCAGTAGATGACACAAAGAAACTATATCAGGGTACAAGGCAAAGACAGAAAGATAAAGATAATCGTCAGACACCCTTCATAAGGAACTCCAGAGACAACCTGCTCACCAGTCCACAGGACATCAAAGGCAGATGGAAGAACACTTCCAGCAGCATCTAAATGAAGAAAACCCAACACAAGCTGTACTGCCCTGGACACAGTCTACAATGAAAATGAGGCGGAGCCAAACCTAGAAGATGTAAGAACAGTATTAAGGAAAATGATGTTGGGGAAAGCAACTGGCTGACATGAGGCCACAGCAGATATGAAAAAGATGCTGGGTAAGATTGGGGAGGAATGACTCCTGAGGGTACTCATATTGTAGTATGGAGAGACAGGCATTTCCCAGATGACTGGAGAATAAGCATACCAGTATCGCTGTTCAATAACAAAGGGGTCATTTACAACTATGAGCAGTGCAACAGTATCAAACTCCTGTCACATTGCATGAAAGTTCTGGAGAAGGGGATTGATAAATGAATATGCAGATTAGTAGAAAGTAAGATGGGAGATGAGCAGTTCAGGTTCAGATAAGGATGCAGCACAACTGACCTGATGTTTGCAGTGCGACAGATAGTTAAGAAGAAGCTAGAGGTGAGGAAGGAGTCCAACTGGACATTCCTAGACCTGGAGAAAGCATATGACAAGGTCCCAAGAAAGCTGACTTGAGCAGTCCTACAGTGGTTCAAAGTCAAAATAATGCTGGTAGAATTATAGCAGACTATGCACAAGAACCCACTGACTCAAGGAGAAACAGTGTTTGGTCTCACAGAGGGGTTCCCAGTGAGAGTGTGTGTGCATCAGGGTTCAGCTCTGAGTCTACTGCTGTTCACACTGGTGATGGACTACATTAGCAAACAGGTCAGAGGGGACAGATCAACAAAGTTGCTGTATGCAGATGATGTGGCAGTACAGCAGACTGAACAAGAACTTCAGCAAAGGACAGGGAAATGGAATGCAAAACTGAAGGGACATGGAATGAAACTGAGTACAGATAATACAGTTGGCATGGGGAACAAATGAGGGTAATCAGAAGAAGCTGATAACTGAGATAGAAGGAAAATAGTGGCACACATTAACAGCTTCAAGTATATGGGAGGGTTGGTTGAGGGGAAGGGAAGTGTGAATGAGGAGGTCAAAGCTAGAATCAGACAGGCTGGGATAAGTGGCACAGAGTGTAAGGGGTAGTATACGAGAGAAGAAAGCCAAAGAAGTTGAAAGGTAAGGTGTACAAAACAGTAGTGCAATCAGTACTACTGTATGGTACAGAAACCTGGGCAGTAAAGCCACAGCAGTTGAGAAAGCTAGAAGTGATAGAGATGAAGGGCCTGAAATGGGCAGTAGGATGCCCACTGTGTGGCAGACTAAGAAATGAGGACATAAGGGCAGAAGTCAAAGTACTTCTAGTTGCCTAAAAGGACAACATGAACAGAATACTGTAGTTTGGACACGTGCAAAAAAGCAGTAGACAATCTGATGAAGAAGATTTGGGACGATCAGGAAGAAGGAAGAGGAAACAAGGGCATCCAGCAAAGAGGTGGATAGATTGTGTGAGACAAGATCTGCGACAATCAGGCATGAGTATTGAGGAAGTTAGGAGAGCAGCATTGAACAGAGAGAGATCGCAACAGTTGACACCATGCCCTGACCCCATGTAGAAAATGAGGAAAAAGGGAGTTGATGATAAACATAATGATGTTTTTGTTGTTTCACTGATTTGACCTTCGACCATTTGTAGATTGATGCTTTGTGGTTTTGAGCATTAAGATATTTAATGTGCCATAAATCCATATATGTAATAGCACCTTGTGTAGCTACAGTATGTCAGCTGTTGGTTTATGCGTGTGTGTGTGTGTGTGTGTGTGTGTGTGTGTGTGTGTGTGTGTGTGTGTGTGTGTGTGTGTGTGTGTGTCTGTATGTGTGTGTGTGTGTGTGTGTGTGCGTGTGTGTGTGTGTGTGTGTGTGTGTGTGTGTGCACAGCTACATGTGTGTCTGCTGGTCTGTCACTGTGCATGGTGTGGGGCATCTGTGCCTGAGCGTGGTGCAATGGATCCTGCACCATAAAGTAGACAGGCTCATTGGGTGCTTAAATGATCAGTGATAAACAGTTCATTTGAGTGATTCATAATCATGAAAATTCACCACTAATGAGATGTTTCCCTTATTCATAGAAAACAGCAGAGTAGCTCAACTCAACCTGCACCAGTCTGTGGAGCTGTACTGCTGCAGAATTTTGCACTTCATAATCAAGCATAAGTCTGATATTCCAATTTAAAACACCAAGGTATATACTTAAAATGTGGAATTATTTATTAAATTTCTCAGGCGCTGAACAGGTAACACACTCACCTTTGATGCTAGAAGATCAGAAGGCTGTGTGTTCCATTCTCAAGCCAGGTAATTGGGTACATTTTCCAATACTGAATGTGCAATGCAGGGGGGGGGGGGGGTGCTGCACTCATGAGTGTGTCATTTTTTTTTTCAAAAACATTTTTATTTTGTTTTCATTATAAACATATGCAAATGTACATATAGCAAATACAATAAAACAATAAAGTGTGTCATTCTTGTGATGACATGTTAAACTGAAGCCTCATCTGCCTGAATTGGTGGTGTCTCAGGTGGATGTAAAAGATTCCATAGCACTTATCAAAAAAACACAGTTGTCCTTTCCCTAGTTAATGTGAATATCATCTCGAGTCTCCTCTGAAAAGAAGCCACTAGCCTAGTGGGACAACCCCATCAACAAAGTGTAAATAAATAAAAAATAAATCATAAAAGGTAATTTGGCATGACATGCTTCCTTAGACTAAACTGGCAGACCTTGTACAAATAATATACTTATATATGATTATGGAATGCACTTTATATAATATTCATATCATACCTTTCTTAAAGTGTTTATAAGATTATATAAGAGACAATATAACATCCATATCATATATCATTTTTAATGTGGCTATGATTTATTATTATTTTAAAATGATGTTATAATAAATCTGTCACTTAACTCATAAGAACTCTCATGAGGTTAATTTTACCACATGGGCTTTATTTTGATATAGTTCATAGTGACCATCACTAGCCCAATACTGAATTTTTTGAATGCTGGTGCTTAAATAAATGATCAGGTTCACATTCTTTTGGGAAATATATTATTCCTTTTTTTTTCAAAAATGTTCCTGAATAGGACTTCAGTTCTTTGTCTGAGATGTTGCTTAATGTTATCTAAATAAAACGATCATCTACAGAAAAAAGTAACACATAACCCCAGGTTTACATGTGCTTTATTATGCTCAGGGAAAGGTACCATACTTCAGATATCTATCTTTGTTTAAGAGCAGGAGAAAGCAATGTGCACTTTTAATACACAAGTCTAGTACAAAAACATGTTTGCAATATTGTATAGCAGCACATTTTTATGTTGGTAAAAAGTTCCATTTTATTCAGGGATTATTTCTGGCTTTATAAATGGAAAAAGGGTTCTACTACAAGTGCTCAAGTCCCAAGAGCTTGAAAACCGCTGACTTGAAGCCAGGGACTTGAGTGTCTTGAAGGCTGAGTAGAGTGCCGCTTACACTCAGACCTGAATAGGAATTTGGACAAGAAGTTACTGCACTTACCTAAACACATTATTCAAATTCTAGCAAAGTCAGTGCAGATAACTCAGAGAGGGAGTGGGGTGTAGATTAGAGCAATGATTGGGAAGATGATTTAGGTTTAAGGAGTGAGAGAGGAGTTTTAGGGTTAGCAGCAGGAAAGTTGTTTTATGGTTATTGAGTGGGAAGGGAGTTGTAGGTTTAGGGAGGAAGAGGGGAGTTGTACGGTTAGGGAGTGATTAGGGAATTTAGATTCATGGAGCAGAGGTTGTAGTTTTAGGTTTATGGAGCAAAAAGGTGCTTTAGGGTTAGGGAGGGGGAGTGAAGTTTTAGGGTAAGGGAGCAAGGACCCAGGCTAGGAAATGGGTGAGAGTTTTAGGATTAGAGTGAAGGATCTTGTAGACTTATACAGTTTTGTAGAGTTGGGTGTTTGGAGAGCTAAGTAGTTATGGGAGAGTAAGCTAGAGGGAGTTAGAGCATTTGGTTTTTTGAGCAAGTGCCAGCAAGCAAGTGTGTAACAAGCTACTGACTCATAGGCACTTATAAAAGACCCAGAAAAAAGTGCATCATTTCTTTTCTTACACAGTAAATGTTACTGAGACTTACTGATCATTTTTAAGTGTTTGTTTTGGCAATGTGGAATAATGAAAATGGACAGGAGTTATTTTTTTAAAGGTTTCCTTGTGTTTTTACATTGCAAAATTATGAAAAAAGGGGTTGTGAATTTAGCCTTCATTTCAGTATGACAATACAAATACATACTATATTGTTACACCATAATGAAAGATATTCGAGATAATTATTTTATTCATTTATTTATTTATTTTACATTTGTTAACCGGGGGTGGCTGACTGAAAAGGCCCTTTTTTAGCAGAGGCCCGGGGAGAAAAGCTCCACAAAGAAAAATTACAGATACATTTAGTTAGACATGATCAGTATACACACAAATTACAAAAGACATGTTTTTATAGTGGTATGCGGCACATCAACAGTTACAGTGGAGAGAACAAACAAAATATATTAATTTAAAAATAAAGTTGTTATGTTATAAATAAGTTATGTTACATTACCTTAATAACTAGCCGATGAAAGCCGCGGTGGGTGCAGCAGTAGCATTGTCACCTCACAGCAAGAGGTTCTCCCATTCAGTTCTTGGCTGGAGCACCTTCTGTGTGGAGTCTGCATGTCCTCCCCGTGGTCAAGTGGCGTTTGAAAGACTTGCCTGAATTGGCGTGCCTTCATTGAAGGTTGGGTGTCGGGCTGGCACCTCGGCACCGTAAAAATCTACTGCCAATCATTAGCAGACCGGAGTTCCGCTGTGGTGACCCCTAACTAGCAAAAGCAGAAAGAAGAACAGACCATAATAACTAGCTGATCTGTTCAAAGTGCCTAATCAAAATTGTAGAGGGCACTTTTTATACTTCTGTGCTCAGTGACATCACTATTTGCATAACAGCACTGTTTTGAGAAGCTTTTCTTCTCACTACTGTTGAGTGACTATGCTCTTAGCACTTGCAAGGTAGGAGGTATGGGGGCTTGCCCCTCACATTATATTGCAGGGGGCTTTAGAACCTTGCAAAAACATATTTTCTACCTCTGTGGAAGCTTGCAGTGTTTTATTCCATTTTTGAGTAGCTTTGATCAAGAATGTTTTCTCATGGGGAAAGGAGTGAAGATAAGCTATAGTTCATACTAGGATGAAGCTTTTATGCTGGCTTTAACTTTACAAAATATTTTTTTAGGATCTTGGTCAGCTACTTGTTGGTCCTGGTGCTCCATCTCATATGCCTAACCCACCTGAGTTAAGTGTCCAGCTCTTGCCCTAATATGAGGGTTTATGTCAGAAGATCGAAAGTTCAAAAGACTTTTTTTTTGAAAATCAAAACATCTAACACTCAAAAGTTTGAAAATGTTTTTAATGCAGGGGGCAAGCCCCCCTCTACCCCTCATGTGGGGGGGGCTGCTCCCCACACACCCACTGCTAATTATATATATCAACTCCAAGATCACACAACAGTGGAGAAAGGACAAATTCCATTTTTGATATTTTGAGTTTCAGATATTTTGAGTTTCAGTCTTTTGAGCTTGCAATCATCTGAAGAGGATCGAGTATGAATACTGCAGGCTGAAGAAAGGTAAGTAGAGTATCCCTGTATGTATCATTGTGTGAACAGAAGGGATCCTTTCCATTTTTGCTCTAGGATGCAGTTGCTTAAAATTAATTCTGTAGTAAAGAATGTCAGCCTACATTTCTACATTAAGCTGTGATCTTAGAGGACAATTAAGCATAAAGTTGTCAACAGGCCTCTTTCTATGACAGGTAATCTGGCCACTGGCCTCTAAAGCCGGTCACTAAAGACTGGCCTTGTCATGTTTGTGCTGCTAGCCAAATCCAGGTTGCCAGTGTTGCTGAAGGAAGCATATTTTTGAAGCCAAAGGCTGGCTTTGACTTTAATTTTTTTACCCACAGAAGGTAAGGCTATCTTATGCCTTTGTTAACATCAAGCTTGTTATGTGGTGCCATTCTTTACTTTGCAATGAATTCTATGGTAAAAAATCATAGTTTATTTGAAGTTTTCACCATAATGATGCATAGCTGACATGTACATAGTAGGTGGAGGTTATATGGGACTTGTATTGCTAGTCATATAGATTGTGTATCAGAATTTTCTTTCAGCATCTATAAGATCTGCCCTTTGGGCTGATGTGGCCCTGATGCCCCCCCCCCCCACTATGTCTCTTGAAAAATGTCATGCAACAGTGCCTAAAAGATGTGTAAACTAAACTCCGTCTAAAAAAATTAGCAAGAGGGTTTATCAAGATCACTCATCACCAAAAAGGAGAAACTGATGACTGGCTGGAGGGGTGGCGATCTGTAGCCAGTGATGATATTTCAAATGTATGTCATTATGGTGAATAGCTTATATGTCTTCTGTATCTTATCACATGATTCTCTGGTTACAGGACATATTGGACAGAACTCCAAGAAAAAAGACATAAACTCCTGGCTGGGAGTGCTCAACTTTTAAGGATGGCCATCCCCAAATAAGGGCTGGAATGGTAGATTAAATCAAATGTATAATGTTTGGTGAATATATGAAACAATTAAGAGACACCCCAATCTCTTCTAAAGTAGTATTTCACAAAAATGCACCCCTAGTGGAATGGGCCTAAAGAATATTGGGAAGCACATTTTCATACTTGACATAAAAGAAAGTTAAACTTATATAATTAGTCAACCTGTTGGACAGACATTACAGTGTAATTGTTCTGCCTTCCCTTTTCGTACTAATGGGCATAAGGATATGGCAATCATTTTGCAAGGATGCTGTTCTATTTGTGTAGTACTTTAACTGTGATTTTGTCCATGGTATGTATAAGTCGATCCTACAGAATGGAAAACACTGAAAAGTTCATCTGAAAATAAAATACTGGCCCATATTTGAGACTAGAATCTTTAGTAATCAAGGTGAGATTAAAATACAGTAACCTTGTTTTTTATGGAAACTAAGGTGTGGATGTTCAACACATAGTCATTAAACTCTTGAGACCCTCTAGGATAGGTCAGATTAAAATGGCTATAATGTTTTGCATAATTTAATTTGGTTATGAGGTTAGGACTTTGACCCTCTTAAAGCAAGTCAGTTAGCTATGCAACTCATTTTAATGTCAATATATGCAAGTGTGCATGCAAATATATATATACTAATACATTAAACACTGTAGGTCTATGTTTGAAAACCACATTTCATATCACAGAAGAGGGTTTTATCCTTATGAAGTTTTAGAAAGTGTAAAACTAGATATTAATAAAATTAATATAATAACAAATACACTGGGTAAATCACCCAAAATAGAGCTCAACTAGAAGACACAGTCAAGAAAAACACAAAAGAAACTATAAATCCAATTAAATTTATTATAAAAGTAAATACAATGCAAAGTAAATTGATGGCAAAGCTTTGGGAAGAAACATTTTTTCAATGCATAAAACATTTACAGTTATATAAACATTTATATAGTAATCATGTGACAATGGTGAATCAAATAACAGACTTTAATTGAGTTATATAATATAAAAAACACATATACAAACATAAACATTCATATCATTTTTTTATCTTATTATGTTTTTTTTTTTTTCTTCAAGACTGGATAGATGCTAACACCAACATTTAAACCTGGTTTAATATGAGCTTATACAAAGGTGGTCCATTTGCACAAAGGTGGTCCATCTATAGACCCTGAAAACTACAGACACATAAGTCTCACTAGTCTTATATGTAAATCCATGGAAAAATTATCATGGAGATGATCAATAGAGATATAATAAACCTGCAGACACTGAACTCAACCCAGTTTGGTTTTATCAAGGGCAGATCATGCCTACTCAACCTAGTGGACTTCTTTGAGAAGGTCACCAAAGCAATGGATGAGGGCAAAATAATTTATACTGCCTACTTTGACCTGGCCAAGGCATTTGACACAATATCCCACTCAGGCATTGTTGACAAACCCAGGATGTTATGTATAAACACGTATGCCACCCTGTGAATAGCCAACTGGCTCATAGACAGGACCCAGGAAGTTAGAATTGGGGAGTCCACCTCTACAAAGACGCTGGTCGCAATTGGAGTCCCTCAGGGATCAGTCCTTGGACCGCTCCTTTTTGGAATTTACTTCTCAGAAGTCAAGGCCAATTTCAGTCGTCTCTGGCTGACTATAAATTTGCAGATAATTGCAAATTAGGTGCTGTCATTGAATCTCGCACTGACACAAATGTTCTGCAGGAGGGGCTGACACAGACAAACAATTGGTGCCAAAGCCATGGGCTAAAACTAAATGCCAAGAAATGCATAATAGTATCCTTTGGGAAGTCATCCATCCCTGGTAACTATCATATTGACTAGACACCCTTTAGAGTTGACCCAGTAGTCAGGGACTTACATACACAGATAGTAATGTAATCTTTGACCATCATGTGTCTACAGTGGTGAGAAATCATTCTATGTTGTGCAACTTATAAACCAATGTGTGGTATCTAAGTCCAAGGAGGTTCATAGGTAGGTACTAGGCTATTAGCCCTAGGGCCTATATAAGCCTAGCCAAAAAGGTACCCTGGCTTTCGCCACCCAAGAAAATTATTTTCCTGTGCCCCTGTCGAGCAGAGCCACAGAAGTAATCCCTGGGGTGAATTTCTTATTTCCCATCCAATCATCAAGATTGTTCTTGAAGAGTGCTAATGAGGAGCTCTGTTTGACATAGATAGGTAGTCTGTTCCAGAGTATGGGAAGTCTCTGGGACAGGAATCTATCCCTCCAGCATGTTCTGTTTATTGTGGTGACAAGGTTTAGGTCCCTAGAGCATGTAGCTCAGAGGGATTGGGATTTCTTTAAGTGGAGCATGTCCAACAGCTCTGCGTTTGACATAGCTTTGAATGTTAGGCAGAGATCACCTCTGAGTAGGCGATATGCGACGGAGTAAAGCTGGAGTTTTTTGAGATGGTCTGCGCAGGGCATCTGTCTGAGGCCAGTAATCCTCTTTGTGAGGTATTTCTGTGGCCTTTCCAGTTGTTGTAGATGTCTTGTGAGGTACATACCAAAAGGGGTGTTGTACTCTATAATGGGTCTAATGAGTGATGAGTAGAGAGGAACAATGACCTCTTTTTTTCTGGATGAGAAACCTTTTGTGATGAGGTGAGCCACATAGAAGGATTTCCTGACCACTGTGGCAATGTGATTATCAAAGGAGAGACTACTGTCCACCTGTGTCCCAAGGTCTCTTATCACACTTTCAGCACTAAGTAGACTACCACTTATGTTGTAGTTCATGGGTACAGAGTTTTTACCAAAGTGGATGACAATACACTTTTTGGCATTGAGCTTCAGGCCATCCCTTTGACACCAGGCATCTGTCTCAGTGAGGCCCTTTTGTAGTATGTCCACATCATTAGGAGTTTTGATTATGGCTCCTAGTTTACAGTCATCTGCAAACTTTGTTAGCCAAAGACCTTCTGTGTTAGCCTGTACTTCAGAGAAGTAGATACCAAACAGGAGAGGACCCAGGACTGAACCCTGTGGTACTCCACTTGTCACTGGTCTGAAGTCAGATTTGGAGTCTGCTACTTTCATAGTGTGGGTTCTGTCCGTGAGCCAGTTGGCAACCCATCTTGTGACATAGGGATTTATACCTAGTTTAGTGAGCTTATCTATAATTCCAGAGTGGGGGATGGTATTGAAACCCTTGGTGAGATCTAGATAAGCCGTGTGAACCACCTTATCCTCATCTGTGGCTTTGGTGACTGCTTCAAAGAAGTCAATCAGGTTTAGGAGACATGATCTGCCTTTTACAAACCCGAACTGGTTAGGGTCCAGAGTTTGGAGATTACCAGGTTATTGTTCCACTGTATTTGGCATTCATCAGACCTATCATTGAGTACAATGCCCCCTTTGTTATGTACCTAACCAGGCATAGCCAGCAATTGGAACATCCACAGAGGTATTTCACTAAAAGAATGCAGGGAGTAAGTAAAATATCCTATGCAGACCACCTGAAGGCCCTATCCCTGTATTCTGTCTCCTACAGGCTTTTGAGGGGAGATCTATGCCTGGCATAAAGGGCACTGTCAGACCCCACTCTGATGAACCTTCTGCATATCCACAAAACAAACAGCACCAGAGTTACCTGCTATAAAGACTTAAACCTTGCCTGTGATATAAAAAGGACTTGCTGGAGAGATAGGTATATATCCGAAAGACTACCGCATCTATGGAACAGGCTCCCCATCCATGTGAAGCAGAGTTCCTCCCTAACCCATCTCAAGTACAGTTGGACAATTGGATAAGAAATTGGAAATTCATCCCTGGTTTGGCACCTATGTGTCTAATGGACACAGGTAACATGTAAATGGTTCATTTCCCTGGCTGATGCTTACACTTATTAAGGGTATCAGACCTTGTCAGAGATTTGGGATGCATGGCTAAGCTTAAAAAGGCCCTTGTGGTCATTAGCCTAGTAAACACCTATGAACCTATTAAAGAATTTCAGTTTCAAGGACAATTTGAAATAATCTTTGTATAACTAAAAAGGAATGTGTTATGACTACCAAGCTGTAATACATGTTTTGCCATTGTATTAGTATTGATGCTTCTATGAATATCTGTCTAATGTTCTGAAATCCTTTCCTTAAACTTCCTATTACTCTTAGCTATGTAAAAAAAAATAATATTATCTAGTTGACCCAATAGCTTAAAGACATACCTGTTGTAATTCTGATGATGTTTGCTGTATACTGGAACTAAGGTTCTATGACAGGGTCTATGATATTTTACCAGACTTGAATGGTCCAATGCAGTCTAGTTTGTTAAAGTAATGCCAGTTAAATTTATTTGTGATTGTAGGTTTGTAGTCCGTTTACTGAGTCTTATAAATAATACTGTAAATCGAAGAAGAGATGGAGGCATTACTTGATATTGCAACAGTACATTGCATAGCTTTAAAAGAAAGGTAAATTACATTTTACAGATCTGTATCAAAGATTATTGTACTGTTTTTCAAGCCATCAAATTATTTCATTAAGTTAATGTTTTACATAAGGTTGATTGTTTGCTTTCATATATTTAGATTTTATTTATATTTTTGCTTTGATTTTCCTTAAGGAAAGTGTGCACTACCCTTAAGGCTGGAAATCTACATTTCCGCAGTAGTAGGTCATGTTGTCTATATAGCTATAAATACATATATATAAAAGGCCAACATATTTGAGAATAGTGATGTAAATTGCTGATTATGAATGGTAAATTTATCTACTGTCTTGAAGAACAGGGGAGGGGTCTTTTTCACCTTCTTTTACATGTTTATTCTTAACTGTCTTTTATCACCCCTACCTTTTGACCATCAGATGTCCAACATGAAAATGGACCTTTCTTTGCCTGGTGGTAAGTAGCCATAAGGGTTTTTCTGCTACATGGTCCCAATCCCTCCTCTTGGTGGTTATGTGCATATTTGTAGATGTGAGGACGTGCAACACCCCCCCCACACACACACACATACACAGACACACACACACACACACACGCGCGCACACACACACGCGCGCGCACACACACACACACACACACACACACACACATACACAGACACACACACACATAAAAACATACACGCACGCACACACACACACACACACACACACACACACACACACACACACACACACACACACACACACACACACACACACACACACACACACACACACACACATATCACACTCACAGAAAGGGTAACATGTACACTGACGTGAATGTCACAGGTTTTGCTGCCTGCAAGACACCTTTCCTCTTCAATGTAGTGACTCTCATCTCCATTCTTCCTCATGGAGGCATCAACAAGCATCAGCTCCTTTCTTCATTCACCAAATACCTACCTATTCCAGCATCAGTGGCTCAATGAACTCAGGTCATCTTGGTATTATTTATAGCTTTATCCCGCAATAAAATCAAGCTGGACAGTTCCAGTGTATGCTGTTATTCGTCTTAAATGAAATATACAAATCAGGTTGTTGCTTTATTAATTGATTGGAAAATAACTGAGATAATAACAATCTTAGGTACTGAATGTAAATTAAAACTATGTTATGCCACAAGTTTGTGCTATGGTTCAGGAGCTACAGGTTTGACAAAGTTGTTTTTTATGAAGATTCTTAGTCCAAATTATGCACATACCTGAGTATATTAATAGTTTACTGGCCTAAATTATTTGCAAATATTATGTCAAACTGTTATGAGAAGCAATAAGTGACTACATATGTGAGAAGAATAGGAGACTATGCTCATGAATGTAAATAAAAAAATACAAACAGTTGTGGAAATTTCTGAGTAAATTGTCAATCTAAAGTCATACACATCATCCGCGGTGGTGCAGCAGTAGCGTTGTTGCCTCACAGCAAGATGTTCTCCCGTTCAGTTCTCAGCTGGAGTGCGGGGAGTGCCTTCTGTGTGGAGTCTGCATGTCCTCCCCGCAGTTGGGTGGGCATTTGAAAGACATGCATAATGGGCATGCCTTCGTTGATGGTTGAAAGCCGAGCTGGCACTTCGGCGTTCGTGAAAAATCTACTGCCAATCATTAGCGGACCGGAGTTCCGCTATGGCGACCCCTAACCGGGAAAAGCTGAAAGACACAACAACACTGAAATGATGGAAACTTTGGAGAGACTAAATTAACTTGTATGGCAATATATTTCTGTGATTTAAATCATATGACTGTTACAGATGGATGCATTCCTTTAAGCTATATGGTTAAAGTATGATTAGGGGTCAGTAACACATTTCTAAAGTGAGGAATATTTTTTTAAAAAGGTGAGAAAATGCTAACAAGAAATACTGAAGGAAGGAAGTAGATATTTTTATAGCCAAAGGTCATTTGAATGTATTACAGAATTCAAAGAAATGAGGCTGGATTCATAAAGGTTATTACAAAGTGTACACTATGCATATACTTTATGTACTTTGTGAAATCAAGAACAGGCTTACTACATTGCTTGTGCTGTTTGTTTTCTTGGAAAGGTTATACTAAGTGTACACATAGTGTACACTTTAATGCCACAGTGGTACGGCGGTAGAGTTGTTACCTCACAGCAAGAGGTTCTCCCGTTTGATTCTTGGTGTGGCTTGGGAGTGCCTTCTGTGTGGTGTCTGCATGTCCTCCCCGCGGTTGGGTAGCATTTGAAAGACATGTGTGTGTAAATGGGCGTGCCTTTGTTGAAGGTTGGGCATCGAGCTGGCACCTCGGCGATTCATAAAAATCTACTGCCAATCATTAGTGGACTGGAGTTCCGCTGTGGCGACCCCTTACCGGGAAAAAGCCGAAAGGCAAACAACACATAGTGTACACTTTCTGGTAGTCTTTATGAAACCAGCTGATAATTGCTTTGTAGACAACTATTACTGTGGAATTGAAGCCTGGCCTGAATGATATGATTTAGGGATTTTGAGCATGAAAACAAATAATAAATACTGCTGCCTCTATGATTCAGAGTATGTAAATAGTAGTGAAAAAATAGTTTCTGAGATAAATGAAGTGACTGAGAATAATAAAGCTGAATAGAAATAAATTAAATCTTTCTGTGGCTTATTCTCCTTCTGCAGAATTCCACTGGCATACTGTTAGGAGGGCTAATCATATGGGTCATGAAAACAAATAGTGTTTGTACTATATTACTGGTAGTGTGCGACAATGTAACCTAAAATTGTGTCTTAATCTTATAATTCTTTACTCCAGTTATAACATGTTGAGTTGTACTTTAGCGAAAGATGGTAAATGTATGAGGTTTAATGCCTAACTTAAAGGTAACTTGTTTCTATATAGTAAGCGATGGGACTGGTATTACTAAACAACTACACTTGAGAAGGCTGGAGCTAGGGTATGACATAAGCTAGCAAGAAGTAAATGATATTTTGAAAAAAAAAAAAATGGCCATTATGTGATTTGTTAATTAGAGTGATTGTGTACAGCTGAGTTTTGATGAACATGTACCTGCCAAGTTAAATATTTACTTAGAAACTACAAAAGATATTGATTCCTTTTTATTATATTATATGATAAAAAAGTAAAGGAGAGAGAAAATTATTATTAGGTTATGTAATGTAATTGCTGAAGTTTGATTGATTACACTGTACTAACACAATACTGGATTTATAAGGTACTATTCACAGTAGGTCAATGTGTTAATCGAGTAAGTTCTGAAAACCGCACAAGCAGTGCAGGGTTTGAATCCACATTAATGATAATTTGAATTCTTCCATGGCGCAGTTTGTTCATGAAGTGATTTGTTGAGTGGGTGGAGGGTTCTAATCTATATAGGCTTGTATTTCTGTGGTTGGGGTTAGCATAATGGCTTGGGTGTTTACTTCACAGATACAAGCCACAGGATTTGATTCATACCTTTGAAAGGGAAATTGGTAAGGCTTAAAATGGCCCACAAAATGAGCTAGCAAAGTGCTTATCTATGACAGGTTAGTGAATGTGGTGATGGAAAGTTTGGTGTATCTAGGTTAAAGTACCAGAGATGTTACTGGCAAAGGGCCTGCAGACATTAGATTACCCTGCAGCAGACAGTGCATGTGCAAAAAAAGCACCAGTTTAAGGTCATGTGCTAAGCAATGGTATTATAATAGTCAATATAATGTATACTTGTGTGTGTGTGTGTGTGTGTGTGTGTGTGTGTGTGTGTGTGTGTGTGTGTGTGTGTGTGTGTGTGTGTCTGCAAGGATATTGTTAATGGGTTAGTAATATTATTTAAATATACACTACCTAATAAAACAGAATGATAATATATGACATGGTAAGTATATAGGCTAGGCAAAGGCAATGGGAAGGTTAAGAATTATCTCAGTAAGGAGTCTATGTTCAGATACGAACAGATTGAAGAATGACAAATTATATCTAAAATAAAATAAATGTCAATATACAGAATAAATAAAAGGAATTTAAATAAGACATACATATTAAAATAACAACAAACAAAATTAAATATTGATTCACATCAAAGATAAAGGAAACTATGAAAAAATAAATTATCTCAAAAAGAATAGTTGTGTAAAATCTTACCATATCCATAGATGTCCTTCTCTTCTGTATGTTGCAGTATTCATAACATGGGGGAGTTCTCTACCTTCTGACTTGTACATCCGGCCAAAATACAAAAGTCTAAAGCTACTGTAGGGTATGTGAGACTTCACAAATGGTACGAGTTCTATGTTGGTCATGAAATGACGTCAGGTATAAAGCGAACATCAGCACGTACCAAGCCTCAGAAATTAATGCTGCAGGAAGAGCACCAGCCTGAAAAAGGTGAGGAAAAGTACAGTTGTGCACCTACCATAAATGTAGATGTTCGAGTGTATTCACTGCTGCAGTTATTACACTTGGGTTATCCTGCTGGCAGGCGACCCGCAGTCGGCCCGAGTTCCAAAGTCTTGGTCTGGCATCGGTTGCTGTTGCCTCTTCCCTGACATCAGTGCACCAGGGGTATAAAAGTTGCAACCAACGCCATTTTCTTCAGTTTTTCTTGCCCCAGATATCAAGTGCCTCCAGATAGGAAGGCTGAAAAGATAAAAATATGCCAAACAACCATGCATATATTACTATAAACATTTCCTTCATCTACAAGCAAATACACCACATAGGTTGTATAAAGTTGAGAAGTACAGAATAGTCCCAGCAAAGAGGGGGATGGTGGATGGGTAACCTAGACTGCAACAGTGAATACACTTGAACATCTACATTTATGGTAGTTACACAACTGTACTATGTTCATCGTGTTTCACTGTTGCAGTCATTACACTTGGGTAGAATCCCAAAGCTGAGGTTGGGTGGCTGGGTCTAGATTGGATTTGGCGAGGCTAACAAGCCCTGCAGAACTGCAGTGGCAAAGCCTGCTCTGGATTTGGAGTAGAGAGGTAGGTGGTAATGCTTGGTAAAAGTGTGCACCGAGCTCCAGGTTGCAGCTTCTAATATGTCTTTGGTTGGTACCCCTCTGAGGAAAGCTGCTGAAGTGGCTGCTGCTCTGGTAGAATGAGGCCTAATGCCCTTAGGCACAGATTTGCCATGTTGTGCATAACAGAAGTGGATGCAGTGTCCTATCCATTTTGAGATTGTCTGCTTTGTAATAGGTTTTCCTTGTGATCCTGCAGCATATGCTACAAACAGTTGCTCAGTTTTTCTGAAAGCTTTTGTTTTGTCCAAGTAAAATCGTAGCTGCCTGTGTATATCCAAAGCATGCAGAAGTCTTTCCCCTTTATTCTGGGGATTTGGGTAGAAAGTAGGCAAATGAATGGTTTGGTTTAAGGCCACATTGGAGACCCTGTCCTGATGAAAAATGAGGAAAGGTTCCACAGCCATCAATGCCTGTAACTCTGTGACTCTTCTTGCTGAAGTTATTGCTAGGAGCAGAGCAGTTTTCCATGATAAGAATTTTAGATCAGCTGTGCTGGCTGGTTCAAAAGGAGGCAGTGTTAGTTTTTCTAAAACAAAGTTGAGGTCCCAAGTAGGTACTGGTGCTCTTCTAGGGGGTCTTATATTATTTGCCCCTCTGAGGTACTGTCGTAGTAGAGGATGTGAAAAAATAGGAGGATCCGTATTGTAATGAGCTGAAATGGCAGAGGCATGGATTTTAATAGATGAAAAAGATAGGCCTTTGTCCAACATCTCAGTCAGGTATTGCAAAATCTGAGGTATATTAGGGACCAGTGGGTCGAGCCCTTGTGCCTGGTTCCAAGCACAGAATCTCTTCCATTTTTCTGCATAAGATTTCCTAGTGCTGGGTCTCCTGGCTTCCAAAATTACATCCATAACAGCTTTAGAGAGAGGTGCAGTCTGAGTGGCTACATTATCTGCCATGCTGCCAGGTTTAAGGTTCTGAGTTGACTGTGCAGAATCTGATTGTTTTGCTGTGTCAGAAGATGAGGGATTTGAGGTAGAGGCCAAGGTGGGCCTTGGGACAAAATCTTTAGGATTGGGTACCAGTGCTGGCGTGGCCAGTCTGGTGCAATCAGGATCATTTTTGGCCTCTCTTGTATGACTTTTAGAAGCACCTTGGTGAGAAGAGGCATCAGAGGGAAGGTATAGACATTAGGTTTTTCCAGCTGAATGATAGAGCATCTACTTTCCATGCTTGAGAGTGATAAGTCCTTGTGCAAAATTTCTGTATTTGGTAATTGTGAGGGGAGGCAAAAAGATCTATGTCTGGCCGTTCCCATTCCCTTGTTATCATGTTGAACACTTGTGGATTTAGCTTCCATTCGTGAGGATCCATGAGATTTCTGCTTAGTTCATCTGCCAGTGTATTTTTGTTCCTGGCAGGAATTGTGCTTGCAGATGTACCTGGTAGGTCAGTGTTGTGTTCCACAAAGTCATGGCTTGTCTGCATAGGAGGTAGGAATGTGAGCCCTCTTGCTTGTTTATGTACCACATAACTGTGGTATTGTCCGTCTTTATTAATAGTTGTCCTGGATGTATTAGGTCCTTGAAGGCTGTCAGGGCATTCTGTACAGCTAGCATCTCTTTTTGATTGATATGAAGATGCATTTGTTCCTTGGGCCACGTGCCCTGAATACATTTTCCTGCCATATGTGCTCCCCAGGCATAATCTGATGCATCCGTTATTATTGTCTGCCTGGCTGTAGGTAAGGTGAAAGGCTGTCCCTTGTTGTGGTGACAGGCCTGGGACCACCATCGAAACTCCTGTTATAGGCAGGGAATCAAGGTTACGATTGTCTCTAGGCTGTGACAATGCTGAGTCCAAACACTTTTTAGATACCATTGCAGTTTCCTCATATGCAGTTTTGCATATGGAATTAGTAGAATGCAAGATGCCATGAAACCCAGGGCCTGCAGAATTTTTCTTGCAGGAAGCTGGGTCTTTGTTGCCATCATTTGAAAGTAATGAGTCAGTTGCCTTTGTTTGTCTGGCATGAGATAAGCCATCTGGGCAGTTGTATTTAAGCTTGGACCCAGGAATATTATCTCTTGAGAGGGCACTAGTTTTGATTTCTTTTCATTTACTGTGTACCCTAGGCAAATTAGCAATCTTTTTACAAATGCCAGGTGCTTTAGAAGAATGTCCTTGCTCTCTGCTTGAATAAGGCAGTCATCCAAGTAGGGATATATTTGAATACCTTTTTGTCTGCAAAATGCAGTTACTGGTGCCAGGCATTTTGTGAAGACCCTGGGAGCAGTAGATAAGCCAAAGAGCAGTGCAGAGAATTGTTAATGCATTGAGCCTGCTATAAATCTGAGGTATCTTCTGCATGATTGTCTGATTGGGACGTGCAGGTATGCCTCCTTGAGATCCAAAGTAACTAGCCAAGCTTCCTTGCCCAGCATGGGCAGAAGTTATTGTAGTGTTAACATTTTGAATTTTGGAACATCCAGGAAAGTATTCAGGATTGACAGGTCCAGTATTGGTCACCAGGCTTTGTCTTTTCTGGGTACTAAGAAAAGTCGTGAGTAAAATCCTTGGCTCTGTTCTTCTTGTGGAACTTTTTGAATAGCTCCCATATCCATAAGAGCAGCAATCTGTTTTTGTGCCTCTGCCCATTGGTTTTGTGGCAGGTTTGGTATACCTTTTGGTTTTGGAAGCGTGTGGAAGTGGAACCTGTACCCTTGAAAAACTATATTCAGCACCCATTGGTCTTGGGTGATCATGTGCCAATTTTATGAGAAAAGTGCTAGCCTTCCCCCTAGGGGTGCTGTCAAATGGTAAGAGCTTGGCATTTGCAGAGGGAAGTCATTGTGACTGTTTCCTATAAGGTTGTGATTTGTCTTCTCCTCCTTTGGGGGCTGAAGCACCCCATTGTTTAGTTCTGTAGGAGCCTTGGGTCTGAGATCTGCCTCTTGGGTGTCTGTATCTACCTCTTTGTGGCCTGTCTGACACTGGAAAGGACCAATATTTTGAAGGCCAGTTTCTGCTAAATCTAGGTGGTTGAACTTGTAAGAAATCTTTCACAGTTTGCATTGATTTTGCTTTATCCTCCATTTTCTTTAACACCTCATCTGCCTTAACACCAAACAAAGTATCATGCTGTAGTGGAGCATCCAATAATTTTACCTTTGCATGGTCAGGTAAACTTTGTTCTTTCAACCAAGCATGTCTTTGAATAACTGAGCCTGTAACTGTGGCTCTACAAGAAGCCTCTAATGAATCAAAACCACATTGCAGAGTATGCTTTCCCACTTGTTCAACTGCATGCAATAAATCCTGCATTTCTTTACTGTCAGGACTTTCTGTATTTGTAACCATTTTCTGCTTTAACAATGACATGAGATACTGTTGATATTTAAGCATGTGAAACTGACAGTTTAAAGCTCTTACAGCTAAAGTAGCAGAAGTGTAAACTTTTTTCCCCCATCTGTCCAGAGCTCTGGAATCCCTATCTGAGGTGACAGGATTTTTGGCAGTGGAAGCTTTAACCCCTTTAGGACCCTGAGAAATAGTTTCTGGGTCTGCAGTGGGGTTTTTGTAAAGAAATTTATGAGAGTCAGGGACCCTGTAGTACCTGTCTGGCTTTACTGGTGCAGGGGGTAAAGAATCTGGAGAGAGACTGGATTCAGAAAAAACATCATCTACAATATCAAGCACAGGGGAGATAGCCAGGGGCCTGTGCTGAGGCAATAAAATGAAATCTCTGAGCCTTTTCTTGGATTCTGAGTAATCCTGGCTCTCCCAATGGAAATGTTCCCTCATGGTGTGCAGGGTTTCCCCAAAAGAGTAATCCTCAGGCGGTGAGGCTGAAGGAATGGACTCTTCAGCATCAGAGTCCTCATAGGGAGGGAGAGAACAGCCCTGGTCAGAAGAAGAATCAGAGAAAATGGAAACCTGATCAGAGGAATCATAATCAGTGTCTTGCCTAGGCCTTTTGTCAGGAGGGGGATGGGAGCCCCTGATTAAAGTAATAAGGTCTTTGGCCATTTTAAGCATCTGTTTCTTTGGCATGGATGACTGTTCTGGAGAATGCTGCACTTGTTTCCTTGTCTTTAATGGTGTTTTTGATTTTGCCTTTGCTGCTGTAGTAGCTTTAATTGTAAGCTGTGAAGGTCTGAAAACACCCTCAGAAGCCGGTGCCTGCTCAGCGGCTCCAGACCCATCTGAGGGTATATTTTCCATAGGCCCAATACCTTGAGTTTCCACAGGCCTTGCCTTGTCGGTTACAGCCTGTGGCTCTGAGGTAGCGGGTGTCAGGGGCTGCGAAAGTGCCTCACTGAGAACCGGCGAACTGGCGAATGGCCTAGAAGAGGCTTCGTCGTCGGTTTTGGACCTTGGATGCCTGTCCTTTTCTTTGTCTTTGTGTTTTTTATACATTCCGGTCGTCGGTTGTTCTGGACGGCATTACATAATTAAATCTTCGTCCAAAATAATGTAAAGCAAAATCAAACCGACGTTTACTAGTACATTTATTGAATCTAGCACAAAACCGACAACTAGTAACATCGTGGTCAGGGCCTAGGCAAGTAATGCAGTAAGAGTGAAATTCCTTATGAGGTATTTGCTTCCCAGAAGAAATACAATTATTAACTTTTACTGACATCGGTCTGGAGCAAGAAAAAGTTTCTCCACTGGGGTACTTAGCTTTATTGAAGACTTTGGTTCTGAAATTCAATTTTGAAAATCTCAGGAGTCGGCCGACCGGCACTTGCGAACTGCTTTTGCTTCGGGCACCGCGCGGCAAGAAAGACTGAAGAAAATGGCATTGGTTGCAACTTTTATACCCCTGGCACACTGACGTCAGGAAAGAGGTGACAGCAATCAACGCCGGACCAAAACTTTTGAACTCGGGCCGACTGTGGGTCACCTGCCAGCAGGATAACCCAAGTGTAATGACTGCAACAGTGAAACATAATGAACATCACAACACCAGCAAACAGATAAACTTCAGGGGGAAGGCGGGGGGAATACTGCAATATATAGAAGAGAAGGACATCTAGGGTAATGGTAAGATTTTACACAACTATTCTATGTCCTTCTATTCATATGTTGCAGTATTAATAACATGAAGAAGAGTACCACAGTTCATGCAGAAGAAAGAGTGCGAGGAGGGGCAGTAGCACTCTCTACAAACCCCTGCAGAATAGCCCTTGCAAAACCAGCTCTAGATCTGGAAATGCCATGCAACTTATAGGGATTAATGAAAGTGTGTACAGAGGACCAGGTAGCTGCTTTTAATATAGAGCTGATGTCTAGACCCTTGCAAAAAGCAACTGAAGAGGACACAGCTCTGGTGAAATGTGCCTTAACAGGGAAGCAAGAGTTTTCCCATGGGACACATAGCAAAAAGAAATGGTTTTGGAAATCCAAGTGGATATAGTCTGCTTAGAAACAGCCCTGCCTAGGGCTCTTGGATGATAGGTGATGACAGCAGATAAAAGGATGATCAGATTTCCTAATGGGTTTGGTTTTGTCCAAATAAAATCTGAGTTGTCTATGCACATCTAAAATGTGTAAAATCCTCTCACTAGAGGACTGTGGAGAAGGGAAAAGGGTGGGAAAATTAATGGAATGATTAAGTGACAGTTCATTTACTACCTTGGGCATAAAAGAGGGGTTTGTGCATAAGAAAACTCTATCCTTGTGGAAAACAGTAAAGGGGAAAGAGGCCATCAGTGTCTGAAGTTCAGGAACCCTTCTAGCTGGGGTAATGTCCACAAGAAAATCTGTTTTCCAGGTGCAATGATGCAGAGAGGAAGAACTTTCTGACTCAAAGGGAGCCAGGGTAATTTTTCTAGAACAAAATTAAGATCCCAAGGAGGAGGAACTGGTTTCTTTGGTAGTCTAATATATAGGACACCTTTAAGGAAAAGTTTAACTTCCAGCCTTATGGCCAAAGGAGGAGTCATAGGCAGACATGCTGAAATAGTGGAAAGATGCACTTTTACTGAAGAATATAACAATCCACTCTTCAATAAGTCACAGAGGTTGGACAGCATCATGTAAACATCTGCCAGCAGTGGTTGCAGGTCTTTAGAAAGACACCAGATGAAAAAACGTTTCCATTTGGAAATATAGGACTTCCTAGTATTGGGTTTTCTGGCCTTCTGCAGAACTTGCAGCATGTCCTCAGGGAAAAGGTTTCTGAAAGGAATCAAAACCCTATCACCCACAGGGTCATTTGCAGGGTTGCCATCCGTGGATGTATTAGAGATCCTTGTCTTGTGTGAGTAGGTCCATTCTGTGGGGTAACTTATGATGACTGCTCTTGGCTAAATGCAGGAGAAGGGGGAACCAATGCTGTCTTGGCCAAAAGGAAGTCACCAACAAGATTTTTTGTTGTTCCTGTTGAATCTTTAGCAGGACTTTTTGGAGAAGTGGGAAAGGAGGGAATACATATAGAAACATCCCCTTCCAAGAAAAGAACAGAGCGTCCACCTTCCATGCCAGAGGACAGGGATGTCTGGCACAAAACTTTGGAAGTTGTCTGTTCATGAGGCAGGCAAAGGGATCTATCTGAGGTGTACCCCACTGATGGACAATGTCCAGAAACAGATCCCTGTTTTACATTCATACATGGGATTGAGTCATGGATCTGCTCAATGTGTCTGCCACAACATTTTGAGTGGAAGGAATATGAACGGCTTGGAGGGTGAGTTGACTGAGATGCTAACCCCTAAGCTTGGAGAGCCAGTCTGCATAGGGGATAAGATTTGGTCCCCCCCTCCCTTGTTGACATACCAAAGGATTGTGGTATTGCCTATAAACCACTTCAGCGTACCTGGAAGAAGAAAAGGTTTGAAGATTTTTAGAGTGAAAATCAGGGCTCTCATCTCTTTTATATTTATGTGTTCCCTCTTTTGGGAGGGGACCACACACCTCTTACCTTCCAGGAAGCCAGAGTTGCACCCCACCCCATGTCTGAAACATCCATGTATAGCTCCGGATTGGGAAGGGGTGGCTGTAAGGGTAAGCCTGGAATCCAGGATACATGCTGAATATAAGCAGGGGAGAAGGGGGATCACAAACTCCAGCAGATGGGAATGTTGCACCTAAACTGACCTGAGGTACCACAGGAATTTCCTCATGTGCAACTTGGCTAATGGTAGCATGGGAATAGTGGATGCCATGAAGCCCTAGAGGCAGATAAATTCCCTGGCAATCAGGATGGAAGAAGCAAGAGGGCCTGGAAGTAGGTGATGAGAGACAGAACCTATTTGGGTGGTAAGGAAGCCAAAGTCCTGTCTAATTGAAGTCTCCATCCTAGGAAGACATGGTCTTGGGAATGAACCAGGGTAGATTTTTGATAGTTGATAGTGAATCCTAGATCCTCCAGCAGTGACATAGTGAATGGTAGATTCTCTTGGAGGGTGTCTGCAGCCTATGCCTGGAGAAGAAGATCATCCAAGTAAGGGAAAATATGGATAACCCATAGTTTGAAAAAGGCTATGACAGGAGCTAAGCATTTGGTGAAGACACTAGGGGCCATAGGCAATCCAAAAGGCAAGGCAGAGAATTGAAAATGTGAGGAAGCAATAGCAAAGCAAAGATACTTCCCAAACTGAGGGTGAATGGGAATGTGTAGATAAGCATCCTTGATGTCCAGTGGCACCATGTAGGCCTGTGGAAGGATGAGGGGAAGACGAGTGGGCAAGGAAAGCATGCAAAAGGTTAGACCCTTCAGGAAAGAATTTAGGTGGGGTAAGTCTAGTATGTACCGCCAGGGACCATCTTTCCTTGGGGCCAGGAACTTCTTGGAGTAGAACCCTTTCCCTATTTGAGAAGGTGGCACCTCCTGAATGATGCCCTGAGAGAGAAGACTGAAAATGACTAGGAGAAAGATATCCAGCTGTTCCTTTGGCGGTTGTGGTATACCTTTAAAGGAAGGTGGAGTTTTCCGCACCATGAAATATCCTTGAAGGATAATGGAGAGGACCCAAGAGTCCTGGGTGATCTGTTCCAAGCAGGGAGAGAAAGGGAAAGGCAAAGGGAAAGAGGACTCTGGCTGCGAGGGACAGGTAGTGACAGACTATCTGGCTTAGGCTGAAATAACTGCTTCTGAGCAGCAGGACTAGATGTGGAAAATTTGTATGAAAATTGCTTCTTAGTATCTCTTTTACCCTTAGAAGACTGGGGTCTAGAAGGTTTCCTAACAAAGGGTGTTTTAGATTGATAGTCCTCTGAAATCCTGGAACTGGGGACACAAAAATGTGCTTAAGGTCTTGCAGCTCTTTTTCCTTTCCTTGTAATGACTTGAACAGATCTGCAGCACAGGTACCAAACAATGCCTTGTTGTCCAGGGGGTCATCCAATATTTTGGCCTTTATATCATCTGGTAAGGGCTGTAGTCTGAGCCAGGAGTACCTCCTAAGAACTGACCAGAGGCAGCTGCTCTAGCTGATGCCACCACAGCATCATATCTGCAATTAATAGAATGGCATGTAACTTAAACAGAAGAATTCAGAATGGATGATAACTGAGCCTTCATAAGGAGAATCTGGAAGCCTTGAAAGTAACTTACAGGCATCCAAGAGAAGGGCCAGAGAATATTTAGCCATATCGGTCTTTAATTTATGGCCCTGAATGCCAGAGTTGCAGAAGTATAAACTTTCTTCCCCAGCCTCTCCATAACTTTATTCTCCTTGTCTGATGGGAGAAGGAAAGTGGAGGGCAACATCTTGGAGGCCTTGTCAGCAGACACAGAAATTGTTGCAGGGTCTGCAGAGGGACATTAAAACAGGAATTTAAAATCCACTGGCATCTTATAGAACCTGTCTGGCCTTTTAGGGTTAGGAAGTTTAAAGTCAGGTACTTAGAGGTTGCTGAGAAAACATCTAAAAAGGCTGGCAGAACAGGGGGTATGGAAGATGGGGAAGGGAAATCCATCTGCAGCAGGTCATAATACCTTTTTTGGATGTCTGACACCTGAGAACAATCCCACTTAAAGAACTCCCTCATTTTAACAATGGTTTCCCCAAACAAAATATCCTTTCCTGGGGATTTGGTGCCATTTAATTCTTCTTCTGGGGAAGCATATCCTAAAGGTGATTAATTTGGGCAGAATACACCAAAAACTCATCCCCAGATGAATATTCTTCATCTGATGAAACCTCCACAGAAATCCCCTTGTGTGGGGTAGAAGGAGAAAAGGAAAGAGAAGGGAGAGAGAGACCTGAAGATTGTCTCCGGGCCATAAAAGCATTGAAAGGGAAGGCTTGCCAATCAGCAGGCTGCTCTTGGGAGACAGGAGAAGCATGCTTAGTTTTCAGCTTCTTCTTTTGTGGAACATCCATGTGGTAGATGTATGAGGGACCTGACATCAGCCGAACATCCATGTGGTAGATGTATGAGGGACCTGACATCAGCCTACACTCTCTGATATTAGTAGAGGCATCCCCTTGAACAATGATTTGCAGAATGCCATGTGGGCCTTCAGTAACAATGAGCCTGGGTTCCCCCTTATGTCCAGAATATATACCTGCTTTTCCCCCGAGGACATGCTAGTAGGATCCTTCATGGCTTCCAGACTGGTACTTGTGGAAGGTTCATCTACAGACTCTGAGATGGTCTTTGGGGCAAACATCAGCCTTTGGAGAGATGTCTGGAATTGGAGGAGCAGTGGGTAAGTGAGGCCTAGATTTCTTGGCCTTTTTAATTAGCATCTCACCTGAAGGATCCAATGTACCTTCCATATCGTGTGCTAGGTGCAGGTTTTCTAGGTACAAATTAAGGGAAGCTAAATAACTATGCAGGGTCTTGGGGACAAAGGTCTTGCAAATTGAACAACAGGTATGGTCGTTGTCAAGGCCTAGACAAAAGAGACGAGGTTGTGGCAGTCTTTATGTGGAATTTGCCTTCCACAATGACACTTGCCCCTCCTAGCTGACATGTAACCTCAGTGATAATAGTAGTAAGTAAAGCAATAAGAAAAAAAAACAACAGGGCACTTATCTGATTGGAATCCGCAACTTTTCTGATGAGCGACGACCGAAGAGGACAATCTGACTGGGGGCAGAAAAGTTCTGAGGCTTGGTACATGCTGACGTCTACTTTATACTCAAAGTCAATTTATGACTGATGTAGGACCCATACCATGTGCATTGTCATACGTACCCTACAGTAGCATTAGACTTTTGTATACTGCAAAACAGCGGCACAGAAGGCACCAGACCAAGCACAAGAAAACAGAATAATCCAGTAAAAGGAATTTATTATTCTGTTTTCTTGTGCTTGGTCTGGTGCCTTCTGTGCTGCTGTTTTGCAGTTTTTTTATGTTTGTTTATTTTACTTAGTTGGTTTGTGACTTTTGTATACTGGCCGGACATATGAGTCAGCTGGTGGTGGACTCCCACATGTTATGAATACTGCAACATACGAATAGCAGGATATTTACATTTTAACAGTATTTCTAAATAAAATGTCTTTATGTGATAAAATAGGAAGTAAAAATAAACTAGAGCAGTGAAAGTTCATAGGCAGCCCTACACAACCATGTTTGACTTTCTCATTTATACTATGAAGATACAAATGAAATTTAAATTGCCTGTACCTTACATGATATAAAATTATATTAATAATAAAGAAATGTCCCTCCATCTTTAAGGTTTTCCATCACCTACAAAAACATTTTCTCATTGAAAAATTTGATGATGTAAAGCTAAATTAACTGACTCTGTCCAAGGTATTTTCTAATAATACCAAAACCCTGTAATGTTTTACATGCCTCTTTAGACTTGTTATGTTTTGCATGTACTTCACAGTCTATTCTTTATCTAGCATTCCTCTAAAAAAAAGCAAAGCAGCGCACTTGACCAGTAAAACACTATAAATGGATGAAATCAAAATTATCAACACTACTACTAACTGAAAAACTTCAGTGGAGCCATCTCTGCCAGATAAAATATCTGTGGTCATTTGGCTCAGGAAATGACTTGCACTATGCACAGGTTCCCTGTGGAGCAGCTATTACTAAAAAGGATATAATTAATATTAGCAAGAGGGGAAGCAGCCACCCACAGCAGAACTCTACCTGAATAATCCACAGATCTGTAGATAAAGGATCTGCCAGCAGCAAGCAGAAGCAGTCTGAATATGAGACACTGGATGTATTGAACAATGCGCAATCGGGAGTACAAATTAAAGGCTCTGTAGCTGTAAACATTCACAGCTAGATATCAGGCTATCAGTCTTCTGAGTATCACAAACCTAGCCAAAAATGAGAGGTCAGAATTAAACCCTGTGCCTTGTATATGTGATTGTGAGGTAGAGACTTTAACCATCATTCCAACCCCCACTCCCAGCAATGTGTATAGGCTCATAATAGGCTATCAGTTTGCAAACTATTACAAGGCTAGCCAATCATCAGAAGTCAGAATCAAATCATGTACCTTATACCCATCTAGTAAAGACCTTAACTATTTTACTTAACATGAATCAAGATGGTAGTGGACTGCTGTGACCAGAGTGCTGTGGAACAGATGAGTATAGAGTATTCTTAAAACAGCAGTGAGAGATAAAAAAATAAAGTAGACCCATGCACTGATAAAGTGATGTTATATGGGATACAAAACTATGACAGTTAGCTTAATTCTGCTCACATCATTTCTAGCTGTGCATCTTCTTCTCACCCCCAACTGGTCAGTCCATACTGGACAGACCTATAACCCTCAGCACATGCACATTTCTACCAGTGGTGAGTATCATGCATGTGCTAAATAACTACAGCTGATGTAGCAAGATTCAATATTACCCAGGCCATAGTCTTTGCTTGATTATTGCTTGGTGAGTTCTTTCTCTCTACTTCTCATGTAAGCCCCTGGAGAAGTTATCTACGGCAACACACTCGCCAGGTTCATAGCTGTACTTCTAGAGTCTCAGATCTCTGTAGCACATCATTAGCTATTGTAATGGCTACCACTAGACAACTGCTTAAGCTGCACTTAGTTACATTTGGATCACAAACTATTTGATATGAAACACTGGCGAAACCTTTTAGACAAGTATTCGAATGGATGGTAGTGCACGTCAAGACTAATAAGATCTACAAATAGCTTCCTGTTAAGAAACTGTGGAATGTATACAAATCTTTATTAGTGTTAACTTCTACTAATGTAGTAAGTGTATTAAGTTATCAACATATTTTCTTAGTATACCTGTGACATCTTATATGTACAATAAGCTCTATCTCTTATATTGTATTGTAATTAATGCAGTTGCTAATATTTAGCCTCTACCTTTGCTTAAATGCATCTGCATACCTTTTATGTACTCTAAGTACTGTACTGAATCGATATTTTGTTTATTTAACTGTGTCGGTGAATTTTCTGTTGTATGTATATGTTCGTGTGGAGCTTTTCTCCCTAGGCCTGCACTGAAAATGGGCTCACTACGGCTCAATCGACATTCTCGGTAAACAAATAAATAAATAAGTGGAGACAGGAAATTGGGAAGTAAATTTCTTCAAACTGTAATCCTCCCCAACCAGATTCAGAAGCTGTTCTTGCTTTATATCATTTAAACAGCATTTTCTAAAATACCCTGCTTACCTCCCGATATGTTTACAGTTTAAATGAGTACTGACTTAGGTGTTGATGATTTTGAATTTGTATATACCATAAACAGAACTGTGATCTGTTATCTGAACTGCTTATAGTATGCAAAATTCATATATTTCCTTTCAGTCTCCTTTTGCAGTATTTTGACTGTCCCTTCAGTGTTCTGATTACTACATGCAGCTATATTGATATGAAGCCATTGTACTTTTTCTGTTATTGAAAGATAGACATTATAGTTGGAAGTTTCTCTTTTGGTCTGTGGTAAAAACAATATGGCTCTAATGGACTAAAAAGATCTACAGTACATGTTAAGATTTTCAAAACTGACTAAAATATATACAAGAACTACTTATCAGCAGGAAATGGCTCTGTAAACATAATAAACTTGTAAAAAAATAAAAAAAAATCCTTTATTGAAATAAAGGCTTTCACTGTATACCTTTGGCTTTGTCACAATAAAAGCCACATATTTTGAAAAGATAAGTCAAAAAACTAGTTTTCCTTTACTGGGTTGCAACTTGAGGTACATTTATTTTTTTACATTCAGCAAGTTAAATCAAATTTTGACAAAGAGCATAAGGAAGAACATAGGACAGGGCATGATTTATGAACCATAAAAAAGGTATCAGGTTTTTGCAGTAAACTTTGAGGATGTAGTTGACATATGGCCAAAAACAATTAAAAATGGCACCAAGCCCAGTGTGAATAAATGAGTGTGTGTGTGTGTGTGTGTGTGTGTGTGTGTGTGTGTGTGTGTGTGTGTGTGTGTGTGTGTGTGTGTGTGTGTGTGTGTGTGCATGCGGTTACATGTAGGCATGTATGTACCTGTGTGCACGTCTGTGTTCCTAAATGAAATGTTCATTAAATGTTCTTTCCTACAAACTGTGAAGTCAGTAGTGATAGCCTCCTTAAATGTATTTAATATTTCATACCTTATATAAAGTCTTTGTAAAACAACTTTTACACAAAGACATGTAATTCCTCATACTAAGCAAACTGAATACCTGTACTGAAAAGCATCACTCCAGTGGTGACATACTGATGGAATAATAATATAATCACAGTCCAGCTGTAAGGCTTATGAACAAAATGTTATTTGTTAGAAATGAGTAAAACATGGCAGTACTCATCTGTAATTATGTCACATGACTTACACTGACCTGTGCACAGCATTCTTCCAACACAGCTATTATTTTATCTTGCATCAAGTTTTGTTCATCCAGAAATAACCATTTTTGTCACATAGTTCTCTATAAGCAAATGCTCCATCCTGGACGATGCAGTTCTGTCTTATTTGGTATTAATGAGACAATCCTGAAGTTTCTTTTAAACAGATGTGTTAGTCTAGAAGTGACGGCAGGCAAAACTGCTCATTTTAAGTTAGAGCAAAAGAAGAATACTGAGCATGCTTTCTAGCTATGCAGAGCTACAGCTAGCCCCAGGCTCTGTCAATCAAGCTGTAAAAAAAACAAAAAAATTCCCAGAGCAGCCACAGAGTTCAAAATTAAGTTAAGAACTTGTACGACTCATGCCACTGCTCTTCTGCTCCCCCAAATGTGGTGAGGTGCGAAAATAGAGCAAAAACAGCTGCTAGATTTGAAGTGTCATGGAAACAGGGGTCTAACTCTTTGGTCCTACAGCCTGCTGATTAAATTATGGCTGTACCAAATGGGTTGGACTCTCTAATGGGTCTAGACGCAGGCGATGATTTGCCATCTACTATACAGAAGATCATAAGCACTGTTTTATAGATGAGAAAACTGAAGGGTGCATAAGACAAGCAGAGAATGGATCTTGGAAATGATAAAGCTACTGAATATGTACTTTAATAAACTTTTGGTCTTACTTTAGTTCATATAAAAAAAAAAAAAAAGAGGTCCATACTCAAGTTATTGATAACCAAGACAGAACAGAGGAAAGCAGTTAGATGAGAAAAGTATTAACATGGTGGACAAATCTAGATCTAAGACTATCAGGCAGGCAGTTATATGAAAAAGAGGAGGGGCTCAACATAATGGACTTTGTACAATGCTCACTGGCAAAATGGACTAGAATGAGATGCCCCTGCAAGTGCTTCTACTCAATAAAGTACTCACTTGCTCACTCACTATCTTATGAGTCATAGCCATCTCCTAGACTATCTTATGAGCCGTAGCCATCTCCTAGACTAACCCTATGGATAGCCAGTACTATCCAAAACATGTAAATATTAGGCTTGCAACATATAGCCTTAAGGAGAATGTGTTATCTGCTTTATTAAAACCTGAAAGAAGCTTTTTCTCAATAAATGGTGGATTTTTTTTGTAAATGGAATTTTCCCCATGAAACTAGAAAGAAGCATTCAAGGTTTATTCTACTCATAAGTCCATGCTAGTCAAATTAGCTGAGTTTTTAGACTTTCTATTCTGCTTATTTCAAATTACTTTTTCCTGCTTGGTCCAAAACATTTGAAGACCATGTAGAAGCAATGGCAGTAGTGCAACAAGGGGTTAAATTTCCCAGTATGCATTTGAATAGCTCTGAGACAAATCAGGATGAGGACATTGTAAATTTGCCCAATGGTCATGATAATGTATAAGGACAGAGATTACAGCCATATCCATTGTTTAAACAGAGAATGTTTTGGAGATAAACAGTAGGCTTGTCTGTCAAGATAGCTGATACAGATGCATTGTCTGGGGCATAGAAAAGATATGAGGCAATAATTTCTGGGACTGGCAATGTCACTCTACTTGCAAAAGATGGTTGCACTGAATATAGTTAAGTCTAAAAATACCCAAATTGTTTATTCAGGACATATTTGAAATTTGTCTATGAAATGTTGACATACTCATTTGGTTGGGAGTGGGTATGGGGCAGCTTGCAATTTAAAACACATTGTAGACTGTTATATAATATGTCACATCAGAAATCTGGGCATATCTTGAAGTAGAAGTTTTAATTGTTGGCAGTTCTGCTTCATACTTTGGAAGTTCACAAGATGGGTAATGAGACTGACTCAGCCTAAAATATTATAAATTTGCTTGCAAAGACAGAAATGTATCTACTCAATAGAGAAGTTATGTAGATGTTTGCAATTTCTTTTTCTAAATTTGTATACCACATTTTTCCAGAAGAATAGTTTATTTGTACAAATGTACTTTGGCACTGTACTCTATAACATGTTGTATACTTTGTGTGTGGAAGTTTTGAACAACAACGTAAAATGTTGTATGATTAATTTTATGAAACATTTCCATTATTTAAACTGGTGAGTTAGATTCTAAGGAAGATAGAAGACATGTCACTTATTTTGACATTAAAGAGCTGTGCAGTCATTATTCAGTGAGAATGGGTTTACTAGCTCAGCGAAGGAAACCATGGAGTTTGCTTTTCTAAGGAAGTTAATGCTTCAAATTTTGTGCACACTAGAAGTGCATTTGGGTACATAACAACATGCTGATGTGGTTAGGATGGTGTAGAGGGAGTCCTCTTATGAGGAATGTTAGGAGAAGGAGGTCATTATATTACAAGCAGACCACCTGTATACAGAACTCCTGACGCACATGTTGCAGAGCTCTGGCTCAGATTAGTTAAACTATTGGGATTTCAGGAAGGAGTAATTTGGTCAGAGACTCAGTCTTAATCACTGATCCGCTGGATGTTCAGACAGGACCTGGAAGGACTAGAGCACCCAAAATAAGCAGATTCTTCTCTACTTATCGTGCCGTGGTGTGTTTACAGGATACTATACAAACAGAGGGGCAGCTATTTACCCATTTGTTGCATAAGTACACCTCTTATCCAAGGATAGATAAAGCTATGATATCGTAGGCGCATGTTTACAGAGTCGCAGACTCTGGGTCTCTTCCTATAATTATGGCAGATCATACCCTCATTACAGTGACTTTAATAATTGATAGAGCTGTATTGCCAAAGAGCTTGAGATTTAATACAATTTGTTGCTTGTTAAATTATTTTTATGAGTGATTTGCTGGCCAAATGTCTCTGTTGTATGTCATGCATGTGTAAACAAATTCCTCTGCAAATTATGTGAGAAGTTACAATAAAAAAAAAAAGTAGGTGGCTTTTTCCTTCCTTAGATTTCAAGGCAAGGAAATGAAAGTTTTATAAAGTACAAGCAGGTTTCTGGTACCTAAACAATACTGCAATCATATTGTAAAGAGAAAAGCAACCTAAGAGTTGAGTTAAACTGTAGGAGAAGGTGGAGTTTTCCTTTAAGAAAGACCAAATGTTTGGTGTCAGTAATTGCAGAGATACAAGATAGCTCTATACTGAAAAACTTTGCACAGAGACAGTATTTCCTCAGCTATTGATATTACCTGGAAGGTCACAGAGATAGATGGATTCTATAAAGTATAACTGTCGTAAGTGAGGGTAACCTACTGGTGGATGAAGACTGAATCCTCGAGCTTCAATTGCCCAAGGTTCAACCTATCAATGAGCACAGTTCCTTATTAAGAAATCACTATTGGTGAGCTGTGCTGGCAGTGATGCCTTTTTGGGTAATTTCCCCCTTCTTTGAGTTGGTGTGACAATGTAGTCGGTACACAGTATACACGTTCTGGGAGGGTATGGGGCTTGCCTTCCATGGGGAGCTTGCTTCCCTGTAGTTTTTATTTATTTATTTGGTGAATGCAGTTCAAGGATTCCAATCCTCAGTGCATAGTAAAGTGCGTAGTAGACTCTAATAGCGTAGTTTGTTTGTTTGTGTCTTTCGGCTTTTCCCGGTTAGGGGTCGCCACAGCGGAACTCCGGTCCGCTAATGATTGGCAGTTGATTTTTACATACTGGCTTGCCAGGCCTGACACCCAACCTTCAACGAAGGTATGCCCATTCACGCATGTCTCCACGCAGAAGACGCTCTAGCTGAGAATCGAACCGGACGGCATCTTACTGTGAGGTGACAACGCTACCACAGCACCATCACCGTAGTGATGACACAATTATATTTAACTACATTTAGACAAAATGCATTTTTCAACACATGCATTCTGGTACACATACCAGTTTTAAATAATTATTAACACTAATAAAATGGACAAGAAGGACCAAATGTGAAATTATCAGCAAAACATTTTTAAAACGTTCCCTCAGGGACTGATGGTATTAGGACATAGTGCTCTTCTAATGATCAAGTGAACTCTTCTGTAAACTTCATCTGAGAGAGCATGATAATAGTGAAATGTACTCCTGCAAATATAGGGAGTAGCAAATCCAACAGAAAAAGCTAAAGGCAGCTAAAAGAACAGAAGGCTGGATAATTTCATTGCTTTTGGTGAGTTGCAAAACATGTTTGAAGATTCCCCCAAGGGTGTAAAGGCAGTATGACACCCCCATCCCATGTACAAGTGCAGTGTATAATTAGAATCAGTTCAGTGTATAATTAGAATCAGTTCAGTTTATAATTAGAATCAGTTCGGTATGCTGTCATAAAACATTATGATGGGGGAAAAATGCAAAAAATAATCCAAGTGGGATTGCCCTGATCTTACATTATAGCTACTAGTTAGTGTAAAAACAACAAAAACAGAGCAGAAATCTGAACAACCTTCAAAGGTGAGTCACTATTATACTGTAGTAATGAGTTTTAAAGGTATTGCATGCAACTAACATGGGCTCATGAAGGATGCATTTTTGATGTCTAATGCATAAACTGAATTTTAGAAAGAAAACGAATAACAGTACAATAGCAGCTCAAAAAAAGGACGAAGAAAACTGTAAAAAGACCCCCCCCCCCCATAAAACTGCACAGGGTGATGGAATTGCTAAATAATAAGAAAGGGAGGGTTTACTGTATGATGTAAGAGCCTCAAAATTGTAGAAGGGGAAAATAGTCCAATGTGAATATTAGAAGATGGCAACAACTACAGAACTAATACAGGACTTTACGATTTAACAGAAGAGGAAGGAGATGGGAGAGAAACTCCTGCTTGCTGTAAGTATGATCATATTAAATGGGGGCTTCAGAATGCAGGTTTAGTCAATGATGACAAAATTGGTTGATTTGAAGGCAGAAACAATGCTCAAGCAGGAAATACAACAAAAAGATGAAATTCATAGAACAGGATTTCTTTGTGGCAGGAGATGTTCTGCACTACTTACATTATTTGCAAACTTTGCAAAATTAAAAAAGGTGGACAAATTAGGAATTTGGATAACAAAGTAGAGATGAAATAACAAAAGTTTCTCTGGTAAAGAAAACAAAAAGGATGATTATGCACATCATGGTACAGGTGAGGGAACTCATGCTTTCTCACTTGGTAGGGTCCTGATGGAAAAAGACATTACAGATTTGCAATTTCTACAAGAACTGTGCCATTATTAAGTCAAGTGATGAATAATTCATGCCCTTCAGACACCAAATTACAACAGTCTTCCTTCATCATACACAGTCTCTCTGAAATCACCTCCCAGGCACTACTCTTACAAATCAGGGAAATTGTGCAGTAAAATCACACATTCTCATCAACTGCCATCAAACTTTTGTCACAAGGTGTTCAGGATGGGCAGAGTAGTATAAGCCAAACAGGACAGATGCAAAGCCTATACCAAGCCCAGTGGACATGCTAACCACTGACCTGCTGTCATTTTTTTTTTATTGAGCTCTAGTGTGCAAATTACAATGAACATGTTAAGGCTAAAATGCAGTGTCTGATATGATTTAGTTCTTAACTGTTGTCATACCAGACCAGTACAAAATTGCAGCAGTATATCTGCAAGTTTAAAGTGTTCAGAGGGAGAAAAGAGCATATCACTACTGATAACATGGATGCTGTTGGCACGGGATCACATTTTGACCCTTGACCTTCTCACTCATCAAATTATTACTATCATCATCTCTTTGTGTTTCTAGTAGCAATGCAGAAAGTAGAAGTAGGTGCAAATAGTCTCAGACTCCATAGAGTATGCATTTTATTGGTCAGTGGATCATAGCTGTGACCCTTGGACCCCATTTTACTCATAATTATCACTATCATCTTCCTGCACTTTTAATGGCAGTGCTGGAAGTGACAGTAGATAAATCAGAAAATAGTCTGTTAGATTTTAGTACTAAGCAGCATTCTGCATTTCCAAAACTGCATAACAGCATACCACTAAAAAGAAAATCTTTTTGAAGGGCCGAAGGGGAAGATTAAAGAGTCAGAAATTCTGCAGTCACAGCAAGTAGTGTTTGCAATATGATAATGCTGGAAATAACTTTAAATCCTTGCAGCTAGAAGACCCATTTATGTACCACATTTTCCACATAAGCTGAAAGTAGCTGTGAATGACTTCATCAGTTATGACCAATATGTGCAGAACTTAATGTCTGCTGATCACACAGTCTGTACTCACTTCATCCATTCAGTCAAGGCCAGGCTGTTCTTGTGGCAGATTCCAGTAAAAGATTAGATTTCCACTACATCACGCAATCTGTAAAAATCTTTCCACTAGGAATTCTGTACACACTTAGATACAGCAGATGCTGGAGCAGCAGGAAGCAGTTCACCAGTATGCAGTGCAACATGGTACCGGTACAGGAAAAGGGATGTAAACCATGGCCTCTGTCTGATACAGAGCCCTACTTGTATTCTGCAATCCCCTGAGGAGGCCACACTGGTGTTAGCAGTAATGCTGTTGACTGTGGCAATGCATTACCTCTCTTTTCAGTGGTATGACCTAATCTATGACACCCTAAGTCAAATTTCTTAGACCAAAGATCACAATCATTTATCTAACTGGCAGGCAGATGTAGATATTTCAGATTATACAGTGGTAGTTTGTTACTATCCAAAAACATGTACGCTGATTGGTCAGCCCAATCAGCATGCCCACTGTAAACTGAGCATATACAAACAGAAAAAAGTCCAACTGCTGAAGTATCATTCAGCAGCCAGACTTTTCTACTGGAATATGCTATGGAGGGACAGCGCAAAAAATGAAGAAAAGTTGGGTATGTTCTCAAAAATAAAAGGACCTAAAGGTACCCGATTTTTCTTCTTTTTTTATGCTGTCACTCCATAAATCTCAGCAGGCTTTTCTACCTTTCAGCTGTCCAAATCTTTGCAGAATGTCCAGATTTTTGCCTTATAGCAACAATGGAGATTCTCTTTATCATTTGCAACTCTTAAAAAAAGTATTAGACAGAGATTCTCTTTTATCTGGTACTTTAATTCAACAGCACTGATGCGCTGTGCAGGCGTGGGAACATAAGTCCTATGTGCAAGTGCAGTACATTAATAAAGAAGAAGAATGCAGAAACAATGTGGAGGAACACCATGGCACCATTATACAAAGACATTTAAGAAAAGTAAGTAATTTCATTCTTAAATAATGTCACTGTATAATAGCAATAACTGACACGTGGTTGTGGGTATATTGAAGATTTACCCACGATTGGCTTTGTTTAATCACTCAGGCTTTGCCCTCATGATCAAACAATGCCAACAGTGGGGGAATCTTCAATATGCCACACCCACTTGTCGGTTATTGTTAAATTATTGCATGCACATACAAACATTGCTGTTAGATTTGTATTTAAGGAAACTCAACAAAAGTAAAGGAGAACAAAAGGATGTAAAGACTACCTAGAGAAAATGCACAGTGTATTCAGGGAGCTAGAAGGACAAGAAGACAGCTGTGTGCCGTCAGAAGTGTTTATTGAATAATTAGCACAGAAGTTCCTTTTGTGAAAAACAGTTGAGCTACTTGTTGTGTATAAAATTATATTGGGAGAATTGTTATGTCTAAGGGATACAGTTGTGGTCTGAAATCAGTACAAGAACCATCTCTCTTCCAAGATCAAAATCTATTCTGCCTTTATGACGAAATTCATTATTATATGTGTGTGTGAGTGTGTGTCTGTGTGTGTGTGTGTGTGTGTGTGTAAATATATATATATATATATATATATATATATATATATATATTTATATATATATAGAGAGAGAGAGAGAGAGAGAGAGAGAGCTAGAGACCATGAGAGAGAGAAAAAAATAGATATAAACAGCCAGTGGATGGCACACAATTCCAGAATATACAGTTTATAAACTGTAACCTAAGAGGCTTCCCTACAGCTCATCAAGTATAAACTTGGCAAAGTGCCAAATAGTCTCATTCCGTACAGGGAAGTCAGACTCCCTGTTTACTGCTGTTCAGAGGAAATCACTGTTATTGTGGTTTCCAAGTTTGTACCGACAGTGATTCCTTTCTTTTGGGAGATTTCTCCCTTCTTCAAATTTGTGCAGTTGTTGAGTTGATATTCATACAAAAGCAAAGGTATCAGGACCTTTGCTGCACATGGGGGGTGGGACAAGGGGGGGTGGGGGCTTGTCCCATGTATAAAACTCTTTTGTTCATCCAGATAACGTTTCAATTGGTTGATGCAATCCAGTTGCAACTTTGCCCATCTATAACTTAAGTCGCAGTGGAAATAATCCAAAGAAAAGCTTTTTTCTCTCATTATTCAGTGAATTTCTTCTCCAAAATAGATGATTATTGATTTATGTAACCCTGAATTCTATAACACAATATTTATTTCATGTATTTATTTGAATATATATATATATATATATATATATATATATATATATATATATATATATGTAGGCTAGTCTGAGGACCCTTTTCAACTATAGCCCACATCAGGGAGAAAATAAATAATGGGAAAACAAAATCAGCAAGAAGAAACAGAATTTAATACATTATCAATAAATAAAACTGAACTTTTATACAGAGAGTTACACAAAGATTAATTTATATTTGTTGTATGTTTTTGCCACTGGTCATACTAACCATCAAGACCGCCCATCAGCTAGATCCATTCATTTCCCCATCCTGGGAGACAGCTGGCCAGGGGAGGTCATTGAACAGGTGGCCAGAGTAGTGGTTTGTGCTTTGTCTGGCATTCCAGTAATGAAGGTGTGATGACCCTCCACCTCTAGGCCAGTAATCAAGGAGCCTAAATCCTCATCACTGGCATCAGTGGGGGGTGTTCGCTGAGAGGATAATAGGTACACATGCACAGTATTTAAATATGCAGCTCTCTGCATCGAGCACAGTCAAGCACAATTTCCCTTAAGAGTACACAGGAAACACAGTCAGTCCAGGGCTGGTTTCTCCCTTTTTCTCCAGATCCCCAGTAAGACTCCCCAGTGGCACAGTTATAGAGTTGAGATCTCAGATGAGTGTCCAAGCCAAGACCTCCAGCACCCTCTCTGTCCAACCAGTGCTTCGTGTCCCTGCCCAAGTAGCTGACAAACACACTCTAAGAGATTTGATTTACACACAAACACACACACACACACACACACACACACACACACACACACACACACACACACACACACACACACACACACACACACACACACACATGGGAAAGGCTGGCAAAGGTTTACTAGCTATGCCCCCTTCTGCCCAGACTATAAGGTAGTTATGACTGCCACCAGACACTCCTGCCAGCTACCTTAAGACTCTTCCAAGGGTACCTAATATACTGAGTGAAAGTAATATTAATACAAATGGTAGTTTGACCAAGAGCAAGTCTATTAGAAGTGGCCCACACAGTGTCACCAAATAAATATGCAAGTACTCTCTAAACTCAAATATCTCTACAAAGATCAACCACAATGACAGGTTTAAATATATTTAATAACAAATAATAAAAGAACAAGAAAATACTAATTCACAATGACTTCAGAGTTCAAATCACAGGAAATATTTTAAAATAACATCAAAGTATAGGCTCAGACAAATAAAGAAAAACAATATCTAAACAAAGCTTCACTATATTCCTGACTGAATCAAACAGAATTACTATTCCCTACTTACTTAACAGAGCAAGGCAGATGATGTGGCGAATGGTCCTTATTGCTGTCAGGCCCAAGACAGAATACAGAATGCTCAGTCTCACTAACAGACTTCTCAAAATAATATCTAAAATACTGCTTTTTTGGATAGCTTGCAGAATGACATAACTTCTGGTCATCTGAATTCTAGTTCCCATGTAAACCTCCATTGCTGGAAGCTGGTAGGAATTAGCACTTACCTGTAAAAATACACAATCAAGGGCTTTTGCACAGATCTGCGGCAGGTGCTGAAAGTCATGAAACAATTTCATACTACCATGCTTCCAGAGTAGTAATTAGTTCATGCCAAAGACAATACAGATAGCTTCCTAGTACATACTTTGTGTCTCTGGCTGGATTGAAACCTGTGAGATAGCATCTTTATGGCCTAGCCCATAATGTGATTTAATTTCAGACATATTTTAGAGTAGTAATTAGTTCACCCCAAAGACAATACAGATAGCTTCCTAGTACAGACTTTGTGTCTCTGACTGGATTGAAACCTGTTAGATAGCATCTTTATGGCCTAGCCTGTAAAGTGATTTAATTTCAGACATATTTTAAAGTTTGCTGGGCTGAGGTTAAATTTACATTTAAACAGTTACAACAGTGCATGTGCATTTCTGTTCTCTCCAGTAGGGCACACTATGGATACATTTCAAACACAAGCACTTTACAAATACCTTTTCAACACAAGCATCTATACAAATCAGTTTGATATAAACATGACATACAGTTATAATACATTTGTAATGCAAGCATATTGTGCAAATCAGTTTGATATTCACAAATGACATATAATTATTTACAAAATTCCAGCTAGCTCTGCTGGCAGTACTTCCTATCGTCACACCTCTCACCCCCCTTTGAAGACTAATGCTAGTTTTTCAAGTGCCCCTTGAGAAACATTGCTTAAGAGGAATGAGTCTATCTGGGAATACATTACCCCATTTCCTATCTTGAGATCCTAGCTGCCTTGGCATTGCTGACCCCAGTACAGTGCTACACTATCATATCATATGCCTGCAACTCTATGTTCCGCCACAGTAACTTGGGATTTTGCTGGCTAGCTTGCTGTAGCCATATCCTCCTCAGACTACTCCTGCCTTCTATTGCAAATAATAGTACCTGGACCTCCCTGTCCTGGTAAGGTTTCATGCTATTAACATGGTACAATTTGGGCTGCTGTCTCCTGCCTAGCAGTTCTACAATGTAGTTAACATCACTGATCTTCCTTACCACTTTGAAGGGTCCTTCCCAAGGTACAGCTTATTGTGTTTGACAGGAATGAGAACCATAACTTGCTGCCCCACAGCTTACTCTCTGGCTCAAGCATCCCTGTCATACCAGATCTTTTTCTGCTGTTGGGCTTCTGCCTTAGGTTTAGGAAATATGCCACAACAGACTCCTTGTGGAATTTACACTCACCCCCCCCACTCATTGCAAATCATATCTAGAGGTCCCTTCACCCGATGGCCATACAGCAACTCAAAGGATGAATAACCTGTGGATTCCTGGGGTACCTCTCTGTATGCAAACAGCAGATGGGGCAAATATTTGTCCCACTCCCTCTTAAACTGGCCTGCAAATGCCAGTAGCATGGTCTTTAGTGTAGAGTTTAATCTCTCCACAAGATTATTAGTCTGGGGTTGGTAGGGGGTGGTCTTTAGGTGCTTCACCCCACAGTACTTCCACAGACAAGCCAGCAGGTCTGACATGAAATTGGCAACTCCATCAGTCAGTATTTCTCCTGGGAAACCTACTTTGCTGAAAATCTTTAACAAAGCATTTGCCACCTTTTCTGCCTCAATGGAGGACAGGGCCACCACTTCAGGGTATCTGGTAGCATAATCTACTACCACTAGGATATACTTCTTCCCTGTGGAACTTGGGGTACTCAGAGGCCCCACAATATCCATAGCTACCTTCTGAAATAGATTCTCAATTGCAGGCAAAGGAACCAAAGCAGCTTTGTCCTTGTCTCCTGCCTTGCCTATGTTTTGGCGCTGCTCACAGGTCCTGCAGTACCCTGTTACATCCCTTGCTATCTCAATCCAGTAAAAGTTCTGCATACTATGTCTCTTAGTATGCTTTATGCCCATATGACCTGCAAAGGGAATGTCATGGGCTATGGCTAGAAGTGTCAGATGGTAGTCTCTGGGCATTAGCAACTGCTATATTCTCTCACCCTCTAGTCCTCTCTCTGGGGCTCATTCTCTATATAGTAACCCTTTGTTGCAGTATAAGGAATACTCTTTTCCTTGAGAATCAGGTGCCTCCCTAGCTATCTCCCTCAAGCCTTGTAATTTAGGGTCTGAGAGCTGAGCCTGTCTCAGCTATCTCTTTGTAACCCTTCCCATCTCCCCTTCCACAGGGAGTCCGGTATCATCTGACAGAGATGCCTCACTGTCAGCCTAGGAAGTACTACTCACCTATGCCCTGTAGTCACTCTGTCCAAGGGAACAGAAGTGCTCACAAACAGCTGTGGCTCACCTTCAGTTTTACTGATACAGGGTAGCTCCCTCCCTGAAGTAGCCACCTCACCAGTCCTGGCTTCAAGTGTGCAGTCTGTCTGGGCCCCTCCCCAAGCTACCAGACCCACTTGCCTGGCTCTAAGCCTGACTGCATGTAACTACATGCACACAAGGTATTGCATTATCAAAATCATTCCCTATCAGGACATGTACAGGGATATCCTCAAACACACATACATGTTTGCTTCCTTCCTTTTCCACCTTCCCAGTCAAGGTGAACCCTAGCCAAAGGTATTTGGAATGGGTTCCCTGCTAAAGCTCTGGAGTAGACTGCTCAAGAAAATAGTGTTCTTCTTTAACCATTGCAGGCTTCACAATGGTTAGGTCAGAGGCTGTGTCTTTCTTAGCAGTGGCCTGTTTCCCATCTACTAAGATAGGATATAACCTCTTGTGGTAGTTTGGTATCCTTGTTGTCTCCAGACAACTTACCCCAGGCATTCTGTTATTCCCACTTGCTAGCTCCCCTACCTTTTGGTCCCTGCCTTGCCTCTGTGGACATCTGTATGATACATGGCCCCACTGATTACATTTAAACCTTTTAACCCCTGATCCTGGCCTTGTATCTGAACTAGTGGCTTCCCCTGTTACTGGTGGACTCTGTTTGGGTGGCTTAGGCTGCCCACCATGGGTTCCCTTATATCCATGTGCAGCACTGGGTATCCCTTTCCTGTGCAGTGATGCCTGCTTGCTAAGTACAGATCCCCTTTTTTCCCCCAAGGTCATCTGCAGTGTTGCATTCCCTATCTGCCAGCCAGATTCTCATGTCCTCAAGTAAAGTGCTAAGGGCTTGTTCCCTCACCAAAAGGTCTCTCAGCCCTTCAAAAGTGGTAACCTGACACCCACTCACCCACCTATGAAAATAAGTGCTTAACTCATGCACACTTTCATCTGCCTTGTGTCTATGCACACAAAACGATTTTTCTATAAGCTTCAGATATTGATTTAAAATGCTCTAATAAACATTTCTTTACTTTGTTATAGTCTATACAATCAATATCAGACAATTTAGAAACAGTGGTTACAGCTTTAAAAAAGGGTTCAAAAACTGGAATCCTCCAACCGTTGTAACAAATCAGTAGTATCCACTTTCGTCAATAACATAAAACCAAATCCAAAAGAAGCAGGCGATAAAGTAAAAAACATTTATTTTAAGCGCTTTTCATCTACCATACAAGGAAGACTTCATCAGAAACTGTTTCTGTGGATACTACTGATTTGTTACAATGGTTGGAGGATTCCGGTTTTTGAACCCTTTTTTTTATTTCCTAGTTTGTCTGCCGTCTTTTTGGTATAGTGGTTACAGTATATGGAGTAAGGGGGTCAGGAACCATACCCAGAGCCCTTGGTCAACATGATACTTTTAACATACCCTTTTAAATGTATGAATAAAATTACCAACTTCTGTAAATTGTGGAAGAAATTTACTGACCTTTTTTGCTTCTGTGGTTCAGTTATTCCCTTTCAGAAAAAAACAAGCCCTCACAAGTACGGCAAGTGCAACAGCCCAAAAGGATACAATCCATATAGAAAACAACAGGCTAGCACAAAGTGGTGTAAATTATACTATTTTATTATGGCATATAGGCAAATAGGTACATAAACCAAAGAACCAGACCGGTTTCAGCTAAACGTAGCCTTCCTCAATGTAAGTCATTTGGTATGGTTTACACTGAGGAAGGCTTCATTTAGCCATAATTAAATAGTATAATTTACACAACTTTTTGCTGGCCTGTTGTTTTCTATATCAGTTATTCCCTTTTCCATTACCTCCATGACCCTGGCAAAGAGTCAGCATCTCCCTCTCATGTTGCCTCTGCCTCTCATTTTCTTCAGCCTCCAAACACCACAGTCTCTCTGCTGATTCTGCTTCAACCTCCAAATGCTGCAGTCTGTCTGCTAATTTAATTAGAAACATTTAGACACCAGTTCAAGTCTCTTTAACTCCAGACAGATATTTAAGTCCTCTGAGAAAAAGTTGAACTGTCTTGTTTCTGACAGCTGTAAATCCCTAATGCCACTCTGGTTGTCTTCCTGGTTGCTGGTCTGTGATGTAGCTGTGATTAAGGTTGCAATAATTTCCCCTTTAGTCAGGATGCCACGCCTCAGTCCTTTGGCTTGGCACATCTCAGTCAACTGGCTCCTTGTCAGCTTGCCATAATCCTCTGCTGGCATCTCTGCCTATTCTCCCTGTCTAACTAAGATAACAAAAGTAAATAAATAAAACTATTGTGATATGAAACTCTGAATGTCTAGCATTTCTTGCTTGAAAGTACACACACCTTCTTTAGTGACACCTGCTTACAGGCTACAGAAGTTCAATATCCACACCACTGTTACCAATCTGTGATGTGGTCATCCCACCACTGCCACCAATATGTGACAACCCTCCAACTCTGGGCCAGTAATCAAGGAGCCTCAACCCTCACCACTGGCACTAGTGGACGATGTTCACTGAGAGGATAACAAATATGCACACAGTATCTCCAGCTGCAGCTCTCAGCATCAGGCACAATCATGCACAATTTCCCTTAAGATCACATGGGGAACACAGTCAGTCCTTGACTGGCTTCTCCCTCTTTCTCCAGATCCCCAATAAGATTCCCCACTGGCACAGCTATAGAGTTGAGATCTCAGCTGAGTATCCAAGCCAAGACCTCCAGCACCCTGTTGGTCCCTGCCCAAGTAGCTGATACACACACACACACACACACACACACACACACACACACACACACACACACACACACACACACACACACACGCACACACACCCCTGGACAAGGCTGGCACATGTTAACTAGCTATGCCCCCTTCTGGCCAGACTATAAGATAGCTATGACTGCCACTGGATATTCCTGCCAGCTATCTTAAGCCTCTTCCAAGGGTACCTAATATACTGAGTGAAATTAATATTAATACAAATGGTAGTTTGAGCAAGAGGAAGGCTATTAGGAGTGGCCCACACAGTGTCACCAAATAAATATGCAAGTACTCTTAAAACTTAAATATCTCCACAAAGATTAGCCACAATGAAAGGTTTAAATATATTTAATAATAAATAATAAGTATATACTAAGTATATATTCACAGTGACATCAGAGTTCAAATCACAGGAAATATTTAAAATAACACTGAAGGACAGGCTCAGAAAAATAAAGGAAAACAATACCCAAACTAAGCTTCACTATATTATGACTGAATCTAAGAGAATTACTCTTCCCCACTTACTTAATAGAGCAAGGCAGATGAAGCAGTGAATGGTCCTTCTTGTTGTCAGGCCCAAAACAGAATACAGAATGCTCAGTCTCACTAAAAGACTTCTCAAAATAATATCTAAAATATTGCTTCTGGGATATTTTGCAGAATTACATCACTTCTGTTCATCTGACTTCTATTTGCCACACAAGCCCCCATTGCTGGAAGCTGGAAGGATTTAGCACCTACCTGTAAAAATACACAGACAAGGGCTTTTGCTCAGATCTGCGGCAGGTGCTGGAAGTCATAAAACAATTTCATATCTCCATTCTACCAGAGTAGTACTTAATTCACCCCAAAGACAATACAGAAAGCTTCCTAGTACAGACTTTGACTGCATTGAAACTTGTGAGACAGCATCTTTATGGCCTAGCCCGTAAAGTGATTTAATTTCAGATATATTTTAAAGTTTGCTGGGCTGAGGTTAAATACAGTTTCCTCTATTAAAACATATACATTTAAACAGTCACACTAGTGCATGTACATTTCTGACCTCTCCAGTAGGGCACACTGTGGATACATTTCAAACACAAGCACTTTACAAATACCTTTTCAATATAAACATCTGTACAAATCAGTTTGATATACACATAGCATATATTTCTAATACATTTGTAATACAAGCATCTTGTATAAATCAGTTTGATATTCACAAATGACATATAATTATTTACAAAATTCCAGATAGCTGTGCTGGCTGTACATATTGTCACAGAAGGCATACTTGATGTTACTCTTTCCCCATTCCTGGGTGGAAGACAAGTGAACCACATCACCATGGGAGCCACAATGCCCTTCACATGACAGTGCATGCACACATCAACCCATGGTGAGGGATACCATGTTCACAGATTGGTGGGAAATATCCGGTCATGGGCTTTCCTTTGTACCACTACCCCTCCCCTCAAGGATTTTGGCATTGGATGGGCATAGTTGGTCTGCCTCCTCACTGATAGGCATATTTATCCTCTTCATTCCAGCTTCAGCAGATTCAAAAACTGCTAATCAGATATGTGTTACTTGAGCCTCAGTCAAGGCCTATCCCTTTATACCAAAGGAGCTTGTAGTTCATGATTAAAGTTATATTTCTAAAGCAATTAAACAAAAAGTTGAATATAATGTAATGGTAATAGAAAGTTAAAATGTTTCTAAATTGCAACATTAATGATAAAAATTAACATTCGGAAGTCATATCCATGATATGATGTTGCATTTGCATACTGTTACTTCTGGCCTGAAGCTAGAACATAAATGTGCATGTCAGAACTATTTAAGTTATGAATTATATTTAATACGTATTTTAAATATGTGTGCGTATAAAAAACAGCTGTTTTTCATATATTCTTTACCTTTAATAGGGTCAGCTATTCATATTAAATTTCCATGACTTTTATTATTATTTTTCTGCTTTTCTTTATCATTATTATTAATGTTTTTTGATGCTGAGTGCATTTATTAGTTACTGCCAGTTAAAGGCTAGGAACAGAAAATAAATTTAATAAAGTTTGTGGCTTATATGGGAGACTTTGAAGTAGCAGAATTCAAAAAAGTGCATAAAATAAAAATAAAAATAAAAACAAATATGTCTTTACACATGCAGTTACTTTTTGAAGGGGATCCTCAGGTACATCATCAGCATTTGTGTGTGGATGGCTGCTTGGACCCTGCCATGTGAAACTGTAGAATGTCTGCCTAGCAATATCCCAACTCTAACTTTAACAAAATCCTACTCCTGTTTTTCTAGGAACTAATTTAGGCTTATTATAGAGCTAGCTGAAATACTCTTGTATCTTCACTTTCATACTGCATTAGTAGGATGAACCATGAGTCCTTAATACCACCCTAACCTTAGCCATATGGCTTTGTAGGATATGTTTGAAGGAGAGAGTTAGGTATACACTTAGATCTTAACTCACACAATATCCTAAAATCTAATTTAGCTCTCAAATTAAAAATAAACCATAAACTTAGGCTTAATCCAAGATATGATGCAAAGTGTTACTGTTGTACTGCTATCATGCATTGTGCTTGGTACTGCCTTAAAATAAGGCCAGAAGTATGGCTGGCAAAAGTCATAGGTGAGGGTAGATGAGGATTATTGTCATATTCAGTGACCATGACTTGATATAGATAGCTAAACATTTGTGTGTGTGTGTGTGTGTGTGTGTGTGTGTGTGTGTGTGTGTGTGTGTGTGTGTGTGTGTGTGTGTGTGTGCGTGTGTGGTTTACTATTATTTACTTATTTATTTTACATTTGTTAACTAAGTTTGTGAGATGGTCAGTTGACACCTTTCCATCATGACCTGAACATAAATGGCAAAGAGAAACCCCTTATGTCAGCAAAAATATGTCTAGCAAAATTAGACAATATTTTGTAGTCAAAATACATGTTCAAAGGTCATAGAGTACACAGTCACATAAATGAGTTAGTAAAAATATAGCAGTTTTCAAAAGATTAAATGAAACAGTAGCAGAAATAATATGAAGAAAAAAGAAGCTGTCAAATAGAGTTGCCTCTCCTGTGCAATAGAGGGATAAAGCCTTGAATATGATCAAGGCAATCTGGGTTCAATTAGTGACTCAGGTGGGGGAGGAATGGGTGTGCCTATTCCAGGGGAGGGCAATGTGTGGGGCGTCTCACTGTGATGATCCTTGGTGCAGGCTGAGGATGTTGCTGAGATGAGGTGTGGTCCAGTAAAATGTGAGAGATAGACCTGTCTGATCTGCTGTGTCAATTACATTAATTAACCAGTCAAGATAAGCATCTCTCAATTTCACATTTTAGGCAACTTGCTCTGGATGAAGGCTGTGTTATGAAGCCCCTACCTGACTGTGCAATTGACTGAATAGCCACAAAGTGCATTGTATATTTGTGGATGGGTCACTGATCCCTGCAAGAATGTGCATTTCTTATTTTTTATTTATTCATTTTTTTGTAGCCCGCCCCACCCAAGCCACTAAAAAGTAATAACGCTGATGTGGGGTGCAGAGCTACATGCAAGCATGGTTGGGTGATGATATAATGGTTGACATTTTTGCCTCACAGTTACAGGATATAGGGTTTGAATCTCATCTTTGAAAAGGAAATTGGCTAAGTTTAAAATGGCCAACAAGGACAGCTAGTCTAGTACTTACTATGAACTTATAACATCATGTTATTCATACTGTAAATGCCACCCTGATATACCATGAACGTATATGGCATTATAGGGTGGTACTGTGAGCTTTTGTGCTACTTTGGTATCCATTGGCTTTTCACACATAATGCTTGTAACATATATTGATGCAAATGTACTACCATACTCCTCTAGACTATGACCAGTGATATGGCCATGGCTTCTTAGGGAACTGATTGCAGCAGGCCTTCTAGGTGGTGCATAAAGGAATGCAAAGCATTTCTGTACTTCATGTACAGAAACCATATGAAGGATCTGCTGGGGACCTAACATGAGGCTCCACAGTACAAGGTTGATGCCTGGTACTGATTTGCCATGTTGGCGATTGCTACAATTAGTACCACCTGCTCAGATAAGTGGTGCAGGCTCTACTACATTGACCTAAAGAGGTGACATCTTGATCTTTTTCACCAGTGGAAAAAAGAGGTTATGGAAAGTGCCCCTGAATTCTACAGTAAGTATATGAGACAGTGCATTTTACTGAACTGTAGTAATAAATTGCTAGCCAAATGCGGAACATGTGATTTACGTATATTTTCAATTTTCTTTTATCAATTCCAGCTCCTGGGCAGAGGATAACAAGCTAAACTTTCAGAGGTGTATCGAATGACTCACCACAGGTGAATATATACCTTTGATAATATACTAGCATATAGTTATCACAATAAAATATTTTTTTATTTGTTCCTTGTTGCTAGTAGTGAGAACTTCCCCTACTAGTAATACTTCCTGACATGAATGCAATTTACATGTAGCCCACTTTGCTGTTATACCCACCCACCCACTTACCTACTCAAACTATGGGAGTGTCTCACGCTTATCAGAGTATGCACCATACACCTGTCTTTGCTTGTACCTCCAACATGCCTACTCTGTCTCACATCTATGGCTTTGGCCCCTACATTAGTATGTCCACTGTGATAGCCCTGACTTCCATGCAGGGTACATTGGTCTGCTGGCTCAGTATATGTGATGCACTGAACCCTCCAAAACCCTGATGATGTAGCATATCTGTAGTGTACTGTGGACTAGCACATGAAATACTACAGGCCTACTAACTGCTGAGTGGTGTGCAGATGTAGGCTACTGTTTTGGCAGATGTTGCTGATTCCTGCTGGTATAGTCCACATGTTCTCCTGCAGACATCTGTAGAAAAGACCATGTTTGCTACATCCTTCCATGTCCCTTGGCCATAAAGACTTGTACTAGGTACATCCTATTCCACCTCCCATGGCCCCCGAAGTCATGCATTGCATCACATGCATTCTAATCCCATATATACACAGGGGACTGACTAAAAGCCATTTTCTCCCACCCCTTATGACACAGTGTTTTCATTACCCCTTTGTCTGGCAGGGTAAGACCTATGCTTTTCATTGCCATTGCATACATATCACCATTTAATTTTCTATGTATATTTATGCCTTATAATATTATACAGACTTGCTGTTTTTTTTCCTGTTGCATGTGTGTGTGTGTGTGTGTGTGTGTGTGTGTGTGTGTGTGTGTGTGTGTGTGTGTGTGTGTGTGAGTTTCCCTCTTTCTCTGTCTCTATTTCTGTCTAGCCTTCTGTTATATTTACTTCTTCTTTGTTGTTTTAGTTCTCTCTATTATATCACTCCACAGTGGGAGGTGGCCGAGGGGGGTTATTTGGTAGCCTCTACTGGTCTGTTACTGGGGATGATGTTATCTCACCCTTGAGAGATGCTGGTTGTAGGTTACAATATGTTACCTGGCAGGAGGTGTAGGAAGTGGCAACAGTGATTATGGATTGGCAGCTTGGCCCCTGAATTGGCTGACTGGAGAACATCCTTGTGCAACTGGCAGAGTCAAACTGCTGTCTAACCTGCCCATTGGGGCACCAGTGACTGAGCTCAGTAGAGAGGGCAGTCATTGAGGTGGTTGACCTCTGGTTGAGTGCAGCAGTGGGCAGCATGGAAGTCAGCTGTCAACCCACCCTATCACCCCTCATGGTATTCCCCTTCTTTGTGTTTCACTTCCCTCTCTGGTTTGTTGTTCAGTTATCCCCATTACCAGTTGTCCTCCCATCTGTCTGTCCATTGTGTTTCCCCTTTTTCTCTTCAGCATCTTCCCTATTAGTCATCTTCTGTGATCTGTGTCTGTTAGTCTGTTGCACCTGCCATCCTTGTACTCTCGTTCCTGCCAACACCTTCCACTTCATGCACCTTTGTTAAAAAATGTCACCTGTCAAACAAAGAAATCTACCCTTGCTTTCCCACCTCCATCCCAGTCTTTTCTTTCCATTGCCCTTCTGTGTGTTCCTTCTTTTGGTCTTCCTCCTTTCTGACTGTCTTATACACTAAATTATTCCATATTAAAAAGACAGAAATGGTACAGACTTTGCTAAGTATCCCTTTTTATGTCTGTCAGCAGTCTGTGTACCTTGGGTCAGATGACTGTTACTGTCCTATGCTCTGTTTTTATACAACTAAGCATTTTTTTCACAGTTGTATAAAAAGGCATTATAGGCTTGAGTGAGTTAAAAACTGCATCCTAAAGCTTACACAGTGGCAAACACAACTATTGATATCTGTACTCTGTCTAGTTCAAGAAAATAGATATTATTTGTTGTTGATATAATATTTATGACTCATGTTTCTAAATATCTCAACATCCAAGTAGCACAGACAGAACTGTTTAGCCTCATATTAAAGCTCTCAGCCGATGAACAAAATGCTGCTGACATTATGTCTATTTGCTGTTGTAAATTGTTTACCACAAACTTAATAGTCACTGTGTTTATTGTGACTTATAAAATCCAGTTTATGACCTAGAGCATAAAGAATATTACCCCAATAAAAGTAATATGCGATAAAGAATTTGCTATTTACACTTCCTTAGTAACCCCTATGGTTTCAGAGATATGAACATTTGTTTGAAATGTGAGGACATAATTTGATTCTAGCAAAAAAACCTAGGCTCTGCTCACTGGAAGTTACAGTGCAAACTTCCAGAGCTCCTTTGAAGGGAATGAGTTAAAAAAATCTCCCTAGTTTAAGAAATGTGTGTGTTAAGATGTGATCTGTATGGTAGTGAAAGTTAAAATATATTTTAATCTATAGGTTCATAGGTTCATAGGCTGGTACTAGGCTATCGGCCCTAGGGCCTATACAAACCTAGCCAAACAATTCCCCGGATATTTCTTCCCACAATATTTATTTCCCTGAATCGCTGAATAGCAGGGTGATTGACATGATCCCCAGGGTCCCCCATCAAACACTATCTCCACCACTGCCTCCCATTCTTTATCACTATCTATTTTATCTCCACCTCATTCTCCACTATTGTAACTCTCTCCTTGTCCCAGACCTTGCAACACTTCATACTCCTACTCTATAGTACCTAACTGTTAACTATACCCTCTACCTAACTACTTTTTCCCCCTTGTGCTTCTTCATTGCTCCTTTACCCTTCTCTGTAACCTAGATCTTCTCTACTTGGTCTTGAGCTCACATTCTCTTACAAGCAGTATTTACCTGACACTTACTCTCTATCATGTCTCCAATACTCAAAGCTTATTCCACATATACCCTACTCTTTACCATTACTATAGCCTCCCTATCCATACCATATTATTATACCTTCTTTGAAAATATCACTTTACATGAACAAAACCTTCACCTCCCACAAACTTTACCAACTGCATTTTTCAATATCTTGACTCATAGTAACATAACCTGTTACTCTAACTTTCTACTCCCAAAATACCATAGAACAACTCATATATCTTTCTACTGCAACACAAAGAACTCTTACAACTCACCAAAATCCCTGAAATTCCTTGTGAATTCCCAGCAAAACCTCCTCCTTCATGGAGATATTCATCCTAATCCTGGTCCCTACACTAATAACAATTTTAATCTTAATAATATTACATCACCTATAATATCATCATGTACCAAAACACCTAACTCCCTACTAATAGCACAACTCAATATAAGAAGTTTAAATAATAAAATTCATCACCTACACTCTCTTCTTGACTTACATGCATTCGACATACTATGTCTTACTGAAACGTGGCTAAAACCCTCTATTCAAGATCAGGAAATCACCCCTCCTGGCTATAATATACTTAGACACGACCGCATAAATAAGAAAGGTGGAGGTATAGCTATTCTCTATAAATCTAATCTCCAAATCACTCTCTACAATGAACTTCCATCACTTGACTCCAAAGCCGAAATATTATCTATCAAACTAAGCATCAACAATAACAAATCAATTTATCTCATTTGTATGTACCTTCCGCCTGGAAATAATACTCATATCCTAGAAAACTTACTTAGTTCACTTTCTAGCCAACTACCTCAGGAAACCATAATACTTGGTGATTTCAACATTGACTGGATGACCTGTTCATCCCAACACCCCACCAGCCATATAAATCTTTATGGCTTCTCTCAATTAATTAATACTCCAACTAGAATCCATAAACCCACGAATAAAGAAACAACTCTTGACTGGATCCTTACTAATAACCACCTAAACAAGTACTCCAGGAACTCTCCCGATAATATTAGTGACCATATGCTCACATATGTTATTAGACAAAAGTCGCATAACCCAACTACCCATAAAGTTAAGGTGTCTCGCTCAAACAAATTCTTTAACCCAGATAAGTTTCTGGCAGAATTGAAAGCATGTGACTGGTCTCCAATGACTACCCTTGAACTAAACGAAGCAGTGGCCTACTTTAATACCAACTTTCTACAAATCCTTGACTATCATGCTCCTATTCACTCTACTAGGATAAGGACCAAATCAGCCCCATGGCTTACTAAACAAACTAAACAAAAAATGCTCCTTAGAAATAAAATATGGGCTAAATGGAGAACTACTAAATGTTCATCTGATCACCTACTCTTTAAACAATTAAGAAATGCCACTAAGAAAGATACTCTTGCAGATAAAAAGAATTACTACCTTCACATTCAACAAACTAGCCAGCATTCCTCTCAAAATTCTGGTCAGGTATTAACAAACTTCTTAAACCAGGACATTCAACTACTCCTATCCCTTCAGGCTTTAATCTCAATAACTCCACTCTGATCCCAGATGCCTTTAACAAGTACTTTATAGAAACCATTCAAACCCTAGCTAATTCATTACCCTCTTCTACTACCTCCTTACCTACAACCTCTAACACTTCATCCAATGTCTTTAACATACAACCAGTGCCTACATCACTTATTTATAAGCTTCTCAAGAAACTTAAACCTTGCACCCCATCAGCTGATCAACTCCCATCAGAATACCTACAAATTGCTGCAAAAGCTATTGACTACCCCATATCCATTCTTATCAATAGGACTATCTCTGAAGGAAAAATACCCACCCTATGGAAAATATCTCACATAATACCTCTGCATAAAGGTGGCTCCTCTATCGAGCTCACAAACTTTCGCCCTATTGCCTTACTATCTCCATTAGCAAAGATCATGGAAAGATGCATACATAAACAAATTCTTAACCACCTTCTACAAAACAAACTTCTAGCCAATAGTCAACATGGCTTTAGACCTTCCCATAGTACTACAACTGCCCTCCTTTCCTTCTCTGATGCCATAAATAATAATAGGAACAACAATCTTTTCTCATCAGCTTTATTTCTAGACCTGTCAAAGGCCTTTGACATGGTTAACCATAATATACTTCTTAATAAACTAAATCTCTATTCACTTGGCTCACATACTCTCCAATGGTTCAGGAGTTACCTCCAACATAGGCAACAAGCAGTGCTTTGGGACAACAACCTATCCTCCTTACTCCCAGTAAACATTGGGGTTCCACAAGGATCAATCCTAGGTCCCCTTCTTTTCTCATTATTTATCAATGACCTTCACTTGAATATACCCCAAGCCATCTGCATTCAATATGCTGATGACTCAACTCTTATTTGTGCTGCCAATAATGTTTCCACCCTCCAGTCCCTCACCCAACAAGTCTTCCATAATGTTGAAAAGTGGTTTATGGAACTCTCCCTCCTTCTTAATCCCAAAAAAACAAAACTTCTTCTCTTTACCCCTACACACAAATCACCGACACCTTTCTTCACTATCTCCTCTAACAATGCTACCTGCATTAGTCCAGATATGTCCACTCGCCTATTAGGTGTAACAATTGACAATCATCTTAATTTTGATGACCACATTAACAACACCATTAAATCAGTTAATAAAAAAATCGGCACTCTCTACAGAATTAAACCCTTTCTTACCCCTTCTGCTAGAAAAACTGTGGCTCAGAGCCACCTGATCTCCACCCTTTTCTATGCCTCTGCTATATATACAAACTTGTCTAAAAACAACGTCACCAAACTTTCTACCTGCTACAATAGTATTACTAGATTCATTACTACTACCCCTTTTAGAACCCACCACTGTATTAACCTCAAGCAACTAGATTGGTTAGAACTCGACAACCACTTACTCTATCAACAATTAATTATCATTCATAAGACCCTCCTTTTCCCAGACGCTACCCCTAGCCTTACAAAACTGATTTCACCTTATAAAAACCTAGCCACACTACGATCGGCTAATAAACTCCTTGTAGCCTTAACCAAATCAAAGAATAAAGCTGGAGACTCATTATTTTCAAATGCTGTCGGGAAAATCTGGAATCAACTACCTCAGGAAATAGCAAACCTAGACTCTACATCCCTTTTCAAGAAATATATCAAAGAACATCTCAAAACTCAATGGCTATGTCCTTGTACTAATCCTGACTGAAATTACTTATGCATTACTCCCAACTTCCCCCTTTTATTTTCTCCCAACTTTCCCACTATAAAACTAATTTTTATTGTAGACAGATTTATCTTTGAGATTGTCTCTAACATCTTTTTTTTTCTCTTTTTCTCTAGCACATATTGAATGTTGTTTAGTATCTAACTGTAAAATGTTACTTACCTGTAATTCTATTGTTAAACAACTATTTCTCTGAAATATTATGGTTTTGCTTTTTTGGTTTTTTTTGTATTGTTAAATTCATACTAATGTACAACTTTGTACTTATTTTATGTTGCTTATTTTGTTTTATTGTTAATTATTGTTTTAATTCTTGTAAGTCTTGTAATTGGAGCTTTTCTCCCCGGGCCTCTACTGAAAACGGATATTTGTCCAGCTAGACTAGCCCGGTCACCAAATGTAAAATAAAATAAAATAAAATAAATTTCCTATCTCCCATCCAATCATGAAGGTTCCGTTTGAAGAGGGCCAAGGAGGAGCTCTGCTTGACATGTATCCCTCCAGCATGTTTTGTTCATTGTGATGACAAGGTTTAGATCCCTGTTGCATGTGGATCTGAGGAATTGGGATTTCTTTAAGTGGAGCATGTCCAACAGCTCTGGGTTTGACATGACCTTGTATGTTAAGCAGAGATTGTCTCTGAGTAGACAATATGCCACACAGTATAGCTGGAGTTTATTTAGACAGTCAGCATAGGGCATCTGCTTTAGGCCTGTGATTCTTTTAGTGAGGTATTTCTGCAGCCTTTCCAGCTGTTGCAGATGTCTTGTGAGGTACATACCAAATGGGGCATTGCACTCTATAATGGGTCTAATGCGGGATGAGTACAGTGGGACAATGACCTCCTTTTTTCTTGATGAAAAACCCTTAGTGATGAGGTGTGCCACATAAAAGGATTTCCTGACAGTTGGGGCGATGTGGTTATTGAAGTTGAGACCACTGTCCACCTGTGTCCCTAAGTCTCTCATCACAGTTTCGGTGTTTAGTGCACTGCCACCTTTGTGGTAATTCATGGGTACATGTTTTTTTCCCAAAGGGGATAGCTATACATTTCTTGGCATTAAGCTTGAGCTCATGGCTCTGGCACCAAGCATCTGTTTTTGTAAGGCTGTTTTGTTGAATATCCACATCATTTGGGGATTCAATAAATGCTCCCAGTTTGCAGTCATCTGTGAACTTTGTTACCTAGAGTCCCTTAGTGTTGGCCTGTGCTTCAGAGAAGTAGATGCCAAACAAGAGCGGTCCCAGGACTGAACCCTGAGGTACTCCACTTGTCACTTGTTTGGAGCTGGATTTGGAGTCGGCTACTTTTACAGTCTGGGTTCTGTCAGTAAGTCAGTTGGCAACCCATTGAGTGACGTAGGCATTTATGCCCAGCTTAGTAAGTTTATCTATGATTCCAGAGTGGGGGATGGTGTTGAAGGCCTTGCCGAGGTCCAGATAGGCTGTGTGGACTGCCTTATCCTCGTCCACAGCTCTGGAGACTGATTCGGAGAAGTCAATCAGGTTCAGGAGACAAGATTGGCCCTTCACGAATCAAAACTGGGTGGAGTCCAGTGTTTGAAGGTTGCCAATGTATTTGTTTATAAGTTCTATGATAGTGCATTCCATGCCCTTGCAGATCAGGCTCATCAGACTGATGGAACAGTAGTTCCCGGGAACCAAGGTGGATCCCCCCTTGTGCAGTGGGATAGCTGTAGCTGTGAGCATCTCAGTGGGCATGAAGCCTGAAGTGAGGCTATGATTAAACATAACACTTAGGTGAGGTGCCCGTTCATTTTGTAGTTCATGTAGTACACAGCCCAGGATGTCATCTGGTCCCATGGATGCTGTATCCTTAGCTTTGGAGAGTGCAGTTTCTACCTGTGTGGCCGTGATTACCGGAATTTGGCAATCTTTTGGTATTGAGATGGGCCCTTTAGGGGGTGAGAGGGGGGTGAAGTTGGCATTAAATTGATCTGCCAGGATATTGGCAATATCCTTGGGATCAGTATATTTAATGCCATTCTGCTGTAGCTCAGAGCAAATCTGAGCCTTGCCATTTAGATTCTTGCCATAACTATAGAATGCCTTGTGGATGTCTTTGGAATCTTTGGCAATTTCATTTTTGTAACTAACTTTGGAGGATTTTATGAGGGATCTCAGCTTCTTACTGAGGCTGGTAAGGGAGTTTTTGCATCCTGTGATTTTCCGCTTTTCTGCAACAGTTTCTTCCTTCTGTTGTATAGTTTGTTTATGGCAGGGGACCACCAGATTGGCTTCCTTTTTTGGAGGAAAGCATCTTGGTTCTATTTGGGATGGCACAATTCATGCATGAGTGGATGTGCTCGTACAGTGCCTTAGTGTAGGATTCAGCAGTCGAATATATATATATATATATATATATATATATATATATATATATATATATATATATACACACACACACACATGCACACACACACACACACACGCACACACACACACACACACACACACACACACATAGTATTTCTATTGATTTGTAATGGATTTCTTAGAGCTGAAGAAAAGGAGTTTGCAGGAGTTGGCTCATGCCCAGTGGCAGATGCTGGTATAGGGGAACCTTGATGTTAGGTTAGCAATTTCAAATGATGCTGTTTTGTCTATATTGTTTGATTGGGTATATTTGTGAATACTAGATTGCAAGGTATTTTATACCTTGCCAGAAATATTTAATGTGTTCTAGGAAAACTGTTGGCAAGTACCTTTGGAATTCAGACATGGCCATATTTGTTGGTAAACTGCAGGAGGCTTTCATGGCAAGGTGTATAGTGGATATATCCCTAGGTTTTAGCTGCTTTTTCCACAAAGGGATTAACATTAACATTTTGTGTACTATTTAGTTGTCTGTGAGTAACTATTAACAACACATCCAGAACTATGATTAAGATGTTACAATATCTGGAAAAAGTAGGCGAGGGCTGAGGTGTCATTGTTGCCATTATATACAGGAGACTAGTCCAACATAGCAAGCTCAGACAGGAGTGAGGATTCCAATGATTATGGAAAATATCTAGTTATACTTGAGATAACTTAGTAGTTTTAAGAGAACAGCTAGCTACAATGTGGAAGGGGGAAGTTATCCAATGAATTTAAATGACTCTTGAAAATATCAAGTTACACTTAAGGTAACAGTATTTTTAAGAGACCAGCAAACTACAATGTGGGAGTGATCACCAAGAACAAGTGATAGGATTTGAATTAGTCTGAATTGATAATGAACGGTACAATATGGCTTTCATTATGAAATGAGCTTTGGCCTTGTGAGTTCTGACATTGACTAGGAGAGATTGTAGCAGGTGAGGTTTCCAGTTAATGGCCTTTTATGATTACCTTGCCAGTACATGTTATGGTCTCCTAGCAATACTAATTTATTTTGTCTGCAAAATGTGGTACGCTTCATGAATAAACTATCCACTAAAGCACTGGATGATGACAGAGGAATATACAGGATGTCAGATGGTAGTTTGGAGTGGTTCCCTAATATGATTTAGATTACTATACCATTAGAGGTATTTTAGGTTCATAGGTTCATAGGTTCATAGGTTTATACTAGGCTATCTGCCCTAAGGCATTCATAAGCCTAGCCCAAAGTTTTGTGGCTTACGCCACCCCTTATGTTAAAAAATACTGTGCCCATTAGTTTGTTGTGCCTCTGTCCAGCAGTGACACAGGGATGATTCCCGGGGTAAACCTACGATCTCCCATCCACCGGTCAAGATTTCTCTTGAACAGAGCCAGCGAGGTGCTCTGCCTCACATGGACCGGGATTTTATTCCACAGCATAGGGAATCTCTGGGTGACAAATCTATCCCTCCAGCATGTCCTATTTATATCCGTGCTAAGGTTTAAGTCGCTTGCTCTAGTGATTCTGGTAGATTTGGATTTTTTGAGGTGGAGCATGTCCATTAATTCCGGGTTGGACATGGCCTTGTATGTCAGGCACAGGTCACCTCTGAGCAGGTGGTATGCGACTGAATAGAGCTGGAGTTTCTTCAGTCTGGCAGCATATGACAGATTTTGGAGTCCCTTTATCCTTTTGGTGAGGAACCTTTGGGGTCTCTCCAATTGCTGCAGGTGTCGTGTGAGATACATCCCGAATGGGGCATTGTACTCGATCATTGGTCTGATAAGTGAAGAGTACAGGGGAACAATGACCTCACTTGATCTGGATGTGAATCCCTTCATGATCAGGTGGGCAATGTAGAAGGTCTTTCTAACCACTTTAGCAATGTGAGTGTCAAAAGAGAGGCCACTGTCAACCTGGGTCCCCAGGTCCCTGATAACCTCTTCTGTGCTTAATGGATTGCCACCTATATGGTAGCTTGGAGTTACCTTGTTTTTCCCGAAGGGTATGACTATACATTTTTTGGCATTTAACTTCAGGCCATGGCTCTGGCACCAGTTATCAGTTTCCGTGAGATCCCTCTGAAGGATATCTGTGTCCGATGTACTTTCCACTATGGCGCCCAGTTTGCAGTCATCTGCAAACTTTGTCAGCCATAGTCCTCCTATGTTTGCCTGTACTTCTGAGAAGTAGATGCTGAACAACAGGGGGCCAAGGACTGAGCCCTGTGGGACACCACTTGTGACCAGCTTGGAGTCTGACATGGCGCCAGCAACTCTAACCCTGAGGGTTCTGTCCTTTAGCCAGTTTGCAACCCATCTTGTGACATATGGGTTTACATTTAAGCTGGTAAGTTTCTCTATAATACCTGAGTGGGGTATTGTGTCGAAAGCTTTTGCAAGGTCAAGGTAGGCTGTATGGACTGCCTTTCCCTCATCAATGGCCTTGGTGACTGTTTCGAAGAAGTCGACCAAGTTCAAAAGGCATGATCTGCCCTTGACAAAGCCAAACTGGGTCGGGTCCAATGTCTGCAAGTCCCCTATGTCTTTGTTTATGAGTTCCATTATGATCCTCTCCATAGCTTTGCAGACCAGGCTTGTTAAGCATATGGGGCGGTAATTACCAGGGTCCGTAGAGGTACCACCTTTGTGGAGTGGGACCACAGTTGCCGTACGCCACTCCTTGGGCACGTATCCTGTGGTAAGGCTAAGATTAAACAGCTGCCTTATATGCGGGTTTAGTTCCTCATTGAGTTCGTGTAGCACACAGCCGGGGACACCATCCGTCCCATTGATGCTGTGTTTTAGCTTTAGAGAGAGCAGCTTTCACCTGCGCATTTGAGATGTCTGGGAGGCTACACTCCGCTGGGATAGTTATCTCTACTTTTGGGGAGGGTGAAGTTTGCGCTGAACCTGTCTGCCAGTATGTTGGCAATGTCTGTGGGTTCAGTGATTTTTTATCATTTTGGACTAATTCTGCACATATCTGGGAGTTTCCACCCAGGTTTCTAACATAGCTGAAGAAGGCCTTATGATTGTCTTTTGAATCTATTGCAATTTTTCTCTCAAAGTTGGCCTTGGATGATTTTATGAGTGCTCGTATTTTTTTACTAATAATGATCAAGGGTGTCTTTTTTTATGGATTTTGCTCTATCATGTAACAGCTTTCTCCTCTTATTGTAAAGTTTGTTTATGGCTGGGGTCCACCAGACTGGACGTTTGCCCTTGGTGGAAAGAGTCTTGGTTTTATTAGGGATTGCCTGATCCATGCAGTCCTGGAGGTGTTCGTAGAAGGCATTTGTAAGGGCTTCTGCAACTTGGGTTGTGGTTTCCACTGGCTCGGGGGCCTTCAAGGATACCACACCAGTCTTGAGTAGTGTGAAATTTGCTTTAGAGAAGTTCTTCACTGTGGTCTTTTTTGTTTAGGGTGGGGGCGGGATGTGGATTTCCAGTGAGATAAGTTTGTGATCTGATCTCACCAATGAGGGATATACTTCCGGAGTGGAGCATTTTGTCCCCCATGTTTGTGATGATGAGATCTAGTATATTTTCTCCTCTTGTGGGAACGGTGACTAGTTGTTCCATGGCATTTGAATTTATGAACTCCAGGAACCTTTGGGCTAGAAAGCTGGGGCTTGAGTAATGTTCCCAGTCTATATTTGGGTAGTTGAAGCCACACAATATAATGTTGTTTGGAGATACATTTATACCCTCCAGTGTCTTCAGGAAGGCTGTGTGCGGTTCCTGAGTTTGAGAGGGTGGCCTGTAGCATGCTACAAATTGTAGAGCAGTTTTGCCTATGGTTAATTGCACCTGGATGGTTTCCGATGCTTCGTGCGTTGCCACCAACCTGGAGGTGTGGTTATTCTTGATGAATATGGATACACCCCCTCCTTTTGTGGTGTGGTCCAGGTTTTGGGGCCAGAACGCATGATATGAGGTAAAACCTGATAGTGCCGGGGTGCTCTCAGGAGCCTTGAACCAGGTTTCAGTCACAGCACAGACATCGATGTTCTCCATACTGAGAAGGGCCTTGAGTGCGTGCATTTTGAGATTTAGACTTCTGGCATTGAGCAGCATTACCCTTAGTTTCTTCCCATTTTTGTTTTCTAGGGTGGTAGGTTTAGAATTTGAGCCTTGCCTAAAAAGGCACTATGGGGTGGCAAGAGCCTTAGCCAATATCCGGAATCTCAGGGTGACAGGTGCAAGCCGTCCCTTAAGCAGCGTGGCTTGTCAAGCATGTCATCCCAGGCAGACAGACACTGGATCCCCTTTGAATGACACCAGAAATTAAGCCAATTGTTAAAGCTGATCATCTTGTCTCTATGTTGTGGCATCATTCTTGGTGAAGGAAGGATACTGCTCAGGGTCAGGGTCATACCTGCCTGGGCTACATAATCAGAGAGCTCCTCTATGTCTCTTTTCATGTAGTCCAGGGAGATACATCTCAGGTCGTTCACACCAGCATGGACAATGACTGTGTCATATTTGTACTTGCTGTGGAGTGACCCGAGTGCTTGTGTTATGTGGCGGATTCTACCGATAGGCAGCTTACTGTGACCCTCTCCTTGTTCAGCCTGGTGAGTGGGACGTCAGTGTGTCTGACTATGGAGTCACCTATGACAAGTATGTTTGGTGTTGTATTTGGCCTTAAGGGCTGTGACTGCTTTGCACACTGATTTTGTGGTTTATGTGTTGCCTGTGTTGTGTCATGAGGTGGCAGTTGCTTGGATGTCTGCTTTGGAGGCCTCTGCTGTTTAGGTAAATTTTTGCTCAGAGCCTCCGAGTATGACTTTGTGTGTTTATGTGTTTGATTCATTGTTGTGATAGCTTTATGTGAGACTGGTTTTGTGGTGTGTGTAGTTGCCTTCTCCTCCTGTCTGGTCTTGCCAGTCCTGAGTTGAGAGAGCTCAGCCTCCAGTTTGGCTAAATAGCTGCATCTCTCGCAAGTATTTGTGTTATGTGGGAGGAGAGGGTTGTCAGTGTACATGAGGCAACTGTAACATTGCCTCAATATTCCCAAATTCAGGAGGTGGGGATGTATCTGTGGATCACTGTGGGTTGAAGATTAGCTTCTTTATGTATTCAGCATTACTCACTTTCCTTGATGAGGTCTTGGCCAATTATCATAGAAAATGAAATAGTATCTTATATAAGTGCACACGTGATAGTCATATTTTAACCAAGCTTCTATTAGTTAAGCCTAGATACTAGTCAAATCAGATTTGTAGCATTGCCATTTTTTTGCTGATGCTGCATATGTTCAGCACAGTTAAATCAGGATTATTAGGGTAACCGTCTGAAATATCGGGACCCACTAAAACGAGTCCTTAAACACGGAGACTGAATGGCTGAAAAAATGGGCCTACATATACAAAGTCCAATATGGCCATTTCTTGGAACATTCCCATTTCTCTGAGGTATAGCAATCTCTGAGTTAGTATATACATGTTTGGGGAGTGCAGGGGAGGGGGACTTACCACCCTGCAAAGAAAAAAAGTTTTAAGGAGAATAGAGGTACTTGCTTTAATGTAATTTGGTTGTCAGTTCCATGCATCAGCTACTCTGTCAGAGAACCAATTAGTACACTTCTCATTCCTATAGAATCTTCTGCAGAGGCTGTCTGATGACTCACTAGTACTTTTTGATAACCCCAAACATTCCCAGAGGTAGTTGTCTCTAAATGCCCTATATACCTGAATAAGATCTCCTCTTAGATATCTGTAAGAGACACTGTACAAGTTCAGATACTTTATAATAACTTAAATTTTCACATCAATGGATGCTCTTGTTATATTTCTGCTGTACTCTTTCCAGTTTACTCATGCTTGTTTTCTTATAGGGTTTCCATATTGTTATTCTATACTCAAGTTTGGGTCTAATGTAACTAACAAACAATGACATCATCATCATTTTTGATTTCCTAGACTTTATAAATCTTTTTATACAACCTACAGTTCTATAACTATCATTAACCAATTGGTTGATATGATTAGGAAAAACTCATAGCTGAATCTACCCATATACCCAGGTGTGCTGTATTACATAAATGTCCATACCCTGGCATAAAAAGCATATCAGAAAAACAAGGGGGATGGAGGGAGGGAGAGAGGGATAAACTGGTTACCGCACCAGTCATCATTCAGACATCTAAGTTCAACTTACACAACAGTACTCTGTTGTTCATATTGATCAATGCTGCAGTAGCCATAGCTATATGGACGGATTACCATAGCCTGTACAGTATATTTGGGAAGAGGAAGGAGAAGGGTCCAGGAGCCCCTAGAGAATGGTCCAAGGAAAGCTTGATCTAAACCTAGAGAAGGAACCAAGCTTATAGTGCTTTGTAAAAGTATATACAGAGACCAATAATGCATCTTCTACAATACTCAGATATCCTTTTTACAGAGGTCAGAGCAATCAGTAAAACTGTTTTCCATGTTAAGAACTTCAAGTCAGCCAGATTAGCTGGTACAAAGTGAGCAAGTGTTAGCTTCATTAACACAAATTTAAGATCCCAAGAAGGAGCCACCATTTACTTGGAGGCCTCTTATGCAAAACCCTTTTCAAGAACATTTTGACATGAAACTACCTTGAAAGAAGAGCAGACATAAGAAGACATGCTGAAATGGCCTATAAATACACACTGACAGAAGAAAAATAAAGGCCATAAGATTATAACTCACACAAATATTGTAAAACCAGAGAACAACTAGTTCTGAATTGGTGCTGGTTATGATTTTGGCATCAACTAGAAAACCTTTTACATTTGCTAGTATGTGATAGTAGCAGGATTTTTTACCTCATTTAATACCTGCTTCACATCCTAAAAAAGTTGCCTAAAAAGAATTAAGACCTTATCATCTAGGCAGTCAGCTGAAGATGATTAATGCTGAGGTGTATCAGACATCCCTATTCTTGTGCAAGTAGATCCATTCTGTGAGGAAGCTAGTGGCAATTGCCCCTGACCATTTCCAAAAGAAGAAAGATCCATGATTGCCTAGACCAGAAGGGAGTCACCACTATGATCTTGGGGGATTCCTTCTGAATCTTCAGAACTACCTTGGGTATTAGTGGAAAGGGTGGAAAGACATACAGAAACATTTCTGTCCAAGTAAAAGAAAACAAAAGGCATCTGTCTTACAGACCTTCTTGCATGGAGTCCTGGAACAGAATTTTGCCAGTTGATTATTCAGAGGGAAAGCAAAGAGCTCTACTTGGGAACTGCCCACAGACAGACCAAATCTTGGAAGACCCCTTGATCTAGTTTTCATTCATGAAGGTCTTCCCTGGTCCTGCTCAGTTTGTCTGCCACACAGTTTTGAGCTGGCAGAATGTTGGATGTCTGTAGACTGACATTGTGATGTGAAGCTATAACCCAAGCTATAACATGGCCGGTCTGCAAAGGTAGTATGACCTGTTCGCCCCTTGTTTGTTGATGTACCACATGACTGTGGTATTGTCTGTAACCAGTTGAAGAGGTCCCGGGGACCAAAAGTGGTTCAAAGAATTGAGTGCCTTGATCCGGGTGAGCAAATCCTTGATATTTATGTGCTTGCATCTGTCATTAGTTTCCCACACTGCCTGCATGTTTATCCCTCCTGAAACTGCTCTCCAAGCACAGTCAGAAGCATCTGTGGTGACTGACTGCTTTCAAGCAGAGAGGGAAAAGGGGAGACCTGGATTTAAGGATATCTGTTGTCTTTACTAATCCAAAAACAAAGGTCGTTGCTATGCCAAAATCCAGCGAAACGTAAGATACAATCCAAAGTAAACGAAAAAACGTAGCTGGATACTGCTGATTGTATAAAATACAGTTTATTTCCACAGAACAAACAGTACGGTATTAGCGCTTTCGGGCGGTTGCCCTTCATCAGATAAAATTTCTACAATTAAAAACTCCTTTTTAAAAAACAGTGTATCCAATCAAAGTTCAGTAAAAAACCCGCCTTTTACAAAGTGTAGGCTTAAGGGGAACCACATCATTTAACCCTGGATTCCTATGAGCTGTTAGCTCCAGGATCCATCTAGATTCAGCTAATTCAGTGGTTTGTTTAATGTCACCCCCCCTATGGGTTAACTTTAAATTTACAATAACCCTAAAAGTAAATTTATGTGTAGGGTGATCTCTGATATGCCTATATAAGGCATTATGCTCATCCTTATTTCTTATACTAGACAAATGTTGTAAAACTCTAACTTTCAGCATTTTATTAGTCTTCCCTACATAAAAACTTGGACATAAGGAACACTCTGCTATATAGACCACATCTGTGGTCCTGCAGGTCGCCCTACCTCTAAACACAAACTGTTGTCCATTAACCGGATGCCTAAATTCTGTCCCTTTTCTAATATATTCACAAGCCTTACAAAATCCACAGGGAACAGTCCCAGCTGTACCTTTGGGCCTCCTATCTGTATCTAACTTTCTTTCTTTGCAAAGCATATCTTTTAAATTCCTATTTCTCTTGTAAATAAATTGTGGACAAGTACCCACCATATCTCTCAGACTCTCATCACTAGCTATTATATTCCAATTTTTTCGTATAATTTCACAAATCCCTCTAGCATCACTACCATAGGTAAGCGTTACCTTGTGTCTATTAAATTTAGAAACCTTAACTGATGCACTGTCTTCTACGTTATGTTGTCGATTCAACCATGGTTTGTATTTATTTTGCCTAAGGGGTTTATTCCTCTCTATGATGTCACCAACCATCTTATCACCATAACCCCTGTTTGAAAAGCATTCTCTGAGATAACTGACTTCCTCCTCAAACTGTGTATTTTCTTTACTAACTCTAGAAATTCTACTCAGTTGGCCTTGTACTATGTTTGAAAAAGTATGTCTTGGGTGCATGCTGTCGTATGACAGCAAAGTATTCCTCCAACAATCCTTTCTAAATAGTTTTGAAGAAAAACCATCCTTGTTTTGTGTCAGACAAACATCAAGAAAATCCATAGTTTCTCTCGAAGTTTGAACACTAAATCTAAAAAAGGTGGTAGTAGTGTGAAGATAATCAACAAACTTATGTAAATCCTCACTTTCCCCTTTCCATAAGATGAATATATCATCTACAAAACGCAAATACATAAACAGTTGTCTTCTCCAAATATTGTCACATAACACATGGGCCTTTTCCCAATGGGAAAGGATGAGATTTGCATAAGTATTGGCACAGGGGGTGCCCATGGCTATCCCCTGTGCCTGCCTATATATGCTATCTGTCCCCTGAAATATATTATTTTCCAACACTAGAGTCAATAACTCTGCTATCAGTTCTATCTTAGAATGTGAAAGACCTAATGTGTCAAGGAGTGTTGTAACCGCCTGTATCCCATAATCATTATTAATAACTGTAAATAGGTTGTTAACATCCAAGGTTGCCATCAAATACTCTCCTGTCAAATCTTCTTTCTTAATATTACCCATTAAGGTCAGAAAGTGTCCTGTATCTATTAAAACATGCTCCATAGATGCTACAAATGGTCTCAAGGTTACCTCTAACCAAATGGATATATTTTCAGTGACCCACCCCCTTCCTGAAACTATTGGTCTCAGGGGTGGGTCAGTCAAGCTCTTATGTACTTTAGGGAGAGCTTTGAAGATCGGAATTATTGGCTTATCAATGAGTAAAAAATCCAATAGTTGAGGTGTGATTAACATATTGTCACAGTCTCCGCAGTTTATTGTGAACCTTATCAGTTATTCGTCTCACATCTATCGGATTAATGACTAAATATGTCTCTACATCTGACAATAAAACATTCAACTTATTTGTATACCAATCTGTGTCCAAAAGGACCACTGAACCACCTTTATCAGCCTTCTTTACAGTGAGATCAGTGTATTCACTAAGATTGGTCAAAGCCAATCTTTGCTCACTTGTTAAGTTATAATATTTATCCCTATCACCATTCTGAAAATAATGTATTAGGTCATTGTCACATTGATTAATAAATAGCTGTAATGCTGGTGTTAAAGCAGGTACAAAACTGCTCGGCTTTCTCAAGGTGGTTTGAGTATTAATATTAGTACCAAAAAGTTTATTTAACATTAAATTATGACAGAAGGTCATTAAATCTAAAAGAACCTCATGATAAGTACATTGCTTGCTAGGAACAAAGGATAACCCTTTGTTTAAAACTGCCAATTCATTTTTAGTTAAACTGCGTGAAGATAGATTAAAAACAATACCATCATGCTCACAAGAAGTCAATCTAAAGTCCGTCTTTTCTTCAGGAAATCTCTGTCGTCGCTTAACGAACGTTTCCATGGGCCCTTCTTTTTCACTTGTACCAGTAACATGTCCAAAAAATGATTTCGTGACGGTCTAATCTTTGGGCGTGCTCCAGACTGCATGCTTTCATTTGAAACCGCCAACAAATCATGGCTCACAGCCTCCTGTCCCAATACAGCGACTGTGTTGATATCAACGCTACTACTACTCTGACCAGACACTACCGTGTCTCCTGTTGTCGTAAACACCGTGTCCGTTGTAATAGAAACAGAACTAGTAGCAGTTCTATCAGATGTACCTCTTTCCTGCATGATAGGTGCGTGAGTATCTGACAAAACATCACGATCAACTGGAGGAATTCCGGTAGACGCCATCGCGTTTCCTGTCAAGGTCAAATGTTCTGTTTGACCACTCCTTGCCTGTTGTTGTACATTATTCCTATTGGTGCCCTTAGCCGTAGCCGCCAGTGTTGAAACTCTTGTTTTCTGCCAAACAAAAATATTGCCATTGGAGAAATCATCGTAGTCTCTACGAAGTTTCCCCATTTTTTGTGCTCGTAGTTTGGCATCATTATCACTGAAGGTAGCGTACATCTCTTCCATCCTCTTTTTACACCAAGCCTCAGTATATTCGCTCTCTAACTTTTGTTGTAACAGTATTACATCTTTTTTAAGTGTGTCAATTTCTTTAGCAAAGAAGTCGTTCAACAAGTCCATATAAAGATAGCTAGTCTTGATGTTGATCGACTGCCATCTAGCTAAAAGTTCAGGGTATCTATCCCCTTGAGTGGGCATGCAAAGTATGCGCATCCCACGGGGTATGATACCATAATCAAGACAAGCCTCTAGATGGAAAGTTTGCCACTGCAAATGTTGAAGTCTAGTTACCTTATAATTCAAATCTCTTACGAGGTTCTTTTAGATTTAATGACCTTCTGTCGTAATTTAATGTTAAATAAACTTTTTGGTACTAATATTAATACTCAAACCACCTTGAGAAAGCCGAGCAGTTTTGTACCTGCTTTAACACCAGCATTACAGCTATTTATTAATCAATGTGACAATGACCTAATACATTATTTTCAGAATGGTGATAGGGATAAATATTATAACTTAACAAGTGAGCAAAGATTGGCTTTGACCAATCTTAGTGAATACACTGATCTCACTGTAAAGAAGGCTGATAAAGGTGGTTCAGTGGTCCTTTTGGACACAGATTGGTATACAAATAAGTTGAATGTTTTATTGTCAGATGTAGAGACATATTTAGTCATTAATCCGATAGATGTGAGACGAATAACTGATAAGGTTCACAATAAACTGCGGAGACTATGTGACAATATGTTAATCACACCTCAACTATTGGATTTTTTACTCATTGATAAGCCGATAATTCCGATCTTCAAAGCTCTCCCTAAAGTACATAAGAGCTTGACTGACCCACCCCTGAGACCAATAGTTTCAGGAAGGGGGTGGGTCACTGAAAATATATCCATTTGGTTAGAGGTAACCTTGAGACCATTTGTAGCATCTATGGAGCATGTTTTAATAGATACAGGACACTTTCTGACCTTAATGGGTAATATTAAGAAAGAAGATTTGACAGGAGAGTATTTGATGGCAACCTTGGATGTTAACAACCTATTTACAGCTATTAATAATGATTATGGGATACAGGCGGTTACAACACTCCTTGACACATTAGGTCTTTCACATTCTAAGATAGAACTGATAGCAGAGTTATTGACTCTAGTGTTGGAAAATAATATATTTCAGGGGACAGATAGCATATATAGGCAGGCACAGGATAGCCATGGGCACCCCCTGTGCCAATACTTATGCAAATCTCGTCCTTTCCCATTGGGAAAAGGCCCATGTGTTATGTGACAATATTTGGAGAAGACAACTGTTTATGTATTTGCGTTTTGTAGATGATATATTCATCTTATGGAAAGGGGAAAGTGAGGATTTACATAAGTTTGTTGATTATCTTCACACTACTACCACCTTTTTTAGATTTAGTGTTCAAACTTCGAGAGAAACTATGGATTTTCTTGATGTTTGTCTGACACAAAACAAGGATGGTTTTTCTTCAAAACTATTTAGAAAGGATTGTTGGAGGAATACTTTGCTGTCATACGACAGCATGCACCCAAGACATACTTTTTCAAACATAGTACAAGGCCAACTGAGTAGAATTTCTAGAGTTAGTAAAGAAAATACACAGTTTGAGGAGGAAGTCAGTTATCTCAGAGAATGCTTTTCAAACAGGGGTTATGGTGATAAGATGGTTGGTCACATCATAGAGAGGAATAAATCCCTTAGGCAAAATAAATACAAACCATGGTTAAATCGACAACATAACGTAGAAGACAGTGCATCAGTTAAGGTTTCTAAATTTAATAGACACAAGGTAACACTTACCTATGGTAGTGATGCTAGAGGGATTTGTGAAATTATACAAAAAAATTGGAATATAATAGCTAGTGATGAGAGTCTGAGAGATATGGTGGGTACTTGTCCACAATTTATTTACAAGAGAAATAGGAATTTAAAAGATATGCTTTGCAAAGAAAGAAAGTTAGATACAGATAGGAGGCCTAAAGGTACAGCTGGGACTGTTCCCTGTGGATTTTGTAAGGCTTGTGAATATATTAGAAAAGGGACAGAATTTAGGCATCCGGTTAATGGACAACAGTTTGTGTTTAGAGGTAGGGCGACCTGCAGGACCACAGATGTGGTCTATATAGCAGAGTGTTCCTTATGTCCAAGTTTTTATGTAGGGAAGACTAATAAAATGCTGAAAGTTAGAGTTTTACAACATTTGTCTAGTATAAGAAATAAGGATGAACATAATGCCTTATATAGGCATATCAGAGATCACCCTACACATAAATTTACTTTTAGGGTGATTGTAAATTTAAAGTTAACCCATAGGGGGGGTGACATTAAACAAACCACTGAATTAGCTGAATCTAGATGGATCCTTTAGCTAACAGCTCATAGGAATCCAGGGTTAAATGATGTGGTCCCCCTTAAGCCTACACTTTGTAAAAGGCGGGTTTTTTACTGAACTTTGATTGGATACACTGTTTTTTAAAAAGGAGTTTTTAATTGTAGAAATTTTATCTGATGAAGGGCAACCGCCCGAAAGCGCTAATACCGTACTGTTTGTTCTGTGGAAATAAACTGTGTTTTATACAATCAGCAGTATCCAGCTACGTTTTTTCGTTTACTGTTGTCTTTACTAAAAAGATTTTTCTTCTGACAACCCCCAATAGCGCGATCCAAAAAGATAAAGGGTATTGATGCTCGGACGAAAGAAATTTTAGATACCACTGTATCTTTCTCATGGAGTCTTATCAGGGGTATCATGAGAATAACAGATGCCATGAGGCTCAAAATCCTGAGTTATTCTCTTGCAATGACCAAGTGGAAAATCTAAGAAATATATCTAAATAAAGATCTGTTTTTTTTTTTCCTGTGGAAAAAAACGCTCTTTGAACTGAGGTGTCTAGTTAAAATCCTAGGAGCACAATCCTGTGAGGGAGTCAGGAGACTTTTGAATCTTCTCTTGGAATACCAACTTGTGCAATAGATCTCTCACCCAAGAGAGAGATTTCTGACAATTTCAAAAAGACTCTGCAAAGATAAACAAGTCATCTAAATATGGGAAAATGTGGATACCCTGTAGCTTGCAATGAGCTATAACAGGAGCTAGACACTTTGTTAACACTCTTGGTGCAGTGAAAAGTTCAAAGGGTAAGGCAGAGAACTGATAATGTGATCCAGACACACAAAATCTTAAGAAATGCCTGAAGCCTAGATGAATGGGGATGTGAATATAAGCATCTTTTAAGTCTAATATTACCAGGAAACTCGAAAAAAGAAGAAGAGGTAACAAGTTTGAAGTGACATAATTTTGAATTTGGCACTATCACAAATCGGTTTATTAAAGAGAAATCCAGAACTGGTGTCTAAGTATTTTCATTCTTTGGCACTAGGAACATGAAAAAAGCCCCTTCCCCACACGTGATGGAGGAACTGGTTTTATCACTCCTTGGAACAGCAAATGATGAAAAATAGGTGGAAACAACTGGGTTTACAGAACCCATTTGTCTGCAAAAATCTGTTGCCAAAGAGAAAATGGAGAGTTAGACTTCCTGGAAAAGAAAAGGTGACCAGGGTGGGTGCGGATCACAAGGTCTTTTGAATAGTTGTACAGACTTGTTGGAATGTCCTTGGGTTTGGGAGGTTTGAAATTTCTATTTGCAACCTCCTCGCCACATCTTTAACTTTTGTTTACCTGAATTCTGTTGAGACTGTTTAGTCTCTCTCTTTTTTTTTTTTTTGCCAAAACTGGATGAGGAGAAAGAAAATCTCTTGGACAGTTTGGGAAAGGAGGGCTGAAAACATCTTAGAGATTTCCTGGATCAGCTTGTCATTTCGTCACACTTTTTGATCACCTCTTCAGCAGAGGGGCAAAACACTAAATCTCTAGCCAAGGGAGAATTGAAAATCATATTTGTACATCATCTGGGAAGATCTGAAAATGCATCCAAGCAATAATCCTTACAAGAGTACCAGTGGCCATAACCCTGGAAGAAGTATCAGCAAAGTCATACACACACTCTACAAATAGTGAGTAGTGACCTGTGCAATAGAAGAAACTAAGTTATTTAAAGCAGATTTTTCTTCACAAGAAGGAATTGTAGAGAAAACATTCCTCATACGTACACAATATGTCAAAACAAACTTTAACATATGAGCCTGACAACTTAAAATTCTGAAAATCAAAGTCACAGAAGTATACACGTTTTCCCCATACTTATCAATAATTTGCCCATCCTGTTTAGAAAGGGTAGGATTGGAATTAACTAAGTGCTTAGCAGCAGTGGAGTCAACTAAGGCTATAGCTGCTGGGTCAGGTTTGGGAACAGTGTATACATGTTTTAAAACCTGAGGAACTTTGTACATTCTATCTGCCTTTTTAGGGACAGCTGACTGACTGTCAGGGAAACTGCAGGTAGTAAGACACACATCCTCTAAAGCAGTTAGGACAGGAGGAATGTGTGTTTGTTCTGGAAAATCCTGTAATTTGTAATAACTTGCAGTATTTTCTGAGGGACTGAGAAACCTCATTTTTCTCCCACTGAGAACATTAGCATATTCTAGCAATAGTCTTAGAGAAAGAGAGACGCCCACATGGAGAATAAGCAACTGACCTCTCCTTTGAGTCTGAATCAGAAATCTTAGGACAAACCCTTGACTTCATCCCTATATCTTCCTGGTCAGATTCAAATTATTCAATCTCTTTAGGAAAGAGGCATCCCACTTTCTTTTATCAGAAATTACCCTACAAGAAGGATCAACAGCCTGAATTAAATCCTGAGGCAGTCCCATTAAACTACTCCTATCCAAAGAAATTTGAGGAAGAGCAGATACATGTTTTGTTTTCTGTTTGTTTTTGACAGGGAAAATGAGACCGACTGTGTTACTAATGTCACCTGCTAGGGATGGGAACAGCATTCTGACACAACAGGGAACCATTTCCTGTTCCCTCTCCCACATCCAACAAGAGTGGCTCTCCCTTGCCCAGTGAGGGGACTCCAGTCGCCACAGAGCATGTGGTGCTAATCACTGGTCCATAGTGGCTGTAGGTGCTACACCAGAGGGATCCTGGGTAAAATATAGTGGTCTGCAGTACAGCAAATGCCAAAGTAGACTCCTCCACCTGTGGCTGAGGGAAATTGCTAGCCTGCTGTGGTGGCAAAGGCTGTTTGCTTAACTTTTTCTTTTTGTCGCTGGAAGAAGGTCTGACTGTTGGAATGACAATCTGTTCCATGCTCAAGCTAAAAATGGTGCCTCTTTTCAAGGGAAGGCAAGCAACAAATGCTGGTAAAATTACCAGTACACAAAAGTTACTTTTTTGAAAGAAAAAGCACAATAACAATCACTTTCAAATACTATGGCAACACCAAAAATGGAAAAAATAAACACAATTTCTGTGCAGAAAATATATTACCAGTCAGTTTACACAACTTATAAACTGACAAAAAAATGAGTGCTCCATTTAAAACTACATCACAGTCTTGAGACAGTCCATTAAAACACAACAATCTTAGCTTTAAAATAACTTTCCTGAAGAGGAAAGCAAAAAAACATTAATAAATAAGATTTTTTTTTTCTCAAAGAAAACTTATCTGCCCAGGACAGGAAAGCACAAGCTGACTGTCAGTCCTTGAAACCTCAGAGGACCACACTCTCTTGCACCAGGGGAGCTCTGAAGGGCTTCACGCCCATACCTATCTTTTAGTCAGCTCAGCTTGAGCTGCTTGACAGTTTGGGTGTGTGGAAGGTAGCCTGAAACTTTGGAAGCTGTCCAGCTAATGAATAAGAAGGCAGAAATATTACCACCTAGATCAAGTCAATCTGGGTTATATGGACAGTTACTGGGAATACAACAGTGGGAGGAGGAGAAGTGGAGCACCGGGCAACAGATACAATAGATAAATGAGCAATATACAATTATTGTTAATTCTAAACAGGACTTTAAGAACTATAATTATAGTGACACCACAGTGAATAAGTCCAGGGCCAATTTGTTTGAGAAAGGTTTAACATCTGTCCCAGTTAAAAAAACTAGAATTGAGACTGTATTAGTTCATTTTAAGCTATTTACACATACATTTAATTTGAACCTATACTTGAACAAAAATGGGTCTGAAAATACACCTTGTTTAAATTTATGTAAAAAACCCCAGTGTGTTTAACCCTCCTTTACATCCTATCATTATCTATATTTGAAAAAGTTTGTGAATTTGACATTAGAAATATTATTAAGTCAAAAAGGAATATTTTTCATAGAATTTGAGCTTGGATGAATGGAACCTTTTGAAATATGTTATTAACAATCAACAGATTAGAATAATGAAACCTGACAAAGGAGGGGAATAGTAGTAATGAATATGAATCACTACATTAACAAAATGTTGCTTTTATTGTATGGTGATACATATGAGGAGGTGTCGTTAATTGAGAAAAATATAACCTACAGAAAAATAGATTCACTTTTAGAAGAACTGTTACTAGACAGACATTTAAGTAAGAATGATTATGACTTTCTTGTAGTACAATTTTTGGGATTCCTAAAATACACAAAAATTTGACTGATCCTCCCATGTGCCCAATCGTAGATGACAAATATTCTAAAACTTTCTGTATTGCATGTTATGTTGATTGGCATCTAAAGGATATAGTGAGTGGGATGCAACAATTGTACAAAGATTCCCGGGACTTTTTAACCAAAGTCACCGATGACTTATATAGTGAAGATTTGATTTTTGTAACAATTGATGTGAAAGACCTATTTCAGTTATACCACATGAAATGGGTCTACATCATCAGAGCAAATGCTGAAAATCTCGAACGCTCTAAAGCAAAAATCCCAGAACTCGAACTCCTTCCATCTCCGAGATCACACAACAGTGAGGAAAGGGCAAATATTCCAATCTTCACTGTACAAACTCAAAAAAAGCACTTCAAGTTCTGTCATTTTCGCTCTTTAGAGTGTTCGAGATTTTCAACATTCGATCTTATGATAAAGACCCAAACAAAATAGGGCTTGAGTGGTTCCGTGAATATTTATGTTTTAATTCTAATGTTGACCATACTAAAGTCAAAATGTTGGCTACATTAATGAGCCTGGTGTTAGAAAACAACTTTATTATATTTGAAGGATAACTTTTCAGACAGATTTCAGGGGTAGCCACGGGTGCGTCATGTGCCAAGATCATTATGGCATACTGGGAGGATAATTTTGTTTTGTTTTTCATCACAATATTTCACATGTTGGTCTCTTTATGGAAGATTCCTGGATGATATTGTAATTTTCTGGAATGATACAATGAACAAACTTGAAGAGTTCTTGAGCTTTTACATTCTACTATTATATTTCTAGAATTTACTATAAATTCTTCCCCAGGGATACTATTAATTATTTAGATATCTCTTATCACTAAAAACAGAGAAAAAATGTGTTTTGAATCATGTATATAGGAAACTAGCATGCTCTAACTCTTTATTACATTACAGTAGCTGGCACCCTCTGCATCAAAAGAAGTCACTTGTCAAGGGTCAGTTTGTATGAATGTTAAGAATGGTGTCTCATGATGATAGGTTTAGTTGGGAATATGATTTATTAAAAAGAATCTTTGAAGTTAGAGGTTACTCTAGAGGTTTACTGAATGACATCCAACAGGAAGTTAAGAGAAAAAAAAAAGGGAATTCTGCCCCACTGTTGGGAAAAGGAACTCACTGAGAAGTCAGTAAGGCCCCAGAAAATATATCAAATGAATTTACAAAAAGATTGACTTTGACATACAACTCACATTTTACAGCCATCAACACTAATATTTAAGAACTGAAGCATTTTCTCCACAGAACAAGAAGATCTGAATATTTTGGGTAAATTCCCTAGGGTAATATACAAGAAAGACACCTGTTTCAAGTCCCTTTTGGAAAGTAACAGAGAAAGACGTTTTACAAGCACTATGGTCAATTGTGGGCAATGTAGTCAATGTAAAGTTATTATGGAGGGCTCTGTATTTACCATCTATGGTTTTGGGAGATTAATCTCAAATGGAAGTTCTCTTGTTACAGCATGGGCATGGTATACACAGCATAGTGTCAACAATGTTTTAGTTTCTATTTAGGGAAAACAATCCAACCAATAAAATCAAGGCTTTATCCCCACGTATATGATATTAATAAAAAGGATGAACATAATGCATTATATAGGCACTGAAAAAACAACTGTGGTAATAGTTTTAAGTTTTATGTTACTGACCAAGTGGATCAGTTCTTGGGGAGAGGGGGTCTTGAGAATGATATTCTTGAATTTATAGAACTTAAATGGCAGTTGAGAACAAACTCTACTGTTGATCCAGGACTAAATTAAATTGTATCTATTTCAAGTGTGTCGCAACTCAAGTCAGCTTTTTTATGTATGATAATTGTATTTATTATAACATATTTTTATATCTAATGTTTTTAATATTGGCACAATGAACAGCTCACGGGGCTCATATAAGTATTTTTAAGTATATAACCAGGGTTATGTTTAAATATTTTATATAAGTATCTTTTTTCTAACAACAATTGTGCCAATTTTTTTGGTTGTAGTTTTTGATTATAGCAACTTGATTTTATAGGTGAATTGATGTTTAGATTGGGTAATTACTTGTCATGTGACTTGTTTAACAATATATAAAGTATGTTAATTGATTTGTTTAGTAGTTCTGATGAAGTCCTTTCACTCAGATGAAAACACTTAACTTTGTACAATAAAGTGTTGTTCCTTTACATTTTATGGCCCTGCATTATTTTGGCTGTTTTTCAGTATTTTGGTGTTGCTTTTGGAGTTTGAAGCTGTCCAGCTGTTATATCCTTGGCTGCATATAACCCATATAGTTCAGACTGCTGCAGCCATGATCAGTATGAAGAGCATCAAGTGTACATTTTATCTCAACCATCACAGTAAATAAAATATCGAGTCTTAATATTTTAGTGTACAAAGTTATACAGGAGCAAGAACATTTTGGGAGATGCATTATTGGTAAAGTATAAAAGCCTCCACAAATCATTACTGAATGTATATATATATATATATATATATATATATATATATATATATATATATATATATGTGTGTGTGTGTGTGTGTGTGTGTGTGTGTGTGTAGAAAGCAGTAGACAAAAGACTACAAGGTCCATTTCAACAGTTTAATCTGAAATGCTATTATTTCAAATTACAGTGAGTAAAGGCAATAGGTAGAGATAAATGAAATATAAAATACAGTTCAACAGAAATATTTAAAATGCAGATTGACAATCAGTCATTACCAAAACAGACAAATACCATCTCCTTAAAGCCATCCAATAGCAACTTAGTTGAAAAACAGTACCCTGTCCAGTTACATGTTACTTGGTGTATTATGTTCATTACAGATAATGTGATTGTTTAGGATCCAGAAGTACATCTTAGCTCACAGATTCCTAGTATTTGGGGGGGGGGGGTGATGAAATTCGGCAAGAGTATTAATCCTAGACAGCTTGCACAATCCAAGGAAATAACTGTACAGGTAAAATAGCAAACATCCAAAAACAAACTATGCATACTTGTTAGATGTTGAAATTATGGCATGCTTTTGCTAGATGCTTATATAGTAACAAGGTCAGCTCCAACCAGTGTGCCTTCCACCAGCAATCACAGAACATATTAACATATGCCTGACATTAGTTATATACGGTTATTCAGAACTATAGCAATTCTTCTTGGCTGTAACATCTTCCCTATAGATATATAATAAACGACAATCATCAAACAAAGGAAGTGCTACACTTCAGCAATGCTGAACCATCAAAAGCACCTCTGTAATCAACATAATACACCAAGTAACAGGTAGCTGCAACTACACTGTGCACAATGCCTATAAGCTTTCTGCATCTTGAAATATAAGAAACCTAAAGAGTAGTTATTATCTCCTTAGTTCATTAATTAAAAATAAACAATAGTTATTGGCACAAATACAAGATGGAGTGTCATTATGTGCAGCCATATTTAAATATGACCCAGAATCTAATCAGGAGGCTGTGTATGAATACAAACAGCACTAAGTGAATAAAACACAGTAAAATATATTATTACAGTCACCTGATCCTTCTCTCAATACCTATCCAGCTATGATGACAAGGAAAAACTATAAATTCCATTCCCAGCAAAGTGAAGGGAAGCATTTATTGGCATATTAAAGAGTGTGAGTGTATATAATTATCAGTCAACACCAGATATAATTTAAATGCATTGTGATAGCAAAGAAAATGTAAGGGGATTTTACAGTGTGCTGTCCCTTGAAAAGGAAATATTAAATCAAACCCTGTTAATCATTACTTCAGCCAATAATTTTCAGGACTAATCAGTCAGTGTATACATGTCTACAAACATTAATCACCTGGTAATGGAGTGGTGAGTCTATTATATTAAACAACTCAATGTAACCATAACAGTAAATACTATGACATTAAACAACTGTATACTCTATCAAAGTCTGACTATTATAGCAAATTATATTACTGCATTAAACAGATACACATTCTATCAAAGTCTGACCATTACAGTAAATAGTGCTTAAACAACTGTATATTCTGTTGAAGACTGACTACTGCTGTAAATAATTCTACATTTAACAACTGTGTATTCTATCAAAGTCTGACCATTAAGTAAATAATTCTACTGCATTAAACAGCAGAATATTCAATTAAAGTCTAACCGTTGAAGTAAATAATACTGTTACATTAAATAACTGTTTAATCTATCCAAGTCTGACAATTACAGTAAATAATATGTCAAGTCGTAAGACTATTTTTATTTATTTATTTATTTTACATTTGTTTACCGGGTAGGTCTGACTGTACAGAGCTGTCCTTTTTCAGTGGAAGCCCAGGGAGAAAAGCTACAGAACAATTGCTAACATACTATATATAAGATATTTACATAAGCATTGTGGTTTACACATTCAGTTATAAAAATATAACAGATAATAAACATATGATTGCATAAGATATTTACATAAGCATAGTGGTTTAGACATACAATTAAAAGTATAGCAGGTAGTAACATATGAATGCTGTTCATACAGAATGTTTAGTAGAGATAATCTTGAAGATGTTCTGAAGATAAGACAAGAAAGGAAAAACTAAAAAAGGAGGAGAATATAGACACGTTCATATGAAGTGGACTGACATTTTAAGGAAAGCTTTTCAACTTAGTCTAGGGGAGAGTTAGTGGGTATAGATGGGACAGTGGGGAGTAGGCAGCAGTGAATTGGTAAGTAATGTGATAATATATAGTGCATCTGTGGGAGTTTTAAAGAGGAGGTTGGATAGTGGGTAGGGCAAAGGAGTTAGAATATGTCAGCCACGTGCTAGGCAGTTACAAGTTGTTGTTGTCGTTGTGTCTTTCGGCTTTTCCCAGTTAGGGGTCACCACAGCAGAACTCCGGTCTGCTAATGATTGGCAGTAGATTTTTACATGCCGTGTTGCCGGCCCTGACGCACAACCTTCAACGAAGGTACGGCCATTCACGCATATCTACACACAGAAGACGCTCTAGCTGAGAATCGAACAGGACAACATCTTACTGTGAGGTGACAACACTACTGCAGCACCACCACCGCAGTGCTAAGCAGTTACAAGTAACATGTGATAATACATAGTGCATCTGTGGGAGTTTTAAAGAGGTTGGATAGTGGATAGGGGAAAGGAGTTAGAATATGTCAGTCAGGTGCTAGGCAGTAACAAGTAACTTGTGCTAATATATAGTGCATCTGTGGGAGTTTTAAAGAGTAGGTTGGATAGTGTGTAGGGGAAAGGGGTTAGAATATGTCAGCCAGGTGCTAGGCAGTTACAAGTAACGTGTGATAATACATAGTGCATCTGTGGGAGTTTTAAAGAGGTTGGATAGTGGGTAGGGGAAAGGAGTTAGAATATGTCAGCCAGGTGCTAGGCAGTTACAAGCAACATGTGGTAATATATAGTACATCTGTGGGAGTTTTAAAGAGGAGGTTGGATAGTGGGTAGGGGAAAGGTCTTAGAATATGGCAGCCAGGTGCTAGGCAGTTACATGTCCAGGAGTTGTTTTGGTGGGAAATAAGCTGTTTTTTGAAGATGGTTTTGTTAGGTTGTACCATGATTTGTAGTGGTAGGAATTTCTAAACCTTAGCAATGTTGCTAGAATACAGGGAGTCACCAGAGCTGTAATGGCTTTTGGAGATTGCGATTAGTGCCTTGTTAGTGTATCTAAGTTCTCGGTTACTGGAGTAGAGGGTGATCAGGTCTTGTGAGGCTGGAGTTTTGTCATATTGGTACAGTATTTGGTGAGCTAGAAGAAGTTGGTTTAGAGCTAAGGTGTTAAGGAGTTCAAGCCAGGAAAGCAGTTTTAGAGCTTGACAGTGGTGGCTGCGGTAGGAGGAGTTTGTGGCAAATTTTGCTATTTTGTTGTAGGATACTGATAGCTTGTTTAAATAACTCTTGTTTAGATTAATTAGGATAGGAAAAGCATGCAGTAAGGTAGAGAGAAGATGGGTATGAGCTAGGGTAACTTTACTGATGGTGGTTAGGAAGTTTTTACATCTGTAAAGAGTACCTAGTTTTTTGTTAATTTTAGTTATTGTATGAGCTATGCGTTTGTCAAATTTCATATTATTGTCAATAATGACCCCTAGTAATTTGGTTTGTGTGATGGGAGAGATAGGGATATTATCTGATGCAGAAATAGAGAATGGGGGAGTAGGTGCTGCTGCTTTGGAAGGATGAAAGAGTATAAGTTGGGTCTTTTTAGGATTTAGTATTAGCTGGGAGTTTGTTAGTCAGGTTTTGATGGATGTAAAGGCTTCTTGTGTCTTGATTTGAAGTTGTTGGAGGGTGGGGGCAGAGCAGATTAAGGTGGAGTCATCAGCTTATTGAATCAGGTCTGCTAGAGGGGTGGCTTTGTGAAGATTATTTGTAAATATAGTGAAAAGTAGGGGTCCTAGAATTGATCCCTGGGGTACTCCTAGTTTTACAGGAAGTAGGGGGGGGGGAGTTTTTCCACTGAACAGCTTGTTGGCATTGGGAGAGGTAGATAGTCTTGAAACCAAGTTGGTTTTAATTCTGAGAGTGATGTTATTAGTTTGGTATGGAAGAATCTGTCAAACGCCTTTGATAAGTCAAGGAAAACTGCAGACACTAGTTGGCCATTGTTGCATTGCATATTTACTAGGTTACTAAAATGCACGAGTGCAATGGTAGTGCTATGGTAGGGGTGGAATCTGTGTTGAGTTTCAGCAAGACAGTTGTTGGAGAGGAGATGTGTTAGGACCTGGGTGTGGATACATGTTTCCAGTGTTTTAGCCAGTGGGGAAAGTATAGCTATAATATATAAACTACAACACAGTTGAAAGCAGATAGTTGTCACCAATGTTAAGGTAGAAGACTGATTTCACTTCCTTGTTATTTGTAAAAATGAAAAATCAAAACACTTAAACATTACAGTATTAAGCAACAGTAATAAACAGTTTGAAATTTCAGTTAATTTCTCTTCTATGAAGGTGCTGAAGAAACAAACTCAAACAGGCTTATTCACCAGAATGACTCGGCTTTAATTTATGATAAGCACTTTTGTCCACCAGCTGAACTTTATCAGATCAACTTTCTGATAACAGCTTTAACCATGGATAACTATTATGTACATAAAAAACACAAAGGACCATAAATCATGATTGACAACCTCATACATGGTAATGGCCTTAATCTACAACTAATAGCTAACTTGATATAAGGCAAGTCATTTTTACAATCCAAACTAAAATAAGAAACAGAAAGAATATTAATAAAACAAAGTACAAATAAATTGAATTGCAGAATTAGTAATTAGCTCCTAGTCTGTCACCAGACATGAACAAGATGTCATAAAACTTCTAGGTTCATAGGTTCATAGGCTGGTACTAGGCTATCGGCCCTAGGTCCTATATAAGTCTAGCCAAACAATTACCCAGATATTTCTTCCCACAATATTTACTTCCCTGGACCCCTGTCTAGCAGGGCAACTGACATGATCCCTGGGGTGAATTTCCTATCTCCCATCCAATCTTCAAGGTTTCTTTTGAAGAGGGCCAAGGAGGTTCTCTGCTTGACATGTATGGGCAGTCTATTCCAGAGTATGGGGAGTCTCTGGGTGAGGAACCTATCCCTCCAGGATGTTTTGTTCATTGTGATGACAAGGTTTAGATCCCTGGAGCATGTGGCTCTGAGGAACTGGGATTTCTTTAAGTGGAGCATGTCCAGCAGCTCAGAGTTTGACATGGCCTCCTTGTATGTTAAGTAGAGATCACCTCTGAGTAGACGATATGCCACAGATTATAGCTGGAGTTTTTTTAGATGGTCAGCATAGGGCATCTGCTTTTGGCCTGTGATTCTTTTAGTGAGGTATTTCTGCGGCCTTTTCAGCTGTTGCAGATGTCTTGTAAGGTACATACCAAATGGGGTGTTGTACTCTATAATGGGTCTAATGAAGGATGAGTACAGTGGGACAATGACCTCCTTTTTTCTGGGTGAAAAACCCTTAGTGATGAGGTGTGCCACATAGAAGAATTTCCTGACTGTTGTGGCGGTGTGGTTATCGAAGGTGAGACCACTGTCCACCTGTGTCCCTAAGTCTGTCATCACACTTTCAGTGTTTAGTGTACTGCCTCCTATGTGGTAATTCATGGGTACATGGTTTTTCCCAAAGGGGATAATTATACATTTCTTGGCATTAAGCTTGAGCCCATGGCTCTGGCAACAAGCACCTTTTTCTGTAAGGCCCTTTTGTAGAATATCCACATCATTTGGGGATTCAATAATGGCTTCCAGTTTAAAGTCATCTGCAAACTTTGTTAGCCAGAGTCCCTTAGTGTTGACCTGTACTTCAGAGAAGTAGATGCCAAACAAGAGCGGTCCCAGGACTGAACCCTGAGGTACTCCACTTGTCACTTGTCTGGAGCTGGATTTGGAGTCGGCTACTTTTACAGTCTGGGTTCTGTCAGTAAGCCAGTTGGCAACCCATTGAGTGACATACGGATTTATTCCCAGCTTAGTAAGTTTATCTATGATTCCAGAGTGGGGGATGGTGTCGAAGGCCTTGGTGAGGTTCAGATAGGCTATGTGGACTGCCTTACCCTCATCCACAGCTCTGGAGACTGATTCAAAGAAGTCAATCAGGTTCAGGAGACAAGATCGTCCCTTCAAGAATCCAAACTGGGTGGGGTCCAGTGTTTCAAGTTTGCCAGTGTCTTTGTTTATAAGTTCCATGATAATGCATTCCATGCCCTTGCAGATCAGGCTTGTCAGACTGATGGGACATTAGTTCCTGGGATCCAAGGTGGATCCCCCCTTGTGGAGTGGGATAACTGTAGCTGTGCGCCACTCAGTGGGCACGAAGCCTGAGGTGTGGCTATGACTAAACATGACACTTAGGTAAGGTGCCAGTTCATTTTGTAGTTCATGTAGTACACAGCCCGGGATGTCGTCTGGTCCCATGGATGCTGTATTCTTAGCTTTGGAGAGTGTGGTTTCTACCTGTGTGGCCGTGATTACCGGAATTTAGCAATCTTTTGGTATTGAGATGGGCCCTTTAGGGGGTGAGAGAGGGGTGAAGTTGGCACTAAATCAATTTGCTAGGATACTGGCAATATCCTTGGGATCAGTATATTTAATGCCATTCTGTTGTAGCTCAGAGCAGATCTGAGCCTTGCCATTTAGATTCTTGTCATAACTATAGAATGCCTTGTAGATGTTTTCAGAATCTTTGGCAATTTTATTTTCATAACTAGCTTTGGAGGATTTTATGAGGGATCTCAGCTTCTTACTGAGGCTGGTAAGGGAGTTTTTTGCATCCTGGGATTTTCCTCTTTTCTGCAACAGTTTCTTCCTTCTGTTGTATAGTTTGTTTATGGTAGGGGACCACCAGATTGGCTTCCTTTTTTTGGAGGAGAGCATCTTGGTTCTATTTGGGATGGCACGATTCATGCATGAGTGGATGTGCTCGTACAGTGCCTAAGTGTAGGATTTAGCAGTCAAACTTTCAGCTCCCATCTGCAAGGGTGCCATGAAGTTTGCCACTTCTGACTTAAGTAGCATGAAGTTGGCTTTGGAAAAGTTTTTTACAGAGGTTTCCTTATTGGGGGGGGGTGGGGTGGGATGTGGCTGTCAAGGGTGATTTCCCTTTGTTCAGACCTGACCAATGAGGGGGTGACCACTGGTGTGGAGCATCTATCTCCCATGTTGGTAAAGACCTGGTCTAGGATATTGGAGCCCCTGGTGGGACAATGGATTAGTTGATCCAGGGTGCTGGAATTTATGAATTCCAAGAACCATTGGGAAAAGGTGTTGGTACCTGAGTAGTTTTCCCAGTTAATGGCAGGGTAGTTGAAATCACCCAGTATTAGGGTGTTTAGTTGTATCTTAATATTTTCCAGTATGTTTAGAAAGGTGTAGTGAGAATCTTGGGGCATGGTAGGGGATCTGTAGCAAGCTACGATTTGGATTGCAGTCTTACCTAGTGTTAGTTGCACCTGGAGAATTTCAGATGCATTGTGTTGGGCAACTAGCCTGGAGGTGTGAATATTCTTGGTGAATATGGACACTCCTTCACCTTTAGTGTTTCAGTCTTGGTTTGGTGGCCGAAAAATGTGGTAAGAGTTGTAGCCTGGTATTGCAGGGGTGCTCTTTGGAGTCTTGAACCAGGTATCAGTTACTGCACAGATATCGATGATCTCCATTTTTAGGAGTGCCTCAAGAGAGTGCATTTTGAGGTTTAGACTTCTAGCATTGAGTAGCATTACCTTCAGATTTTGCATGCTTGTATCTGTTACGATGGTGGTTTTGTCCTTTAAACATTGCCTAAAAAAGGCACTATGGGGTGGCAAGAGCTTTAGCCAGTAACCTGAATCCCAGGGGTGACAGGTGCAGATCATCTCTGGCAAAGCATCGTGGTTTGTCGATCATGTTGTCCCAGGCAGACAGATACTGGATCCCCTTTGAATGACACCAGAAGCTTAATCAATTGTTGAAGTCAATCATTTTGTCCTTATACTGTGGTATCATTCTGGGCGAAGGCAGGATGCTACTCAGGGCTAGGGTTATACCTGCCTGGGCCACATGATCTGAGAGCTCTTCCATGTCTCTTTTCATGTAGTCCAGGGAGGTACGTCTCAAGTCATTCACTCCAACATGGACAATGACATTGTTATATTTGTACTTGTTGTGGAGTGACTTGAGTGCATGCATTATGTGGCAGATCCTGGCACCTGACAGGCAGCTGACTGTAATTTTTCATAACCATAATCTCACAGAGAATACAAGAAGTAATTGTTGGTACTACAGAAGAGTCATTACTTTGAAAGTAAAAAAAATAGTAGTAACTAACTTAAGTTGCATGTTTTTCTTGTTTCTGCACAACAGTGGCAGGAGATAGTCTATGTTTTTTTTTCAAAATAAAGGCTTTTAATTATTAAATTGTACACTGTCAATTTAACTGAAAAAAAAATAGTTCTAGTCATTGGTTTGCTAACTATCTCATTTTCTGTGTCTCTTTTCCTTTGGCAGTAAATGAGTACAGTCAGCAGCTATCAGAAAAATAACATTTGATACATTGACCTGGTTTACTAAAGGTGTTTACTGAATGCTAAAAAAATTGCATTCATTTGTCACTCAGTGTGACAATATGCCATACAAAAAATTGCATACACATATGTGAGTGCGCATGCATGCGCGCACACACACACACACACACACACACACACACACACACACACACACACACACACACACACAGTACACTGTAGTGGCTACCGTCCTGTCACTAAATGTTATTTAACACCAGGGTGATAACAAGATTCTTCCAAAAGGGCTGATAAACTAAAAACTAAGAAGAAACAAAATAAAACTGTGAAGAAGAGTGTGTGTGTGTGTGTGTGTGTGTGTGTGTGTGTGTGTGTGTGTGTGTGTGTGTGTGTGTGGATGTGCGTGTGTGTGTGTATGTGTGCGTGTGTGTGTGTATTTATGCATATGTGCATGCTTGTGTGACATCAGGCACATGAATCAAGAAAACAGAACCCACTATAGTAACCTTGGAAAAGATGCAATATGAAGAAACATCACAAATAAAAATATAATCAAAATAAAAAAACTGCAATCATAAGTGCATTAAAACAAACAGAAGAAAAGTACTTTCACCTATAAGGCTTCATGAGATCACTGTTAACACTGAGCATCCATAAAATCGATCATACACTAGAAACAGGGAAAAAATCAATCTGTAAAATTTGTGAAAAAATGCAAATGTCTATGCATATGTATATGTTACAGCCGAAAACTAAACAAGCAGAAACCCAGAAAAATACAGGCATAAAAATGTCCAAGAAAAGTGAAGAAAGGTGCAAACGTGTCATGTCAAAACCATTGATTAAATAATTTGTGGTTTCCTGAGATGAAGACATTCAATTGAACAAGCAAAATAAAGTCCAGGTGGGTTATTTTTTCTGTGAATTTCTCTTTAGTTACAAAATGACCAGTGAAGACAATACAAGAAAAGGAACTAATGTATTTTCTAACAGATGATGAGTTTAGAAGCCTCCTGAAGGCTTCATGCTGGGGCAAAACACAACCGCTGAACAGGAACACTAGTAAGTGGAATTTACCCGTGGATATAGATGGCGACACCAGCAATCTGGAAACTACCATGTTTCAACTGGACAAAAAATCTGAAAAAACTGAACCACTTATAATAGGAGGAACTTTTCCTTAACACAAACTTTGAGGACAAGAGAATGCCCAGAGGACTGAGGTTTAGCAAAATTCGTATGTGGAATAATGTTGAAAAGGACCTAATGACTGAATGGAACAGCATTCTTCAGGAAGCAGGTTTGAAACTTGTGGCATTCTTTTTAAAAGCAGTAGAAAAATGCAAGATCTGGTTGTTAAAGAAAGCATTACTCTTAAAAAAAAAAGCCAGAGAGTCATGGCGGAGTGGATTCCAAAGAAAGGAAAGTCAAGGAAATTAAACTGCAGAAACTTGAATGTGACATCAGAGATTACAGGGACTACCAAGAGAAAGGTACAGATGGTGACTTAATTTTGAGGAGAGATCTACAAAACAACATCTCAGCCCCCCAGAAATGTAAATGTAAGACTAAACATCTGGATGCATGCCACCACCCCCTCCACAGTTTAATTATTCTCCTAGATTAGCCCACAGTTATCCAGGATATCACCGACATTTAGCTACTAGGGAACCTAACGCTGGTGTTCTCTTCATTCAGGATACCTCTCAGGTTTTTCAAGCCAGTTCTGTTACTTTGGAGCCAAACAGTTGTCACTGTTGAGAACTGCAGATGGATGCTCATCTGAATTCCACACTGGCGAATCAGAGAGCACGGTTTGCTCGGCAGGGATACTACAGATCTCTTTACACTCACAGGGACTACTCCTACTAAGGGAAGAGAGACCCAAAGGGGCTCATGACCTTTTACCTAACAACAAGATTCCCAAACCACAGACTAAGATCTGGAACCACTCTTCTAAACCTCTCTCTGTTGTAGAAAAAATGTCTTGGAAAAAGGCATGACTTTTATTTCCCATGACTGGAGTAAGGTGGTAAACACCAGCATTGACTTAAAGATGCGAAAGCTGAATTTACAAGTATTTTTCTATAATAAGTTGAAAGATACCATCAGTAATAACCAGAACAGGGTACAATGGAAAAAAGTGATTTTCTCCCTAACAATAATTTGATGCTTTTGAGAGTAAATATGAGCCCTCAGCAGACCTTGCCGCAAGAAATTTTACAATATGAGCAACGATGAAATTAAAGCCCTCAGAGACATGGACTCAGATAAATAACATCGATTCATGAAAGGTAACAAGGGAGGGGACATATTCATGACTGACAGTGACAAATATACTCAAAAGATTGAAGGGATGCTTTTATCATAAAGTCAGCATTTAAGTCTGTTATTTTTGCATATAACAACATACATGATACCCTGCAACAGCTTTATGATGAAGACCTTATCAACAGGAGACTTCATGATTTCCTAGCAATAGTTCATCCTAAATGACCCAGATTTTTTTTGGATTCTTAAACCTCACAAGAATCTTCAAGGGAAGGTGGCATCCAGTGGCGGCTGGTGACTTCAAATTAAAGGGGGGCTGCAGGAGGCAGCTGAATGGGTGGGGCCAATGGGGAGGGGTGTGGCCAACTAGAAAGGGGTGGTGCTATGCTCAAAACCACAACAACTGGAACTTTAATTAAATACGCTGCCCTGCATGCCAAACCATCATTACGAGAGTCCAACCAAAACAAAATGAAGTGGAGAAGAAAAAAATATTTTAATGCATTGGCTACATAACAGCTTACTTAATATCTACATGGAAACACAAAGGTTGTGAGGCATGAAAAAAATAAATTGATTTTTAAATACATTACTGGAATGCCAGTCAAAATCAAGTATAAAAAAAAACAAGCAGCACTCAACTCAAACCACTTCTCCATGCACTGCAGTTCTAATTATAATTTATATTCAGCTTTATTAAAGTACCAAGTAACATGCTGAAAGTAGCAATCTCTGTGATACCCCCACTTGTAAAAATGTTTATCCAAAAAACACCTGCTGCCTGACAACAACTATCTACTTGTTTCATGGGGAAGACATGATCAAAGTAAAAAATGAACAGCAAACAAGAAACAAGCACAAGATAAATTGCTTAAAGGATTACTGCACAAGTTATGGACCACACATGACGGACTGGCATTGTTTAGTTTATGGGTACAGCCTGCAAGATGACTGCAAGTCTCTAACAAATGTCACGAGCTTCTGAAAATACTGTAATCCTGTCCTTTATTACAAATACTGTCATATGCAATTCAGTACCCAAGGCTTATACGTTATCTAGTTATGTAAATATTCTCTGCATGGCAACAATGAAAAGGCTTTCAATGTTGGTAATTCTTTAAAAGTATTCTTATTAAAGCTTACTTGCATCTTACAATCTCAGACAAGCTTACCTGATGGTCATTAAAGCATTGCTACTTAGCAAAAGGGCACTGCGACAGCATGTATTTTCTGAATAATAAGAAGCATAAAACAACAGTATAAAAATATGACAGAAAACCAGAACATTCTGCAGAATCAAGGACAGATGAAAAGCCACGGCCGTACTTGTGTCTACCTTGTATCAGGGAATACTCTGCACACTTACACTGCATAACTGCTCCTTGCCTTGCTTGGACACATCCAGAGTCACTACATGGGGGAGTGGGGTGCAACAAGTATGTCACAATTTGAAATGTCTCTGGCTGACGGTGATGGCTCTGACACTCATACCTCTCAACCTCAATGCAAGAAATATGGGCAAAGTCATACAAAGAAGTGGGACGCAGGCCCAAAAATAAGGACAGTTTTTAAATATTTCTCTTATAAACTTACAAAGATAATAGAATAGTAGTAGGTCTTGCATTAGTATGAATTTTCTGAAGGGTATGAAATCTGAAACTCAAATGTCTGCCATTATTTTCTAACTTCAATCTTTAATGATTAGCCACTAACTTGCCAGAAAACCACAGTTTTATGGAAAATGGACCAAAAATGTGATGCAAAAATATAAAATTGCCACACAATACAGCTGGGAACCTGTCAAAGAAGGGACACCTTTTTAATATTAGTACTGTTAACTTGAGCAGCTGACAAAATAAGAGAATCTACATACATTTATGAAATAAAAGTAATCTATGACTCTAATCATTACAGTTATTTATAATTGTAAACCCTGCATGTTTTCTTCCAAAATTGCCATTTTGTGGAGGGATTATTAGGGGGAGAGCAACCTTTTGAGCCAAAATTGAGGACAGTTGAGAGGTTTGGATATTCCTAATTCTATAAAGTGATTTATTTGCATGTAACTCTCAACCTCGTAATGAAGGAAATCTGGACAAGGCCAAATATATTAGGGGAACATACAAACAGTATTAAAAATTGCTCTTGTATAAACTTAAGACAGTTGATAGAATAACAGGTCTTGCTTTAGCATGCATTTTTCTGAAGGTTATGACGTCTGAAACTCAATGTCTGTCATTATTTAGTCACTTCATTCCTAAATGATTTGCTAGAAAAACACAAATTTTATGAGGAACCAACCAAAAATAAGAAGCAAAAATCTATTAATTCTGCAAAAATCTGGACAGTTGAGAGGTATAGTTCAGCTGTGGATGTCTGAGTTGACTGCCCCCCTCACAAAATCATGGTCAAATGGAGCCTCCCCCCTGCAGCCATTCCAATGTCCCATTCCTTGGTTATTTCACCCCATTTACCATAAACACTGTAATGTGCATATTGCTTTACTTCTGCGATGATTTTGATTGCATTTAAAAGTTTTATTTTGCATTTTACAGCACAAATACTAATAGATATCTTCTGAACAAAGCAATGCAGCCTCACAATGAAAATAGACTTAGCATTAAAACTTCTCTGCCCTTGAAACTCACATTCATTGAAACAGCACTGAAACCCACATTCAAAGAAAATACATTTTGCTGGTAGCAGATAAAGATTGACTTTGGGCTGTTTTCAAATCATAGGCCCCTTGCACACAAAACATGCATGTATTCGCCTTCCTGATTGTATTAAATTGTATTCCTTGTACAATGTAGTACAGTTGTTAAAGGGCGTTTTAAATTTATTGTTTTGAAAGTTTTTCCAGTAAACAATGAAACAAAATGCATGCACCAATAATGACAAAACTGCCCAATTCAGAACATTTCCATCATAAAAGTCTACTCAAACTTCTACAGTCCACCAGTATCAGTAAATACGCACAATCACTGAAGAGGTAAATGTCATCTAAATAATTCAACATTCAAGAAATCTGTAACTAATGAAGAGGTTGCTGCTAGCAAACAACTTTATATTTCATTGTTTCATCTACAAATACAGTGCCTGTTGCCCTTGAGGAATAAATTGCCTATGTTGCATTAAAAAATGATAAGCTAGTAATATTGCAATAGGGAATGGATAGCAAACTGATAACAGGTTCATAGTTACTAGGTATCTTCATCAAAAAGGACTGCAGCATCCACCCCCCCTTTACAACACAGTACAGTATCAGTAATACATCTACCTCCTGTGGGAGTAAAACCCACAGCCTTCTACATCAAAAGCAAGTACATTACCTGTTGTGCTATTAACAATGCAAGTAGAATCAGCATAAGCAGCACTAAACTTTAGTTCCCCTGCAGCTCTCAGCTCCTTGTAAAATCCACTCGACACTCAGCTGTATCTCTGAACTTTGCAGCACAAGAAATCTGGAAAAAGCCAAGATTTACTGGTGGAGGGGGCAAAATCCCAAAAACCAGGGACACATTTTAAACATTGTTTGTATAATGTTGGAAAGTTGTTAGAATAAAATTAAACTTAAATGGCTAGCATTTAGTGAATTCAGTTCTCACCATAGCTGTCAACCTCTTAGCAAAATACACCTGAGCAAAGCCAATAATGGAGGAAATACAGCCCCCAAACATATTCAGTGAATTCAGTTCTCACCATAGCTCTCAACCTTAGCACAAAAAACCTGGATGAAGCCAATAATGGGGGAATACAGTCCCAAAAATAGGGACAAATTTAAAAATATCCATGTTATAAACTTAGAAAATTGCTAGAATAAAAGGTTTTGTATTACCATGTACTTTCTGAAGTCTGAAATTCAAATGCCTGTTATTTTTATTTATTTAACAATTGTTAACCAGGAAAGTCTGACTTGGAACAAAAGCCAAACAGAGGCCCAGACAGAAACACTCCAGGCACATGCTTTAGTAAGATGGGAGGACATGCAGACTCCACACAGAAAGCACCCCAGCCAAGAATCAAACCAGAGAACCTGTAGCTGTCAAGCAACAATGCTAGCAGCGCACCACTGCACTACTGACTATATAAGGAAGCAATAATACAGAAACCACAGATTTTATGAGGAACCAAACAGAACAAATATGAGGCAAAAATCTGCAAGCTTTTAAAAATGGTGGTGGGTAGGGAATTCAGGCCCTTGCCACCTACAACAAAGGTTCAAGGTACATGTTCTCTCTAGCCACCAGTATATAGCAACTGGGGCATTTCACACACACACACACACACACACACACACACACACACACACACACACACACACACACACACACACTCTTTCTCTAGCTCTTACTTTAAACAGAAACCATTAGTAAAAGCACATACTCAACCCAGTGATGAAATGTTTACTACAAGCAAACATTTTAGCATTAGTACCCAGTCACACTTAATATTTGATGTGGCCCACTTTCACTTCTCCAGTACATGACAAAATGTACTTGATCAGTTCTGACACTGGAAAACTCTTTGAGGATTGGTAACTTTGACAAAAATGTACTGTACCCATAACACATCAAAGTCCAAGGATTCCTAACAATTTTCATTTTTTTTCGATGATACAAAAGGCAGTGGCATAGACTCCCATACTCAATATAGCACACCAAAATAGCTTTCTGGATAAAAGGGAGATATACAGTACCTTTTTTCCATAAACTAGGCAACAGTTACTTCCAAAAAAATTCAATAATTCATTCCTGCATTGGCAAAAATAAAGAATCAAAGTCCGTAACATTCAGCTGGTATCTTGTAGAGTCTGCCCACCTTAATCCATTTAAAAGGAAGATGCCTAAGTCACCACCGAAAAGTTAATGACAACTCTTCCTTACTGCACTGTAATGCCTAGAACCAACTTTACTGGCAGCCATTTCCACTCTGAGTATGAGGGACGAGCTTCTTTGGTTTCATAGAGCTATAACCCTCTTTTTTATACAACATTTAATGACATAATTAGCTATAACAACTAATCTATGCAGAAATCCTCTCTTCCTGATTCAAGAAGTGATCAGTTTAAAACAACAGTCCTATGGATAGTTTTATGCATTCATTTTTCGTCAGTTTTAAAGTTAACAGTTATATTTGCACTACTAACACAATGCTTAAATTATTTTACACCATTTTGAAACAACATTTTGGCTGAAACCACTACACTATGATAGAATGACATCCCTCCATCCCCCACTTGAACCCTTGGTTTTAGGTACTGTAGATGTACTGTGAGACCTGCACTTGCCATGTGAATTGGGCTGCATCAGTCCTGAGCTATGTTACACCATGAATTTAAAGGCTACAAAGAGCTTGCCTATCTAAATAGTCTTGTGTTTTCATCCTGCTGCGTATTTAGTAGGACATAGTTTGTAAACAATGTAAATTATCAGCTGTGAAGGTAGTATTGCAGCTGGAAAAGTGAATCGTGAGCTACAAATTACAATACTTACTTTAATTCTGCACCTTCACTCTGTTCTTTTCTTTTCTTTCTTCTTCTTTCTTCTTCTTTCTTGTTCTTCTGTTCTTCCTTCTTTAGCACAGTCTGCAGCACAGCTGACAAAAATCCACCCAAATAAAAAAAAAGTAAAATCCGATTCCAATGCCAAAACAAATAAAAATTATTAATATAAATTTTAAAAAAGGTCACAAAACAATCCACAAGCGAAGCCGACAACTGACTGATTGATTCTCGCTCTTTTCCCAGCACATAAAGCCTGGGAAGAGAGCGACAACCAATCAGCAGCATTTAGCCCAGCAAGCACGTCATGACATGCCTGCGGATGTCGCAGTCCGAGCCCCTTCCAATTCTATGCTGTTTGGAACCGCTTAGACTTCTGGGCATCACAATGATGCCTTCATTACTCCTCCAGGCTGCAATCAAAACAAAACAAAAAAAAGCTGTTTAAAACCGCCGCTGCCCGAGGCGGTTAAAGTGCGCATGCACGTACTTCCGAGTCGCAGACTCGAATTTTGTTTTAAACAAAAAAAAAAGGTATATTTTTTACATTTTCTCACACTTTATTCTTTTTAGCTGAGGGGGCTGCAGTCCGGCAGTCCGATGCCACGAGCCGCCCCTGGTGGCATCACTGAACCAACAACAATGTTTTGGAATATCATACTAAACCCTAGGGTAGCAGAGCTAACACCTTTATGTTGGACACACTTGATTTTCTGATGCATTTTTGAGCCTGTTAAGGACATAAAAGCAATGGTGGACTCTTCTTTATATGAACCACAAAGGAGGTTTTTTTACATGGTTTTAGAAGTTCCTACATTTAGGAAAGGAAAGAGAAACTAAAAACGAAGTATGACATTAACTTTCAGTAATGATACCTATGTGGTTAAAAGGATAATTTCTAGTAACTGGTTCATTTTGTCTAGTAATAGACTGGTGAGCAAGACACTGATCTTGGCCCATTTGTTTTGTTTTTAAAAAAGGAGGAACATTAGATTTTTCTTAGAAGGGACATTCAATACGTACAGTGCGGAGAGGTTTGGTACCTTTAAATGTGGGCAGACTTTCTGTACCTTTTGTGAGTTCGTGAGCTGCAGAGATTTTTTTTTTCATCTGCTCCAGTATGGGTAAGAAGATAGTAAGGTGGCTGGAAACTGTAACAGTGAACAGATTGTTTACAGACACCAGTCCTCCAAGTGTCAATTGTTTTATGAATGAAAGATAAGGAAGACTATTTGTAAAATTAAAAGGAGAATAACCCAACACATGATCTGAAACCTGAGTGCCAAACTGGTTTGGACATCTGTGATAGTCCTAGATTATTCATAGCCAACACAAATGTTCAAACACAATGATTCTCATAAGTGTACAAAATGAATTTAGAAATGAATAGCAGAAAGGCATAAAGAAGAATTCAAAAAGGGAAATGACAGAAGCAGGGTTTACGTAGAGAAAGACAGAAGATGTGTGAAACAGGAGAATGACAGAAGACTAGAGGGTGTGTACATATCAAGAAATAAACTTGAGGAGAAAGAACAGAGGGAGAAAAGTGTTGAAGACGTGACTCTGGGGATTTTACAGATGCAAATGAGAATGCAAGAGAAGAGAGGTAAGGAAGGCAGGTGTTGCAACTATTAAAGGAGAGGAGAGGATACGAAAAGGGAGACAAAGAGCAGGAAGTGTGCTATAGCTGCTGATGGCAAAAGTATAAAGAAGGATGAAGGAAACTATAGTGATGGGGATATGGGAGAAGATACTGAATACAAAGGGAAAAAAAACTGTGCTAGTATATTTATTTATTTATTTATTTAACATTTGTTAACCAGGAAAGTCCAACTTGGAACGAAGCCAATTTTCAGTGGAGGCCCGGGGAGAAACTCTCCAGATGCATGTCTTTGTAACATGGGAGGAAACTGGAGCACCTGGAGGAAACCCACACAAACGCATGTAGAACATGCAGACTCAGCACAGAAGGCACCCCAGCCGAGAATCAAACCGGAGAATCTCTTGCTTTGAGGCGACAATGCTACTGCTGCACCACTGTGCCATCCAGATACATGACAATATTCTGTAGTGAAGTATTAGAAATATAAGGAGGAATAAGGACAAGAGCATGATGGAGTTAATTGGAGAGTACTTCCAAGTGTGGCATAACTTTCCACCACTGAAGATGAAGGATGAGCATAATGGAACACCAAACTGAAAGAAATAATAAACAAAGACAGAAAGAATACAAATAGAAGGAGACAAAGAAAAATGTAAAAGGGGGTAGTGACTATAACCACATAACAGCCACAGATTAAAGTGTCATATTTAAGGAAAGAGAAGTAGAGGAGGAAGACTGGGAAGGTATATTTTGAGGTTAAAATGGGGAAGAGACATGAAGAAAGACAGAGATATGGACAAGAAGACTAAGGGAATAACTGATAGGTTAGGACAAGAACAGACCATGCAGATGCAGGGAGAGATATGATCAAATAAAAAGGATCCACTAAATTCCTTCATGTCTATACACTTTAAAATGCAGTTACGTGGTGAAGACCACATGAAAATGAGAAGCCAAGTACTCAAAACCTCAAAACACAGGTAGTCATTGCTGTACAATTATCAAACAATTGTACCACAATGGAACATTAAAAAAACATTTTTATAAGAGTTAAGCCACCCTGGAATAGCATCTGGGTGGGCTTTGCCCTTATATCCCTAAATTATTATTCTCATTTTGAGATCATCAAAGCAGACAAGGACAGTTTTAGTGGCTCCATGGCTCAGAGGGATGAAGCCCTTACTATAGCCCAGATGACCTGTGTTTGATTAATGGCATGGGAGCTGAAGTGACCACATGGGAGAGAAGGGGGATTGTGTGAGGGAGGCAACCTAACCTGACTACAGTACAGAAGTTTTATGTGCCTGGCAAGCTCTTTCATGGAGTTAGTAGGGTGAATAGCGGGTGTACCACTTGCTCAGAGATTGCACATGCATGGAAGCATGCATCCCTACCAATGCAGTGATAATATGATGCTAGCAGGATTGCTGAGGAGAGACAGGGGTCAGGACACATTCCCCAGCAGCAATCTGATGCTGCACCAGTGTTCCTGATGTCCTAACCTGTCCCAAATGTATGCTGGATTGAGCCAAGGGGAGGCTAAGGTGGGTTCAACAGACCAAAATGTCATTTGTTTCACTCTCTGCTTCACTCACTCTTTCCCTGTGAGGCTGAAAGATTGAAATTTTCTCAAAATTATACATTTCAAGCAGCAATAAACTACAACTATTTAGTTAATAACAATACATTTTTATTGATCAACAGGGTACAAACAGATACTAACTTGAGCAAGGATCCTTGTACAGCTGTGAAACTAGCAATCTCGTATTAAGCAACTTACTGTAATACATGCAGAAAGGGACAAAAGTAGGTACACTGCATACCCTTCAGCTGTCAGGAATTCTGAGGAATGTCCCTGATTTTGTCATATTTATTCCCTCTCCCTCATCAGTTTTTTTTGATTTTCTGATAAATCACCGTTGATTATAGTAAATAATATCAGATATTAGAGAGTCATAATTCTAATTGTTCATAAAATCTATGTTGATGCAACTCTTGTTGTTCTATTAACATTTTAAGTGAGTTAGAGTAATATATAAAAATTTACCCTAATTTTTGAATAATCCCCCCCATTATTTTTGGCTTTGTCTAGAATTCCTGCACAAAGAAGTTAAAAAGTATGGCACACTGGGGAAGAAAAACAAACAATTGAAAAGGATATAGTTGCAAACTGCTATCAACAGCTAGAAGAGAAAACAATGAGTGATAGGTCTGCCTTTCTAGACCAGCTGTCAATCTTCTAATAATCTCCATCAAAGAAATAATCTTTAAAAAAACGGAAATGAGAAACAAAGATACTAAATGTGCGAAGAGCAATACAGATGATGGTTCTGCTATGAAAAGCGACTTCTCAAACACTGATGAAGAAACAAATTTTCCAAAACAAGTGGACCATTGCCGGTGCATATTTAGAAACAGCACCAGCAATGACATTGTATGGAAAACAGTGTTCGGCATTATGTGTTTTACCTACTACTAATGCCTGAGCAATTTCACCTCCAGTAACTGCAAGGGAGCCACAGGTGACACATAAATACACACAAATACAATACAGTGGTGACAGCAGTCCCCCCAATTCATAGTTCTGTAAAATGAACCCAAAATTAAATCAGAATTTGATGGTAGGACTGCAGAAAATCCTGAATTTATTGAGAACCATGATGAAATGGGAATTGGTTGCACTGAATCTGATAATTTTTTATAATGCAGTTAGAGACATTTGAGATTACATTTAAATGTACATTTAAATGGCGTAGTTACTATTTATGCACCGCATGCTAAACATTCTGTACATGCTGTAAATGATGTAAAATGCACTCACGTGTCTATTTCTTTTGATTTTACTCCTTAACATGACAGGCTTCTTACGCCAACTCCAAGTGTGTCAGCAAAGAGCATCCAGTGTCCCGACATTATTTCCTCTGTGCACTTTAATACAAAGCTACTGGCTTCAGCCTAATAACAGTAATAACAACCTATCAAAATATCTTCCTTCACTGTGGAAATGTGCAGAAGTTGGGAGTTGTGAAAGATACATTAATGTAGTGTTACTCTTTTGCTTGTCTTGTTTCACCTTTTTTTTTTTTGGAGAAGGGCATGGAATGGCGTGCAAAACAACCAAAGTCATCCAGGATATACTTGCACAGGCCAGTACCACTCATTTGCTCCTGAGTTTGATACCCAAGGATGTTTTCATCTTTGTTCATAATCAGTCAAAATGAAGCTGAAGCTCCTTTTGCCTCAGTCATTGGAGTGGTCTGCTTCCCACCTTAATCTGGTCATTTAGTACCCCAAACTTGAAAAATGCAGACTGAGAGGAGGAGATGAATTGCTTCTTAAATTTAACAATACATATATGACACCTTACCTTCCTTGAGTTATCCTCTTGATGAATATCACGTTTTTCTTTCTGAAATATTCTCTTAGGGATGACGATTTCATGCTCATGTCCTATTGCTTGATATGAAAGTGCTTCTAAAATCAAAATAAAAAAATTGTGAATGGGATTAGCTTTTACTTGTACCAGTCAAGCTGTATCTGTAAATGAAAGTCTTACGTAAAGCTTTTGAATTAGTTTACTGCCACTTTGGCATAGCTACAAACACTACATTAAATAAACTCTGTTTCAAAAGTCGACCATAGAAAATATCAGCTGTACAAATAGAAAAGGTGAGATCTTCCTCATAAAATTTGTGGTTTTCTGGCATATGATTGAGAACTGAATTTTTACACTGGATCTGATCAGTTAGTTGCTGGAGACTAGCCCCTCACAAGTGAAGGTGATTACTTTGGTGTTAAAGTTGGCTTTAATACAATACATGTTAAACCCCCTCATTTACTGTGTTAAGATTCTCAGCTGGAGACTACCCCCTCACAAGTGAAGGTGATTACTTTGGTGTTCAAGTTGGTTTTAATACAATACATGTTAAACCCCCTCATTTACTGTGTTAAGATTCTCAGCTGGAGACTACCCCCTCACAAGTGAAGATGATTACTTTGGTGTTCAAGTTGGTTTTAATACAATACATGTTAAACCCCCTCATTTACTGTGTTAAGATTCTCAGCTGGAGACTACCCCCTCACAAGTGAAGGTGATTACTTTGGTGTTCAAGTTGGCTTTAATACAATACATGTTAAACCCCCTCACTTACTGTGTTAAGATTCTCAGCTGGAGACTACCCCCTCACAAGTGAAGGTGATTACTTTGGTGTTCAAGTTGGCTTTAATACAATACATGTTAAACCCCCTCATTTACTGTGTTACGATTCTCAGCTGGAGACTACCCCTCACAAGTGAAGGTGATTACTTTGGTGTTCAAGTTGGCTTTAATACAATACATGTTAAACCCCCTCATTAACTATGTTAAGATTCTCAGTTGGAGACTACCCTCTCACAAGGGAAGGTGATTACTTTGGTGTTCAAGTTGGCTTTAATGCAATACATGTTAAACCCCCTCATGTACTGTGTTAAGATTCTCAGCTGGAGACTACCCCCTCACAAGTGAAGGTGATTACTTTGGTGTTCAAGTTGGCTTTAATACAATACATGTTAAACCCCCTCATTTACTGTGTTAAGATTCTCAGCTGGAGACTACCCCCTCACAAGTGAAGGTGATTACTTTGGTGTTCAAGTTGGCTTTAATACAATACATGTTAACCCCCCCCATTTACTGTGTTAAGATTCTCAGCTGGAGACTACCCCCTCACAAGTGAAGGTGATTACTTTGGTGTTCAAGTTGGCTTTAATACAATACATGTTAAACCCCCTCATTTACTGTGTTACGATTCTCAGCTGGAGACTACCCCCTCACAAGTGAAGGTGATTACTTTGGTGTCCAAGTTGGCTTTAATACAATACATGTTAAACCCCTACTTTACCGTGTTATGATTCTCAGCTGGAGACTACCCCCTCACAAGTGAAGGTGATTACTTTGGTGTTCAAGTTGGCTTTAATACAATACATGTTAAACCCCCTCATTTACTGTGTTAAGATTCTCAGCTGGAGACTACCCCCTCACAAGTGAAGGTGATTACTTTGGTGTTCAAGTTGGCTTTAATACAATACATGTTAAACCCCCTCATTTACTGTGTTAAGATTCTCAGCTCATAGCAGTTCACACTCACATTTATAGCACGTCTCAAACTTTGGAAAAAGATGAGGAATATGAAAAAAAAAAAGTTGCCTAGCTGTCCTCTATAAAAGCAAATATCCATATCAACAATAATCTCTTCTAAATGTGGCATTACCTAACACAATATTATTGCTTGCAGATCTTATTATATTATATGCTAGCACTACCTGACCCATTATAACTACTTATTAATATATGTCAATGCCTTAAACATCCAAAGTTGTGGCACTTATCTCATTAACACCTAGATGGTGTGGAATATCACACTTCTGCCAGCCTACAATCTTTCATTCCTGAACATTTTCTGAGAAATAAACTTAACGAGCATAAGTTAAACAAATGCAAATATTTTCTGTACAAAAAGGTATTAAAACTGCACAAATAACAATGCTGTTAATAAGAAGTATTCTTTACAGTGATAATAGTCGGTACAAAAATGCTAAATTATATTATAATGCACACAACCCCCGTATTAAAATTTTTGTTCAGCTTTCACAAAGTGTCACAGCTCGGAAATTGTACAACCTAGACATACATTGTTGGAACGCTTTTGTTAGCCAGATATAAGCTTCTTTCGCATGACAAGAAATTTGTCTATGAGGCATGTTTATTGAAATATAAGCTTAATTGTATAATTATCAATAATAAATAACACTGAATATAACTGAAGATGTACAACCTACAGTGCAAATATCAAAGGCAGTTTTCTTCACAAATATCTAAGGTTTCACCTGATGTCATGCAACAGTTTCTAAGTTACTTGGTTTTAGAAGTATAAAGTGCATATGGAAATTATGTTTATTTTCATAATTACTAGCAAACAATTAGTAATATCTCAAGTATACTGTGATATAAACAGAGATTGCAATTCATTTTTCTGTCCGCCACCATATAATTTCTCACCATACCCCTCAATAACATGTAGGGTTCTCAGTTATGAAAATATGAACACAGATATGAAAACATGAATAATAAGTGACAAATTATGTGATTCATTTATCTACTGTAGGATGCCCTATATTAAAAATCTTAGTATAATTTTTTAATAACTCTTTGCACTTTCTAATACTTCCTATTATTAACTGATAAGTTACTTGATTAAAGAAGCCAGGCCCAAAAAAGGTCTGGATGCCATAAAGCGGTATGGGTGTAAACTGAAAATATACAAAAATGGTATTATAGGCTTGAATGTATCAACATCATGTCTTCTCAATGCATATATACAGGAAATAAACACTAAGTGTATCTGTTGCTACCTCACAAACTTAACTCCTTCCCTGCAGCCTATCTTCTTCCTTCCTTCCACATCTTTACCACTACCTCTTTTCACTTCCTTTTCCTTTCTAAAAACATCTTCTCCTTTTCTACCCCTTCACCTAACTTTTCTCACTTCCACAACTTAATTTTGTACATAGAGATGCATATCTACTACTTGCCTACTGAAACAATTATCTCTGTAGAACTTCCATCTCATAAGCATACTTCATCTATTACATCTTTACCTTCTGTTAACTTTGGCTTTGATTCACAAATTACTCCTACACTTTTTTTCAGATTTACCTGTTGTTAATGCTCTGTTTTATGTATTAGTCCTACACTTTCATAACTGTATATGTGTAATGTTTATTTATCACTACCTAATACCACAGTACACATCACTACTTTACATAATGTACGTAAATTGCAGAACTGAATTGTATTGCTCCTTATTTTCTGTGTTTTCCATTTTCTGTTTATGCTAACTACAAAATCACATTAAATGTTTGCAAGTATGTGTTAGTGTGTGTGTGTGTGTGTGTGTGTGTGTGTGTGTGTGTGTGTGTGTGTGTATATATATATATATATATATATATATATATATATAAATATAGATACACATATATACTGTTTATCAGCTTCTATATATTTTTACTATTGCATGTTGCATTTTTTCTGGGTCCCCTCTGAAAATGGGCATCTATTCAATACGACAAGCCCAATCAATAAAATGTAAATAAATAACACGTTTTACTATGATAAGGCATATCTGCCTTTTTCGTTATTTTAATACTAGCACAATACACGCATCTGTTTATTGGTAAAAGTTACACAGTACAAGAAAAGAGAAAACTACTCAGCAAAATGTTTTCTCCACAAAAATAGCATGTTTATAGCTATGGAAGGTGACAAATATATTTTATTTGTATGTTTTTGTTTTGTTAAACAGGTGGGTAGTAAGTTTATCCAATGCCAAGAGCAAGGACATAAAAAAGCAGAAGATAAAGAGAGTATAGTAAATGAATTTATCAGCATCCATATTACCATAATGAACACACAATAGTAAGTAATTAAGCTAGTCTTTCATTTCGTACAGCACTCTAAGGAAGAACATTAAAATAATGAGATTACTTTATCTTTAGCAGAACCCGTTACCAAGAAAAGTATGTTAACTAGTATGTGATGAAAGCTAACGCTTTAAACAATACCACAGATTGTTAAACAATACCACAGATCGTTACAGGAAGCTCACTTGGTATGGGGTGAGCATGAGTAATTAAATCAGAAAGTCCACAGCAGTAACAGAGAGGGAACATCATGTTACCTGCCTATGCATCCAACAGATATGGGATAATTTAAGCTGAGACATAAGGCATGGAGGCTAAGTTTAAAAGCAAGCTGACTTGCATATTTATTACAGAAAAATTAGGTGAACTGATGGATTGGGAAAATAAAGAGTAGCCATATAAAGTACAGTTGTGTAAGTTGAATGTACCAAAACAGTAGATGTTTGAATGATTACTGTGGTAGCCTTAGCTGTATGAGTTATATCCCGCCAAGGATAAAACAGCCAGCCAGCATCTAAAGCTTCAGGGCACTTTCCATGCACCTAAACTGTCAAGCAATCCGAGATGAGCTGACTAAAATACAAGTTTCTTAACATTTAAGTGATTGGTTATTTTACATTTTCTGAGTATGGGTTTAGGACACACAGAACAGTTAAACTGAGCAATAAAAGCAGTAATGAATAGAGCTAGGAGACATGAAGGGGTAAGGTTAGCTTCTGATGCATGCTGTTGGAGGATTGGTTTACCAAATGCTACTATGTTACACTTTTTAGCATTTAGTTTAATCCTTTTGTTAGCACACCAGTTTTTTACAAATGCAAGTTTTTACTGCTGGGCTTGTGTATCACAGGATGGCTTGACAATGACTCCCAATTTCCAGTCATCCACAGACTTGGATAGCCAAAGGTCTTGTTTTGTGGTCTGTTTGTTGGAAATGAAAACACCAAACAAAAGAAGCCCCCATCATGGAGCCTGGTGGAGTGCTTGTGGTTGCCTTATACTCATTGATGCGTTATATGCTACCCACACCACAATGGGTTCTGTCCTTTAGCCAATTTGCTACCCACCTTACCATATGAGGATATATTTTTAATGCATTTAACTTATGACTATACTAGCATGGGGTATAATCTCAAAGGCCCTCGCCAAGTTGTGGTATGCTTTGTGTACATCAAGGCCAGCTTTTGTACTCTTTCAAAGAAGTTAACCAGAGTAAATAGATGGGATCTACTCTTAACAAAGATAAACTGCTTCAGGCCTAGACTGATAAGTCATTTAATGCTATAATCAGGCCAGGTATAATACGTTCCATGGTTTTCATATGAGACTCATAAGGCTGATGGGCTGGTGCTTACCACCTTACCAGTATCAGTGATGAGGCCACCTTCATTAGTAATATTGACACTGCTGTGTGCATACCTCTTAACCTCTTAGTAGAAAAAATCTGGACAAAACTTTAAGATGTGGAAGGCCCAAAAATAGGGACATTTTTAAATATTGCTCTTATAAACTTAGAAAGTTGATAAAATAATATGTTTTGCATTAGCATGGATTTTTTTGATGGGCATGAAGTCTGAAACTCAAATGTCTGTCATTAAGTTCTGACTTCAATCCTCAATGATCTGCCAGAGAACCAAAACTTTTATGACAAACAGACCAATAATATGAGGCAAAAATCTGGACATTCTGTGAAAATCCAGACACTTGAGAGGTATGGTTGTGTGCCAATCTTCACGGATGAAGTTAGTTGCTAAACTCTGGTTAAATAAAGGAGGAGCTCCAATGGGCTTGCTTGGTACTGTTTATCATACAGCCAGGTCCTATAGATGAAGTACTTTTAGACTTTGAGAGCACCTTTAATACAGGATCTTTAGCGGTGATGATGTGGGTGTCAGAGGGCTTCCGGTCTAAGTGGGTTTTGAATAGTTGTTTCAGGGGTAAAGTTAGCATTGAATTTGTTTATGAGCATGTTGGCATTGTCTACTGGGTTAAAGTAGGTGGTATCATTCTGAATAAGTTTTGAGTAGTGTTGGGTGTTATTCCTTAGTTTCTTAATGCAATTAAAGAAAGATTTGTAGTTATTCTTCAGATACCAACTGTGAAGAGTGGGTGAAGATGGGTGAAGGCTGCCAGCCTAGCCAAATAGAATTTTGGAGATAATTCTGTCATCTGTAAATATTAATGTAAACCACAAGCTGTTGTCTTAAATGGTAAAAATAGTGTTACATGTGGAACTGTAAAATATAACAACAGTGCACTCTACTGACCAAGTAAAGAATGTTGTGACCCTCTGATGTTAAAACTCGGAGCCAGTAAGTTTAAAGTGAGGCATCCTGCCTATTGTTTTAAGGCCAGAGTTAATGGCCAGAATTTGCATGCATAAATGTCCTTTATTGCTCTGGTTTCTGCCCAGAATGGAAGAATGCAAATGTAGTTTCTGTTAGCCTGGGAACCCAGGGAAGTGTAAAGAATGATGTAATGTGAACCAGGAATGTGATTTTAAAAATAGAGAGAATCAGAGAGCATTAAGCATTTTTGTCTTGACCATCCAACTCACCAGCACTGTCTTGCTCTATATGTAAGTTTGTTTTAAGATTTGTGTTTTCTCTTAGAAATAGCTAGACACTAGAAAGATTAGACTAAGTGTTTTTCTGTGATGTCAGAACTGTACTACTGAATTATTTTAAGTATTTCTCTGTGATCTCTGAACTCTTGACTAGCACTGTGTAGTAAAAAGTATTGTGTTGTGTTTTGACTATTTGTTATTAAATATTTTTAAACCCTTTCAACTGTGGCTGTTTTTGTAGAGATAATTTAAGCTCTTTAGAGTACTTGCATGCCTTTGGTAAAACTGTACAACGCCACTCCAATAGCTTTCGCCCTGGGCTATATTACCAATTGGATAATAATATTGCACAGTAATAATTGGACACCCTTTTAAGGGGCTTTGAGTAGCTGATACATATTAGTGGGTGGTGGCAGCTGGTACTACTGTATGTATAGTCTGGGAAAATGGGGCACAGCTGGAGAACCTGCGCCAGCCTTTTCCAGGAGTGTCTGTCTGGTTGTATAAACTCTTCTCAAAGTGTGTGTGTGTGTGTGTGTGTGTGTGTGTGTGTGTGTGTGTGTGTGTGTGTGTGTGTGTGAGAGAGAGAGAGAGCTACCTGGGCATGGAAACGAAGCACTGGTTGGACAGAGAGGGTGCTGGAGGTTTTAGCTTGCCCACTAGTCTGAGATCTGGACCCTATAGCTGTGCCATTGGGAGTCTTATTGGGGACCTGGAGAGTGAGGGAGTGACCAACCCGGGACTGTTATCTCTGTGTGCTCTTAAGGGAAATTGCACTTTACTGTGTGTATTTATCCTTTCCTCCTATATGAGATGCCCCTCACTGGTGTTAGTGGTGAGGATTGAGGCTCCTTGATAGCTGGACCAGGGCACGGGTGTCACACTAACCTTAATTCATGGGCTATCTTAGTATTACTAATATTTTTTTAAGTTTTTAGTAAATTTTCCAGTGTTATCCTTGATTTGTGGGTGCTTAGATCTATTGTATACTTTAAGGATTTTTTTTTTCATTTTTTTATAGAGTTTACTTAACTTGGAGGACCAGGAGTGGTTTGCTTTTAAACATCCCATTATATTTAGATCTTGTAGATGCTTTCTCAATTCTTTGCATTTATATAAGTGGGCATAGAATTCTCTTGTATAGTTTCCTGCTAAAGCGATGTCCGGGATTATGCCAAAATAATTGAATCTTAAAACTTCATAATAAAATTTAAGGAGATCTGTGCATTGAAAATCCTTGAACTCTGAGATATTGGTATCTTCATGTTTAGAGGGGATAACGGTGAAGGTCACTGATCAATGATCTGACTTGACCTAAGGACAGATGTCAGAAGGTTTACCCAAATCAAAATTCTGCAAGTTGCAAAATAGCTCCTTATCCTTGATCAAATAGAGTCCAGAGACACTGTACTGAAGAGATAGTAACAATGCCATTATACGAACAAATAGCCTTAGGATTCTGGATAGCATTCTACTCATGTTGAGTAGTTTTTAACATATCGCTATTTAGTCACCCTATTCCAGTATCTTTGAAAGGATAATTTTTTAACAGTTGACTGCATGTTTGAATAGATTTTCCAAGTGCTGTCAGGACTTTGCTGGGGTCAACTATTATTATGATTTTTATAAAAAACATCAAGTAGAATTGTGATAATGGTATTTGTTTCTGTAGATGCATAGCTTGATTATCCAAAGTTTGTCTTATTTCTATAACTGAAGATGTTTACATGCAGGTTTGGATCATATTTCACTATCACTTTTTACAGATAAAATGCTATCTGAACTAAAGACTTCTAATGCAAATTTAAGTAGCAAACATCTGTCAGTGTGTGTGTGTGTGTGTGTGTGTGTGTGTGTGTGTGTGTGTGTGTGTGTGTGTGTGCGCACGTACGCATTTGTGTTCTGTTGAGTGTGTATCTTAATGACACTCAGAAAGTACAGTTGTGTACACTTACCATAAATGTAGATGTTCCAGTGTATTCACTGTTGCTTTCATTACATTTGGGTAATCCTGCTGGCAGGTTGTCCTCAGTCGGCCTGAATTCCAAAGTCCTGGGACCTGCGTCGGCTGCTGTCACCCCTTCCCTTACATCAGGTCGTCAGGGGTATAAAAGAAGCAGCCGACACCATTTTCTTTAGTTTTTCTTGCTCCAGATGTCAGGTGCCCCCTAAAAGGGTAGCCAAAATTTATATCTATATATAAAATTACATGCACCAATATAAACTTTACCTTCATCTACAAGCAAAACACCACATAGGTTGTATAAATCAGAGAAGGAAAGATAGGTTCAATCAGAAGAAAAGGGGGGTGGTGGGTTGGTAACCTGGACTGCAACAGTGAATATACTCGAACATCTACATTTACGGTAAGTGTACACAACTGTACTATGTTCTTTGTGTTTCACTGTTGCAGTCATTACATTTGGGTAGAGTCCCAAAGCTATGGTTAGGAGGCTTGAGCTAAACAGCATTAGGAGCGGCTATGAGGCCCTGCAGAACTGCAGTGGCAAAGCCTGCCCTGGATTTAGAGTAGAGTGGCAGATAATAGTGCTTTGTAAAGGTGTGCACTGAACTCCAAGTAGCAGCCTCTAAAATGTCCTTGGTAGGTACTCCCCTGAGAAAGGCTGCTGAAGTGGCTGCAGCTCTGGTTGAAAGTGGCCTAATGCCCTTAGGCACTGGCTTGCCATGGTGTACATAGCAGAAATTAATACAGTGGCCTATCCACTTTGAAATAGTCTGCATTGAGATAGCCTTTCCTTGTGATCCTGCAGCATATGTCACTAGTAATTGTTCTGTCTTTCTGAAAACTTTGGTTCTGTCCAAGTAGAATCTAAGTTGTCTGTGTACATCCAAAGAATGCAGAATTCTCTACCCCTTGTTCTGTGGATTTGGATAAAAAGTTGGCAGGTGAATAGTTTGGTTAAGAGCCACACTGGACACCATCTTAGGCATAAATGTTGGGTTTGTCCTCAGGAAGACCCTGTCTGGATAAAAAATGATAAAAGGTTCCACAGCCATAAGTGCCTGTAGCTCTGAAACTTGTCTTGCAGAAGTTATTTCTAGGAGCAGAGCTGTTTTCCAAGATAAAAACTTTATATCAGCAGTAGCAGCTGGTTCAAAAGGAGGCAGGGTGAGTTTTTCCAAGACATAGTTGAGGTCCCATGCAGGCACTGGTGATCTCCTTGGAGGCCTTAAATTTTTGGCTCCTCTGAGGTACTGCTTTAATAAGGGATGAGAAAAGATTGGTGGCTCTGTATTGTAATGAGCCAAAATGGCAGAGGCATGAATTTTAATATATGAAAAAGATAGGCCTTTGTCCAACATCTCAGTTAAGTATTTCAAAATCTGAGGAATATTTGGCACAGCTGTATCAGTTCCTTGTGCCTGGTTCCAAGCACAGAATCTCTTCCATTTTCCAGCATAATATTTTCTAGTACTAGGCCTTCTGGCTTCCAAAATGACATCCATCACAGCTTTGCTGAGAGGTGTGTTTTGTATGACTACATTATCCGCCATGCTGCCAGGTTTAAAGTCCTGAGTTGGCTGTGCAGGATCTGATTGTTTTGCTGGGACAGTAGATGAGGTATCTGAGGTAAGGTCCAAGCTGGGCATTGAGACAAGTTCCTTAGTACTGGATACCAGTACTGGTGGGGCTAGTCTGGGGTAATCAGTATCATCTTTAGCTTCTCCTGTCTGACCTTTAGGAGTACCTTGGGGAGGAGAGGCAGTGGGGGAAAGGCATATACTGATAGGTTTTTCCAGCTGATAGATAGGGCGTCCACTTTCCATGCTTGTCTGTGATAAATCCTTGTGCAGAATCTTTTTAATTGGTAGTTGTGAGGGGAGGCAAATAGATCTATGTCCGGGCATCCCCATTTCCTTGTTATCATGCTGAAAACTTGTGGATCCAGCTGCCACTTGTGGGGATCCATGAGGTTTCTGCTTAGTTCATCTGCCAGAGCATTTTTCCTTCCTGGCAGGAATTGTACCTGCAGATGTACTTGTTAAGTCAGTGCTGTGTCCCACAAAGTCATGGCTAGTCTGCAAAGGGGGTAAGAATGTGTGCCCCCCTGCTTGTTTATATACCACATGACTGTGGTGTTGTCTGTCTTTATCAGTAGTTGTCCTGGATGAAGTAGGTCCTTGAAGGCTGTCAGGGAATTTTGGACAGCTAGCATCTCCTTTTGATTGATATGTAGATGCATTTGGTTTGAGGTCCATGTGCCCTGAATGCATCTTCCTGACATGTGGGCCCCCCAAGCATAATTTGATGCATCCGTTGTTAGTGTCTGCCTGGCTGGGGGTAATGTGAATGGCTGTCCCTTGTTTTGGTGACAAGCCTTTGCCCACCATCGAAACTCCTGTTGCAGGCAGGGAATGAGAGTAATCATAGTTTCCAGGCTGTGGCAATGTTGAGTCCAAACACTTTTTAGGTACCATTGAAGTTTCCTCACATGCAGTCTTGCATATGGAATTAGTACGATGCAGGATGCCATGAAGCCCAAAGCCTGCAGAATTGTTCTTGCAGATAAATGGGCCTTTGTTGCCAACATTTTGAAATAGGTAGTCAGTTGCCTTTGTTTGTCTGGAGTGAGGTAAGCCATCTGGGCAGTTGTATTTAAGCTTACACCCAGGAATATTATCTCTTGAGAGGGTACTAGTTTTGATTTCTTTTCGTTGACTGTGTACCCTAGGCATGTTAGAAGTCTTTTCACAAATGCCAGTTGCTGTAGAAGAATGTCCCTGTTCTCTGCTTGAATTAGACAGTCGTCCAAGTAAGGATATATTTGTATTCCTCTTTGTCTGCAAAATGCAATTACTGGTGCCAGGCACTTTGTAAAGACATTGGGCGCAGTAGATAAGCCAAAGGGAAGTGCAGAGAATTGGTAATACATTGAGCCAGCCTTTAATCTGAGGTATCTTCTGCATATTTGTCTGATTGGGACATGCAGGTATGCCTCTTTTAGGTCTAAAGTCACAAGCCAAGCATTCTTGCCCATCATGGGCAGAAGCTGCTGAAAAGTCAACATCTTGAATTTTGGTATATCCAGGAATGTGTTCAGAATAGATAGGTCCAGTATTGGCCTCCAGGCCTTGTCCTTTCTGGGTACCAAGAACAGTCTTGACTAAAATCCTTGTCCCTGCTCTTGCTCTGGTACTTGTTGAATGGCCCCCATGTCCATGAGGGATGAGACTTGTTTTTGTGCCTCTGCCCATTGATTTTTTGGCAGATCTGGCCAGCCGTTTTCCTTTGGCAGGGTATGGAAATGGAACTTATAGCCTTGTGACACAATATTTAGAACCCACTTGTCCTGGGTTATAATGTGCCAATTTTGAGAAAAAAGTGCTAATTTTCCCCCTAAGGGTGCTGCCACGACATAAGTGCTTGGTGCAGGCAGGGGGAAGTCATTGGGACTGTTTCCTGTATGATTGTGATTTGACTTCTCCAACTTTAGAGGTAGAAGCACCCCATTGCTTTGAGCTGTATGAACCTTGCGCCTGGGATCTGCCTCTAGGGCATCTGGATCTGCCCCTTTGAGGTCTGTCTGACACAGGAAAGGACCATTTCTTTGTTTGCCAGTGTCTATTATACCTAGGTGGCTGTACTTGTAAAAAAATCTTTGACAGTTTGCATAGATTTAGCTTTGTCCTCCATTTTCTTTAACACCTCTTCTGCCTTAATACTAAACAAAGTATCATGCTGTAAAGGTGCATCTAATAATTTAACTTTGACATGATCAGGCAGATTTTGTTCCTTTAACCAAGCATGCCTCCTAATTACAGAACCCATAACTGTGGCCCTGCAGGAGGCCTCCAAAGAATCAAAACCACATTGCAAAGTATGCTTTCCAACTTGTTCAACTGCATGCAATAAATCCTGCATTTCCTTGTTTTCTGCACATTCAGAGTTTAACAACATTTTCTGTTTAAGCAATGCCATGACATGTTGCTGATATCTGAGCATATGAAACTGACAGTTTAAGACCCTTATAGCCAAGGTAGCAGATGTGTAAACCTTTTTTTCCCATCTAACCAGTGCCCTAGAATCAATGTCAGAGGGGGTAGGGTTTTTTACAGTGGAAGCCTTAACTCCTTTGGGACCCTGTGAAATAGTTTCTGGGTCTGCAGCAGGGTTTTTAAAAAGGAATTTATGAGAGTCAGGAACCCTGTAATAACTGTCAGGCTTAACAGGAGCTGGAGGTAAGGAGTCAGGGGTAAGACTAGACTCCGAAAACACATCATCTACAATGTCTAACACAGGTGGAATGGCTAGTGGCCTGTGTTGAGATAGTAAAAGGAAATCCCTGAGCCTCTTTTTAGATTCTGAAAAATCTTGGCTCTCCCATGGAAATGCTCCTTCATGGTATGCAAGGTTTCCCCAAAAGAATAGTCCTCTGGAGGAGAAACTGAAGGTATAGATTCTTCAGCATCAGAATCCTCATGGGGGGAAGAGAATATTCCTAATCAGAAGAGGAATCAGAAGAAATGGAAAAGTGATCTGAAGATTCATAGTCAGTCTCTTGCCTAGGCCTCTTATCAGGAGGGGGACGGGAACCCCTGATCAAGGTAATCAAGTCTTCAACCATTTTGAGCATCTGTTTTTTGGGCATAGAGGCCTGACCATGTGGCTCTTGAGTTTGTTTCTTTGCTTTAGAAGGTGATTTAGTCTTTGCCTTTGAAGCTGAAGTCGGTTTAATATAAAGATGCTTAGGTCTGAATACACCCTCAGACGCCGGTGCCTGCTCAGTGACTCTAGATCCATCTGAAGGAATAGTATCCGAGGCTCCAATACCTTGTGTTTCCAGCGGCATGGCCGACTCCACATAGGAGTCGGTAGCAGCCTGTGACTCTAAAGTAGCGGGCGTCAGGGGCTACGAAAGCACCTCACTGAGAACTGGTGAACCGGCAACTGGCGTACGTAGGAGAAGCTTTGTCATCGGTTTTGGGCCTCGGTTGTCTGTCTCTGTCCTTTTCTTTGCATTTTTTGTGAACTCCGGTAGTCGGATGGCTATCTGATGACATTTCTGGATAATTAAACTGGCGTCCAAAGCAGTTTAAAGCAAAATCATATAGACGCTTCATAGTGCGTTGGTAAAATCTAGCACAAAACCGACAACTAGAAACGTTGTGACCAGGCCTAGGCAAGGAATACAGTAAGAATGAAAATCCTTATGAGGTATTTGCTTTCCACAAGAAATACAATTATTTACTTTTTCTGACATCAGTCTGGAGCAAAAAAAAGTTTCCCCAGTGGGGTGCTTAGCTTTATTGAAGACTTCGGATCTGAAACTCGAACACAAAAATCTCAGGAGTCGGCTGACTGGCACTTGCAAACTGCTTCTGCTTCGGGCACCGCGCGGCAAGAAAGACTAAAGAAAATGGCGTTGGCTGATTCTTTTACACCCCTGATGACCTGTCAGGGAAGGGGCGACAGCAGATGACGCAGGACCCAGGACTTTGGAATTCAGGCCGACTGAGGGCAACCTGCCAGCAGGATTACCCAAATGTAATGACTGCAACAGTGAAACAGGAAGAACATCCTGTGTTTATTGGCCTCAGCAAGTTAGCACGTGCCAGACAAAGCAAAAGCATAGACTCTAACATTTTAGTCTATTTCTGACTATAGACCGGACAGCCCACTGTACACTTTAATCCAAAGGAAACATTGGTAAAGGACATCAAACAGGTACCAAGAAAACAACGAACAGATATCCTGAGCCAGAAACACACCATAAGCTCCACACAGCAGGAAAATACAATTGTAGAGTTTTGTAAAATAATTTTAATCGTAGAAAACCACCATATAAAATCAAACAAACCAGGTTAAGTGCTTTCTTCCCCTGTACAACACTTAGGGGACATCTTCAGAACCAAATACACATTCCCATATAATCAACCTGTTAATAAACCCCCCCAAAAAAATCAATCAATCAATTAATCAATTAAATGTTAAAATACATTAAATTGAACGCTGAAATATATGTTTTCAACAAAATTCTATTTGATACAAATGTTCACAATTGAATAACAATAAATATATTAAGTAAATTGAGGAATTTATAAATTGGAGAATTTATAAAATTAATGCCCTTTTCCTTAAAATGGGCTCCAGGGACAAAGAATCATTTAAACCTGGTGCCTCCAAGGCATTTAATTTAAAAATCCAATAGAATTCTCTCAGGTCCACTAGAAGTTCCCACCAACCCCCTCTGGGGTTGTGTGTTACAACTTCTAATATGCCAAATTTAAAAGTCGTATCACCCTGGCAAACTAAGGTGTGTCTATAAAGTGCATTTTTCGTGTTGTTCTTACTAATAGCATATAGATGCTCATAAATACGGGTCTTAAAATTCCTAGTGGTTTTACCCACATAGTAATTATCACATTTCTGACACACCGAAATGTATATTACACCTTTGGTGTATATTACACCTTTGGTGTTACAGTTGCCCTTTTGTAAAAAAATGCCTCTATGATGGCCTTTAAGATGTACTATATCCTTATTTAAAATAAAAGTGCATTGGTTGCAATTTCCACATCTACTCATTCCTTTTGTATCCAAGGATCTTGGTATAACCACCTGCTCCATTAGACTTTTGAAATTTTTTTCCTGCTTTATAAATAAAATTTGGTGATTGATCCAAAAGTCTAAAAATGTCAACATTACCCTTAAAAAATTCCATTTCCTTTGTATAATTCCCCTAAGTGATTTTTCACCAACCCCAAAGGTTATGACCATACTTGTGTTATAAACACAATTTCTTGTAAAACTATTCACAGTTTTTTGTATTGTTTCACCACTACTTAACAGGGGTTTGTATTTAGTTCCCCAGCCATCCTTTATTTCTTCTACTATATTGTCTAGAAGTTTATGGGGATACCCCCTCACTTCAAACATTTTCCTGATGTTAACTAGTTCTTCCATAAATGTCTCTCTAGTGGAACACATCTTACTGGCCCTAACCAACTGGCCCTTAAATATGTTCCTTTTAGTATGAATTGGATGGGTATTCTGAAAATCCAAATAACTATTGGAAAATGTTTCCTTCCTATGGATTTTTGAAACAAACGTTTGGCTTGTAACATCCTTAAATATAGTGACGTCCAAATAATCAATACTGTTCTTAGAATGCCTAGCTGTGAATTTAAAATAAGGACGGATCGTATTCATATAATTCATAAATTATTTTAAATCAACAGAATCATTCTTCCATAAAATAAATACGTCATCCAAAAAACAGTTGTAGGTATACCAATAGGGTTTATATATGCTAGTAAAAATATACTTCTTTTCCCATGCATAAAGTACCATGTTGACATATATGGGGGAGCACGTAGCACCCATTGCTACCCCCTGTACTTGTCTGTAGAACTCACCTTCAAAGGTGAAAAAAAAGTATTGGTTAGGACATATTCCATAACGCCCGTTAGGAAATTGACCATTGTGTCTGAAAAAGGGGTGAGCTCCCTAACAGCCTCATAAAAAAGTTCCAACCCTTCATTATGAGGGATAGAAGTGAATAAATCGACAATGTCAATGGTGGAAAAAATAACATTGTTGTCATACCATTCACCTTTGGATTTGGACAAAAAGTCCCACGAATCCTTAAGTAAGTAATCAATGGGCTCAACAAAATTCTTAAGTATTCTGTCCACAAATGTACTTAAAGTATGGGTAGAACTATTCTTGGCTGAAATGATCATCCTAAATGGGGGTTGGTCAATACATTTGTGTACTTTGGGAATACCAAAGGCCTTGGGCACTAGTGAATAATCGGTGGTCAAAAAATTAAACAAATCTTCTGATATAACCCTCTGTAATAAAGAATCTTCCAAAAACAACTGTATTTTTCTGTGTGCTAAATTAACCTCATTTCTGGATGTCGTTTGGTATTTATCTGTGTCTGAAAACATAAGTGTAAGTTGATATATATAGTCCATGGTGTTGAATAATGCAACCCCTCCCTCCTTGTCAGGCTTCATTATTCTGAGCATAGTGTTAGTTCTACATTCATTAAAAAGAATGGATTCATCTTTGGTTAAATTGAAATGTCTCACATTATTTAATGCTCTAAATTCTTTCTGAATCTCATTTTCACATGCTTTCTCAAAAGCAGAAATTAGGGGGTGCAGGGGTGGATTGTAACAACTTCTCTTCTTTAATTTGATGTTACCATCATTAAATTGCTTATCTTAATTTTCCAGTATAAAGTCTTAATTCAGTAATGGCATCCACTGTATCTACCTTTAAAGTAGGTATAAACTTAAAACATTTTCTAAATAAGGAAAAAAAAACTTTATTCAAGTTTATTTTTGTATAGTTGTAAATCTTAAATCCATCTAAAGTAGCACATTTACCTTTGTATTTAATAGCATTGGAATCATTCCCCTAAGACTTTCTATCTGTAACTGGTGTTGTTCCTGTACCCCCCCCCTGTAATTCCTTCTGATGTTGTTTCTTTGCATATGGCCACCTTCTAAAAACGGTCTTTGCCGGTTTCTATTTTCTATCTGTTCAGACCTTCTAAGAGGGGGATAGTTTGTCTCATAGTGTTCAGGTGTATTTTCATAAGTCTCATGTTCCAAACCAGTTGGTATGTCGTTTGGTGTTAAATTATGTAAATTATCACCATTTTCCAAGGTGTTAGTACCCCTCCCACCTTCGGTCTTACGGTGTAGAAACCAGTTAGGTAAAAGGTATACTTGTTTTTTTAGAATAATCATTTTGGTCCCTAAGTAATTTTTTCTTTTTACGTTCCAAATTTACTTTGACATTGGCATCAATCCTATCAAAAATCCATTCATACTGAACAGAATTTAAATCAAACAGTAAATCCTTAGTGAGCATAACATTCATCTTATCTAATTCTTCCAACATTAACTTAATTCTTCTGTTGTTGGTTTTCACTATGAACTCCATGAGTTTAAATCCAAAATGATCAAACGGACCTAAATGAGGCGGCAGGACAGAATTTTAAGTCGTTCAACACCACCATGAGGGATTTTGAGAATACCTTATTTAAGGTACGTGCACTGCAATGTGACAATACATTTTTGCAAGAAAGCCTCAAGAAGAGGCAGGTGCCCAAGGGACTAAGACTATTCAAATTCCCTAATGGAATGGACGCTAACAATTGTGATGTTTCCGAATTACTAACATTGTTTGATCGTTTTGGATTATCTTATATTAACTGATTATCCACTAGTGCCCAAGGCCTTTGGTATTCCCAAAGTACACAACTGTATTAACCAACTCCCATTTAGGGTGATCATTTCAGCCAGGAATAGTTCTACCCATACTTTAAGTACATTTGTGGACAGAATACTTAAGAATTTTGTTGAGCCCATTGATTACTTACTTAAGGATTTGTGGGACTTTTTGTCCACATTCAAAGGTGAATGGGGTGACAACAATGTTATTTTTTTCCACCATTGACATTTTCAATTTATTCACTTCTATCCCTCATAATGAAGGGTTGGGACTTTTTTATGAGGCTGTTAAGGAGCTCACCCCTTTTTCAGACACAATGGTCAATTTCCTAATGGGCGTTATGGAATATGTCTTAACCAATAATTTTTTTCATCTTTGAAGGTGAGTTCTATAGACAAGTACAGGGGGTAGCAATGGGTGCTACGTGCTCCCCCATATATGCCAACATGGTACTTTATGCATGGGAAAAGAAGTATATTTTTACTAGCGTATATAAACCCTATTGGTATGCCTACAACCATTTTTTGGATGATGTATTTATTTTATGGAAGAACGATTCTGTTGATTTAAAATAATTTATGAATTATATGAATACGATCTGTCCTTATTTTAAGTTCACAGCTAGGCATTCTAAGAACAGTATTGATTATTTGGACGTCACTATATTTAAGGATGTTACAAGCCAAACGTTTGTTTCAAAAATCCATATGAAGGAAAAACTTTCCAATAGTTATTTGGATTTTCAGAGTACCCATCCAATTCATACTAAAAGGACCATATTTAAGGGCCAGTTGGTTAGGGCCAGTAGATTGTGTTCCACTAGAGAGACATTTATGAAAGAACTAGTTAACATCAGGAAAATGTTTGAAGTGAGGGGATATCCCCATAAACTTCTAGACAATATAATAGAAGAAATTAAGGATGTCTGGGGGACTAAATACAACCCCCTGTTAAGTAGTGGCAAAACAATATAAAAAACTGTGAATAGTTTTACAAGGAATGGTGTTTATAACACAAGTATGGTCATAACCTTTGGGGTTGGTGAAAAACCACTTAGGGGAATTATACAAAGGAATTGGAATATTTTTAAGTGTAATGTTGACATTCATAGACGTTTGGGTCAATCGCCAAATTTTATTTATAAAGCAGGAAAAAATTTCAAAAATCTAATGGAACAGGTGGTTATACCAAGTTTCTTGGATCAAAAGGAACAACTAGATGTTGAAATTGCGACCAATGCACTTTTATTTTAAATAAAGATATAGTACATCTTAAAGGCCATCATAGAGGTATTTTTTTTACAAAAGGGCAATTGTAACACCAAAGGTGTAACATACATTTTGGTGTGTCAGAAATGTGATAATTACTATGTGAGTAAAACCACTAGGAATTTTAAGACCCATATTTATGAGCATCTATATGCTATTAGTAAGAACAACCCAAATAATGCAGTTTATAGACACACTTTAGTTTGCCAGGGTGATACGACTTTTAAATTTGGCATATTAGAAATTGTAACACACAACCCCAGAGGAGGTTGGTGGGAACTTCTAGTGGACCTGAGAGAATTCTATTGGATTATTAAATTGAATGCCTTGGAGGCACCAGGTTTAAATGAGTCTTTGTCCCTGGTGCCCATTTCAAGGAAAAGGGCATTCATTTTATAAATTCTCCAATTTATAAATTCCTCAATTTTCTTAATATATTTATTGTTATTCAATTGTGAACATTTGTATCAAATAGAATTTTGTTGAAAACATATATTTCAATGTTCAATTTAACGTATTTTAACATTTAATTGATTAATTGATTGATTGATTTTTTTTGTGTTTATTAACAGGTTTATTATACGGGAATGTGTATTTGGTTCTGAAGATGTCCCCTAAGTGTTGTACAGGGGAAGAAAGCACTTAACCTGGTTCGTTTGATTTTATATGGTGGTTTTCTACGATTAAAACGATTTTACAAAACTCTACAAGTGTATTTTCCTGCTGTGTGGTGCTTATGGTGTGTTTCTGGCTCAGGACCACTGTACACTTTGTTTGATTTTGAATTTGGAAATAGCCACTCTATATAGCAGGTTATTTCCAAATGTAAAGTGCATAGTAAGCTGTCAAGACTATGGCCAGAAGCAGACTGAAACTTTAAAACCTTGGCTATTCAGCAATTACCATTAGACTTGGAATATCCAAACAGGACATTTTACTAATGTTGCCTGTTAATCCCTCTCTCCATCTATCCTGTAGTCTTCCAAGTTCCTGACAAACAGGCCATCATGGGAACAGTAGACTCAGACCATGCATTTAGGTGAGAAAGTATGTTTCTCACTGGATTTGGAATTATGTAAAGAGAGGCAGTAACTTCATTTTGTAATTTTACTTGAGCTTTCTATGCAATTATGCTTAATGCAAGTCTAGTTCACAGTATATGTACCTCATGTTACGTGTATGCTTTTTTATCATATTAAAGCATTAGAAAATGCCCTTTTTGGGTCACTAAATGCCTCCTTGACCTCTGACCCCCCCAGTACCGTTGATGGCAAATAATGGTTAGTGGTTTCAGTAAACTCCAAATTATTTCTGAGGAATATGAAGAATATCTGCTTCACTACTGGCATAAAAAGCTGCTTGTTCAGATTCATCCAGAGGGAGAAAAAGTCAGTCAAAGTAAACTTTATTGTCGATCAGATATACACAGCAGTGCAAGCTGAATGATATTAAGCTTCTTTGGTCCCAGTGCACGACATAACAATGGACACATAGTTTGAGTGACAAGACTAATGCACATACAGTAATACTTAAAATATTAAAAACACAACAAATTGCCACAAATGGACAGGAAGACATTACACAATATTATACTGGTAGGTATTGCAAAGACTATGACTTCCCATTGTGATTGCATAGATATTGCACTTCATCAGTTGTAGTATGATATATTTTGATGTTCATATTGCACAAGTACAGAGTGGTGACTCACTCCCGAATATTGCACATTCAGGAAGTAATAGCATAAGAAATCAGGCTAATTATACCAGTTACTGAAGCAATTTGCCAGAGTGACTACTATAGATGATACTTCACAGCAAGTGACACATTGATCTGATTATTCACGGTCATGCCTGGCATTCAAGTTCAGCAGTCTTATGGATAGAGGGAAGAAGCTCCTGTTCAGACTATATGTTTTGCAGTGTAAGCTGTGATACTGCCTGCCAAAGGAGAGGCAGAAGTACATGCCATGGGTAGGGTGAGTGGGATCGTTGATTATCTTCCTAGCCCCTTCCCACACACCAAGTCTCATGCAGATCATCCATGGATAGGAGTGAGGAACCAATGATGTTTTCTGCTGCCCTCACTACCCTCAGGAGAGCTTTGTGGTCAGCTACCTAGGCCCCCTGTAAAAGGCTTTGAGGATGGACTGAGACAGGTTTGCCTTCCTCAGTTTTCATAGGAAGTGTAGACGTTGTTGTGTCTTCTTCACTGTGTGGCTAATATGAGTCGATCAGGATTGGTCATCTGAGATGTGCACCCCAGGAACTTGGTGTTTTTGACTCTTTCCATTGCCACCCCCCTTAAATTCCAGAGGTTGATGTATCTCCTGAGTCCTCCTGAAGTCCATGATTAATTCTTTGGTCTTGCTTACATTTAAGGCCAGATTGTTGCTGTCACACCAGCCTATCATATGCTTCACTTCATCCCTGTAGGCTGTTTCTTCATCATTTCTAACAAGACCTATGACCGTGGTATCATCCGCGAACTTGATGATTTTGTTGGATTCATGCTTAGCCATGTAGTTGTGCATCAACAAGATGAACAGCAGGAGGACTCAAGTCGCAGCCCTGACAGACTCCCATGCTCAGTGTAATACAGACTGAACTGTTATTTCCCACACATACTTTCTGGGGTCTGTTGATGAGAAATTCCAGTATCCATTTACATATTATGTTCAAAGAACCCTTTTAAACCAGGCTGAGTAGACTAACTATAATAAGATGAGCTCAGATATCCCCCTGTGGCTTTGTGTAACAGAAGTAGAAAGAGCAACATAGCACCACCTACTCATGACGATGTTTCTACTTTTGATCATATTTAACAAGCATTGCCCCATTTGTTCCACTTTTCATTCCACCAGATACTAAAATTGTGTGCACTTTTGTTCTTTCTCTCAGGGAGAGAGCAAAATGCAGCTATTCCTGGTAGTGGATGATTGTGTTATTCATTTTTGCGTTATTCAGTAATTAAGTGAATAGGCCAATCTAGTGTTTACCATGTACGACTGTTATCCAGACCAAATACAATTATATCTACACTTAGAAAAATAACATTATGTATCATTCTAGAATGCTGTTTAAAGGACAAAGCTGAAGGAAAAAAAAATGATGCACAAAGTAGATGGTGGGGTCATGAGAAAAATAAATATCTAGTGTCTGAAAGACTGTTGGTAAAATGAAAGAATTAATGTTAGCAAGGTGAGAGAGTTACTGAACTGCAAAAGGTCCACTTCACTAATCACTTAAGCAAAGTGTTCTTCATCTGTATTATCCCTGGGATTCAGAAAGACATGGCATGATGCAGAAGCCGTATCTCACAATATTTCTACATTTTGCTAAGCCTTTCTGATTCTTTGATCTCTCTACCACTGCGTTTTTTTTTCCTTGTGGGGCTTTAGTGCAGGGAGCACACGAGGTGAAGCTGCATACTAATTTGACAGTCAGGAAGAGTGACTAATGCTAATTAGCCATGTAATCTTTCCTGAAAACTTCCGTGGCTTCTGATTTGCTTGGCCATGTGAAATATCTCCTGTAAGAGGAAAAACTGAATGCTGTGAAAAGACAGTAGTCACCCATTCACTCCTATTGGAGTACAAGCAGCATAGGTAAATCCAGCAAAGGCATGGACATGGGTGGTTTGGCAGAGTAAGTGTATATGTACTTCCATGTGCATGTCTGTAAGGCATGAATGAGGTGGAATGAGTGTGTGTGTGTGTGTGTGTGTGTGTGTGTGTGTGTGTGTGTGTGTGTGTGTGTGTATGAGTGTTTCCATGAGTGTGAGCAAGAGTCAGGGGGCTTGTTTGTGGATGAGTGGATGTGCGTGGGGGAGAATTTTGAGGAAACAGACTGTATATGCATGTCTGTTTGTGGCTGGGTGTTGAATGTGAGTGCACGTGCATGGAGGGGGGGTGCCTTTTGTAGTGCAATGGATGGACTGTTAAAGAGAACAATAACATGTTCAGGTCTGACTGCACAGTGCTCAATTGAAAGACATGGTAATGAGATGCTAATTAGGTCTTTCTCATTATGACAGTATCATATCTTTGAATCAGACTTTTCTCTCCATCACACTGATTGAATAACCTGCATTGGATATTTACTACAAGCAGGCAGATATTCTCTGAGTTTGGGGGATGTCCTTCATAGGCAGCTTTATTACCATCAGAGTCACCTAGACTTAAAAACATGGAAAAGGCATTTCTTCTTTGTCTATATTATTTATTTACTTATATTGTCTTAAGGATCATAGCATCATAGGAGGTTACTAGGATATTGGCCCTGAGGCCCTTATAAGCCTAGCCAGGAGTTTAGCCCATGTTCAGACAAATCAGCACCCAAAGCCCCTAACCACCAGGGACACAGACGGAATCCCAGGGGTGTATTTTCTGTTTCCCATCCAGTTATCCAGGTTGCACTTGAAAAGGCACAATAAGGTACTCTGCTTGATGTGAAGAGGACACAAATCTGTCCTGCCAACAAGTCCTATTGATGTCACAGACCAGGTTGAAGTCGCACGTGTGGGTTACTCAAGTGGAGCTTGACTTGCGGATATGCAGCAATCCCATCAAGGCAGGGTCTTAGATTGCTGTGTATGCCAGACAGAGGTCACATCTAAGGAGTCTGTATGAAACTGAGTAGAGGGATAGGGCATTTGCCTATCTGTGTAGGGTAGATGTTTGAGGCCATGGATTCTTTTGGTGAGGAACCTCTGTGGTCTCTCCAGCTGCTGCATGTGTTTTGTGAGGTACATGCTGAAGGGGGAATTGTACTCAATAACTGGCATTATTAGGGAAGAATACAGAGATGTTATGACCTCCTTGTCCTGGATGAGATACCCTTACTTATGAGGTGCACCATATAGAAAGCTTTCCATACAGCAGAAGCAACATGGTTGTCAAAGGTCAGGTTGCTATCAATCTGGGTGCCCAAATCCCTCATGACTGATTGTGTGTTTAGGACATTGTTATTAATATGATAAGATATGGTGACATCAATCTCCTAAAGGGGATAATTATGCATTTTTTGGCATTCAGCTTGAGGTCATGTTTCTGGCACCAGTCATTTGTTTAGGTGAGACCCTCTTGTAGGATGTCCACATTACTTGGGGCATTGATGACCGTGCGCACATTGCAGTCATCTGCAAACTTGGTCAGCCATAGCCCTCTGGTTTTGGCCTACACCTCAGAGAATTATATCCCAAATAACAGAGGCCCCAAGACCGATCCCTGGAGTACACCGCTCATTATGGGTCTACTGCTTGAGGTGGCTTCCCCTATTTTGATTAGGGGGGGGGTTCTATCAGTGAGACAGTTTGCTACCCATCTGATAACATATGGATTGATACCTAGTTGAAAGAGTTTGTCTACTATGCCTGAATGGGGAATAGTGTTGAAGGCCTTGGCCAGGTCAAGGTAGGTGGTGTGCACTGTCTTCCCTTCATCCATGGCTTTGGTGACTGTCTCAAAGAAGTCAACCAGATTTAACAGATATAACCTCCCCTTGACAAAGCCAAACTGTCCGGGGTCGAGTGTTTGAAGGTTGCCAATGTCCCTGTTAATGAGGTCCATGATAATCCATTCCATGGCCTTGCAGATGCTAGTTAGGCTGATAGGTCTATAATTCCCCGGATCAGTGGATGCTCCACCTTTGTGCAAAGGGGTGACAGTGGCTGTTCTCCACTCGGCTGGTACAAAACCGGTACTCAGGCTTTGGTTGAATAGGGTGCCTAATGGTGCTGCAAGTTCATGCCTGAGTTCATGTAGGATGCAGCCTGGGATGTTATCGGGTCCCATGGAGGCTGTATTTTATGCCTTTGGGAGGGCAGTGATGACCTGTTTCCTAGAGATAAGGGGAAGTGGCAGGTACTGGGGATGTCTTGATTTACTAATGGGGGGGGGGGGACTGAGGGGAGAAGTTTTCACTGAATCTGTCAGCCAGTAGGTTGGCTATAGCTAGAATATTTGTGTATGTGGTGTCCTTGACCACCAGTTCTGAACAGATCCCAGTGCTTCCTTTGAGACTGCGGACATCTGTTTTCCTAGTTATCATTCATACTATCTGGAATCTTTATATGGTTTATTTTTTAAATTTTAATGAAAAAAATAACTTTGATAACAACAAAATTCTCAAACTGGAATTGAGTCAAAACTAGATTGACAAAATAGATGCATTGCTTGTATACATGCAAAGCTGAAAAAGATGCTTGATTTGAAATAATATAGTGTTTGTGTAAAATTAATTGTTTATGCATCTGTACTACACTCAATTGCATATGTCAGCTATTTGTTACTTTGTTAACATCATGGATATACATATACTATTGTTATTCACAAAATGGATTCTCACATTTTAACCATGTTGGTTTACAACTGCATGCTCCTGTCATACTAGTATACAGTATATATATATATATATATATATATATATATATATATATATATATATATATATATATATATATAAAATATATATATATATATATATATATATATAAAATATGTATACGTGAATTTATGAGTTCTACTGAAACTTTGTAAAAGTTCATCCATCCATCCACTATCTCTATTTCCCATTTTTGCACATGTGGTCAGAGTGTCACCTCAACAGTGACAATCATCTGGAGCTAATTTTCACATCACTGGGTGGCTATCCCTGCAGCTGTTGCTGTTCCATACCACACACTCTCATGCACACTCACAATGCATGTTTTTGAAATTTGGCAGGAAACCCGAGAACCAGGAGGAAATCCATGCTAAGAGAAGGAGGACATGCAGACTCCACACAGAAGGCACCACGGCTGAGAATTGAACCAGGGAGCCTCTTGCTAAGGGGCAACAGCACTATCTGCTGTGCCTGCTGTGCCACTGTGCAAGTATGTAAAAACATGTTCTTCATATCAATGTATTAAGACTTTATATGATGTGTGCTCTGTTCATGGCTGAAAATGCTTGAATGGCAAGTCTATCCACCTAGCTGATAACAAATAAATAAACAAATTAAATAAATAAACAAATAATTGAGGTGAATGTGGTTCTAACAGTTATGTTTATAAATGATGGAGCTATTATGAGTTGCAAAAAATTAGAAAACATAAAATGCTTCAGATTCAAGATTAAAATATATTAGAAAATAGTTTTAAACAAATTAGAAATTACACTAGCTACTGAGAATTTCAAAGAGGTAAATTAAAGTGCAAGATATAACACAAGATTGGTTGCTTACAGCAACAAATCCATCTGATAAAACAACAACGCATATCACAAGATTTACATTTTTTCACTTGCCCAAGCAAAAATCCTTTACAGCATGAGCGTCTGCTTGAGTTGAAGGTAAACAGACCATAATCCACATCAAAACAAACAAACAAACATGGGATAAATACAATATGCTAAACTACAAACAAAAGCAGTGCCATGAGTTAAACAACCTTTGACTGTACAATTATTTACATATAGGCCTCCTTAATCATATGAACTGTTATATTTTATTTTCAAGGATGGCATATTTTAGTGTGGAACCTCAGAAATTAAAACAACAGTCAGAAATGTACACTGTAGTTGCTATAAAACATAACCATAGCATCAGAGTAATTTATACTAGCAAGTGTGCAATTGAAATCTGTTAAAAGGCTTTACGGGGAATAGCAGTTCAACAATGAAGTCCAATACAGTAAAAGGAACTATTTATTTATTTACTTGTTTACATTTGTTTTGACTGTATCAAATGCACGTGTTAAAAATGTATATACATTTGGTGATATTCTTATGAATGTATTTTATCTCAATGACCTTCACATTTTAGTTGTTATTGATTTTCTCTTTTGTTGCTCTGTTCTACTCTGTTTATCTACTGTGTACAGTAGTTAAGCCTTAATGTTCTATCCCCCAGTGTATTCCAATATAACATATTACTTGATCTTATATTTTTTGAAAATTGCTAATTATTCTTTATTGAAATATATCACAGGTACATCCTTCAATTGTCTGTGTCAACTTGGTTCAGACTGTGGCTTAAAAGGGTTTCCTGATCAGTCTACCCACCTGGTTACCAATAAATACATACATAAATGCATTGTTAGATAGTTACAGAAATATTTGCAAGGTAACATACCTAACATATTATCTCTCTCTAAGTATTTATCCTTAATTTCTATCCATCTGTCATGCCATGTAGGCAGAGTAAATTTTGTAAATTATTTGAGCCTAATGAGCCCAAATCTACTAATTCTCTTACTTCTGAAAGCACAGATCATGCCAATACCAATTATATATATCATGTCTAATACAGCTGATGCCCCAGATTCAAACAAGCTGTGTGGTATATAAAACACAGCACCGATAAAACAACGCTTTCGTATTACGTGATCAAAACCTTAGGCTATCGAACACCTAAAGGTCGATCACAAAATGTCGGCCTGAAAATTGCGAATGGCCGTTTCCACACAGGGAAATGAGTCGTTTGGCCATTACTTGGATTTTGTTCTTTCTCCGCTGTAGAGTGATCTCAGAGTTGGTATATTTAGTTGGGGGGGGGGGGGGCACAGCCCCCCACTTTATTTCTGTTTATAACTTTTTTGTTTTATTTGGCCAATGGCATTTTTCCCTGTGTAGAAACAGCCATTTTCAATGTTAAGGGTTCGATTTTTTGTGATTGACCTTTAGGTGTTCGATAACCTTAGGTTTCGATCATGTAATATATACCCTAAAAGAACACAGTACATAGAAATTATAAATTTAATTTCAACAATGTTATACCACATACACAATACTTAAAACAAAATCAAAAGATACCATAATGTTGCAAGGCAACAAGCTATGAAATTATTTCTCTATGAACAAGTTTCTTCATTTCCACAAAAAAGAATATATAGTTAAGTAACAGACTATGGATTTTCCAACTTGTATAAATGTTATAAAAGGAAATTTTAAGGGCATAACATATTCTTCAAATGCCACCATAGTTTATGAATTGTTTCATGGTGTTTTAGAAATTCTTCTTCTATATTTTTATAAGCGATCAGTGCCCCGTCAAAGTAGAAAAAGCTATTTTCTTGTAAATCATTATCTTTTGTCTGTAATTGATGCCTGCTGAAATTTTGAGGACCATAAGTGCAATATTCACAATAGAACTACAACAGTGAATAGGGAAAGGAATATACAGAGTAAGGTTGATGCTGTTGTTACCCTTGAGTACTCCCTCTACTCTGAGGAATAGTGACCTCTGACTTACAATATACAGGTGGCAGGAGAGGGAGAGCTCAGCCCTCACATCTGGGATGCAGAAAGGTAAAGTCCTCATGCAAAAAATGCATTTATAGTGTAAAAGAGAGTTTCAGAATCTGCTGTCAGTTTATGGAAATTACAATTTCTGTTTCAGATTTTCAAGATCATAAAAGTTATTTTACGTAAAAAATAAAATACATAAACAAACATGTATATAGATACAAACAAAAATAAATATATACATGCATATTTACATACAGGTCCCTATTAGATCAACAAAAACATTAAAGACTGAATGGCGTAGAAATCGAAAATGCTGTTCTTCGAAAGAGGTATTGTGGGGGACTATGCTCCCTCCCCCCACTAATTATATATACCAACTGTGAGATCACACTACAGTGAGGAAAGGGCAAATTTTCCGATATTCACTGTACTGCAATCTCACAATAGCAATTCTGAAGAACAGCATTTTCGATTTCTAAGCCATTCAATCTTTAGTGTTTTCGTCGATCTAATAGGGACCCTTTACAAACATACCTGCATAAATAAATAAATAAATAAATAAATAAATAAATAAATAAATAAATAAGCAAACAAACACAATTTTAATGACAAAATTTAAGAGAATAAAGTTTACAGCTAGCCCATTTCCTAAACAGTAATAATATCCTACAAAATGGGCAGTACTGGACAATACAGTTACAGAAACCAGTATTAAAGTAAACCGTTGGGATACAAAATAATACACAGAAGATACATTCCAAATACAGACACATTGAATAAAATGCAACAGCAACACAATTTATTTCTCACAAGAACACAAAGCTCTCAGGAAAGATCCCTTCTTCATGTTGTTTTGTTGTTTGTCTTTCGGCTTTTCCCGGTAAGGGGTCGCCACAGCGGAAATCCGGTCCGCTAATGATTGGTAGTAGATTTTTACGAAACGCCGAGGTGCCAGCTCTACACCCAACCATCAACGAAGGCACGCCCATTTACACACACATGTCTTTCAAATGCTACCCAGCCACGGGGAGGACATGCAGACTCCACACAGAAGGCACTCCCAAGCCCAGCCGAGAATCGAACGGGAGAACCTCTTGCTGTGAGGTAGCAACGCTACTGCCATAGCACCGTGGCCCCTACCACTGTACCACGGCTCAAAATCACAGCACTTTTAAAGCACTCCAATAAAACACAGCCCTATCAAGACAATCCACTTATGAACTCCCATTAAAAATTAAAGGCATAGTCAGCTTAGTGATTATAACACATTCATTTGCTTCCTCTTAAGAACAGGTTTAATACTGGTGGCTACATTCAAGCTTGGTCTATGGTCTGCATCTAGCAGTGTAATCCATTCATATTCACTGAGCTCTAGATCATTATTCAGATCCCCACCTCTTATGTTTTTGTAAATTACTTCTATTAATCTAAAACAAAATTATGTTCTATACCCCTTTCTGCTATATGCTTAGCCAGTGCATTTGTTGCTACATTCCTCTTAATTTCTGACTTATGTTCTGTGATTCTCTCCTTCATTTTTTCTGTTCATCCACCAAAGAGTCTCATGCAATGGACAGATATGGAAAGCACATTTTTTCTTCAGTGACTTTTGCCTTCAGATCACTGAACTACCTTACTCATTTTACAAGATTACAGAGAGACCTCCTGAAGGAGCTAGGAGATACTCTCCAAGGTTCAGTAGCTGATGGGGTTGCAGATAGAGTCTCCTCTCAGCTGTCTACCTTAAATTCAGTTGTCAACTCCTCCATGAGGCTGATCACTTAGTCAGTAGATAGAGCAAGTAGAGTAGTGGGTTCAAGAATTTCCTTAAGGAGACATTCCTGGATGCACTTGTGTGACTTTACGGAACTCTTTAAATCTTCCTTTGTGAATGTCCCATTCGATGGCTCATCTCTCTCTTCAGGCCCAAAGTCAAAGACACACTAACCAGGTGTGAACAGGAAGGAAAGACTTTATCTGCCACAGGAGCCTGTTTTTCCCTACCTACTAGACCTTATCCCAAAGGTCAGAAAAGAAGTAGAAAGATGGGGTTTCAAAAACCTCAGAGAGCCTTCCAGGGCACATGTGGTGAATCTTCCCTCAGGGGCAGAGGAGCAAGTGGTAATAGAGGATGCCGACCATACAGCAGAGGGGGTCCGCAGAATCAAGGTGTCAGAGAATCCTTCTTTGGTAAGCCCTTTCAGTGGTCCTGAAAGGAGGTCCACTTGTCCATCTTTGGAGGGAGTCAGGGTCCACTTATCTTTGTACCCAGAAGCCTGGCAACAAATAACAAAAGACAAATGGGTACAAAGCATCATATCCAGAGGTTATTCTATACCCTTTTCCTGTCCCAAACATAAAAAACTATCTCAGATGTTCTACCCAGTCAAAGGGAACAAGCAACATTAGACATTCAAAAGTTGCTAGACAAAAGAGTCATCCAAACAGTCCCCACAGACCAAATAGGATCCGGAACTTACTCAAGATTCTTTTTAGTTCCAAAGAAAACAGGGGACTGAAGACCAATTCTGGATTTCAGCAATCTAAACAAATCAGTAAGAAAGTCCAAGTTCCGGATGGTAACACTGCAGTCAGTACTCCCTTTTTTGGGACAAGACAATTGGATGTTCTCAATAGAACTCCAGGATGCGTACTACCACATAAAAATGAACAAGCAATCCAGGAGTCATCTGTGCTTTTGGCTGGGAATCAGTCACTATCAGTTTTGAGCTCTGCCCTTTGGTCTCACTGCAGCCCCCAGAGTGTTCACCAAATGTATGGCAGTAGTCGCGAATCATCTGAGGTGCCTAGGATTCCGGGTGTTTCCATACTTAGATGACTGGCACCTAACCACCAAAAGCAAGGGACACCACCTCTGCTGTCAACTAGGAATTACAATAAATTAACACAAACTTGTAGGAAAAACCACCTTTAATAACAACTGATTATTTGAAATTTAAAATGCAAGTTTCTGAAATACTATGTGTTACTTAGATGTAAAAATCCAGCTGAATGATGGAATTCTTAATACTTCTGTATATAAGAAGGAAGTTAGCTGTTGTAAATATTTACATTACAGTAGTATGCACGCTCCACATATTTTCAGAAGTGTGGTAAAATCACAATTTATTAGGACAAGTAGGCTCAACACAGATGATGATGTATTCAAGTTACAACTGGATGATTTGATAGTCGAATTTACCTCGAGTGGTTATGATGCCCACCTACTTAATAAGTCAAGAATTTATATTTTAGAGGCTAGGAAGACTTATTTGAAACCTATCAGCTTTAATCAAGGGCAGGATATTTCGTTAACTACATCCCAGAAAAATAGTAACAGCAATAAAGAGATGACTTCAGTTAGATATATGACCACTTTTAATAGAAGAAGTCACCTGGTTAAACAAATTATCTCAAGAAATTGGATAATTTTATTAGCTTCAGATGAAGTGAAAGCTATTGTAGGTGATAAACCATGCTTCTCTTATAGAAATATGAAGACTATCAAAAGCTTATTGTGTTATAAAGATTTTTATAAACCTAAGCCTATGACGTTGGCTATTAAGCATGGAACTTTTCAATGTTTTAACTGTATTGCTTGTGCACAGATGTTTGATAATGGTAGTGATATTTTCACACACCCTAGCACTGGTCAAGTATTCAATTTTAAAATTTCAGCTACTTGTAACACTTCAGGTGTTATCTACTTGGCTACATGTAAATCCTGCACCTCGTTCTATGTAGGAAAAACTATTCGTAAGCTGAAAGATCGTGTTATTGATCACAATTCAGAAATCAGACGGTGTTGTGAAAATAATGCACTATATAAGCATATCAATATTCATGGCTCTGAACATTCTTTTAAGTTTAGAGTTATTGATTTTAATTGTCCTAGTGCCAGAGGTGGAGATTTGAATAATCACCTTGAGACTAAGGAATTTGAATGGATTTTAAGACTAGCTGCTGATTCATATCCAGGAATTAACAGCAAAGTTACTTTAAAACCAATTTTAACTAGATTATGTAATATTATTAATTGATTTTTTTTAAAGTTTTATTATGTTGTTTGCACTTTAAGACTTGTTCGTCACATGATTCTTGGCTGCTAATCATGTGACTTCTAGACCTGTATATAAGCTTCTAGTATGCAGACTTGATTGTATTAGTATTGAAGAAGGGTTCTGCCCGAAAGCTTTGCTTTGTTATTAAAGGTGGTTTTTCCTACAAGTTTGTGTTACTTGCTCCACGTTTTGCAGCTGGTTTTTTGGAATTACAATAAATTACAAGAAATCTGCCTTGTGGCCTTCTCAGCATCTTGTATTTATAGGGGCAGAATTAGATTCAGAAAACATGCTGGCTAGACTTCTTCCAGAAAGAGTTCAAGTCCTTCGATGTCAGGTGTTAGGTCTTCTTTCAAAGAAAAAAGCACAAGCAAGAATTGTCCTAAAAGTTTTGGGGACCATGGCAGCAATAACTCTAATCCCCTTAGCATGCCTACGCATGATAATTCTACAATGGCTACTTTCCACTCAGTGGTCGATGCAGGAATTGCCAATGTCACACAAAATAATGATAACAGAAACTTGCAAAAAAGACCTGCATTGATGGCTTTTCTCCACCCATGTGATGCTAGGCTGACCATTTGTACTTCTCCAACCACTGGCCACAGTGACCACGGGCACCTATCAGATTGGGGGGGGGTCATTATCTGGGAAAGTCAGTCGAAGGTACTTGGCAGGATCACAAGGCCCATTTGCATGCTCATCAATGTCCTAGAGATGACAGCGGTGCTTCTAGCATTGCAAGCATTCCAAAACTCTCTACCACTGGGAGCTATAGCAATACAGACAGACAACATGTCAGTTGTATGGTACATAAACAAGTTGGAACAAGATCTTGCTCCCTTTGTCAAGAGGCCCTGAAAGTATGGCAGTGAGTGACCTCTTCCCAACATTTTCTTATAGCAATACACATCCCAAGGAAATCTAATGTGAAAGTGGACAGGCTCAGCAGAGTGATTCTGTTGCCTCATGAGTGGTCCCTAAAACAGGAGGTAGCGGAAAAGATTTTCAACAAATGGGTTCAGCCTTGCTGTGACTTTTTTGTGACATCTATGAATGGCAAATGCAGCAGCTACTTTGCCCTCATCCACCCTCCAGGGAGTCACCAAGGGATGCACTTGCTCACGATTGGCCCTCGGGTCTCCTCTATGCATTTCCTCCCTTTCCATTGATACCCAAAGTTCTTCAGAAAGCCAATTGCTTGGGAAGGGACTTGATACTCATCGCACATACTGGTCTCATCAAATCTGGTTCTCCTTCCTGTGGCCTCATCTTCGGGAGGAGCCTTTGATTCTGGACCCAGTTCCAGACCTTCTGACTAATGCATCAGGAATGCTCCATCCTTCCATTCAGACCCTCAAATTGACAGGTTGGCTGCTCCGATTCCCACCATAGCCAGGTTTCCTAACCTTTCTTCATCAGTGAAACACATTTTAATTTCTTCTCATAAGGCTTCAACAAGAATGTTATATAGAAGCAAATGGAAAAGATTTTCTTTATGGGCTTCTCATAACCATATTCTTCCCTTTACTGCCCCAGTAACTTCTGTTCTAGAGTTTCTAGCAAAATTATTTGATGAGGGTGAAGCTACAGCTACCATAAGAATCCAATTAGCAGTGATTTCTAATTTCCATATCAGTGAATCCGGTCTCAACGTAATGTCTCATAGGCTGTGCAAAGCATTCCTAAAAGGTACTCTATTACTACAACCTCCCATCAGAGACCCCTTGTCATCATGGGACTTACATTATGTCCTATCCCATTTAATTTTCCCCCTTTTGAGCCAGCATCATCTTCTGAACTCAAGTTTCTGACATGGAAAACTTTTCTCTTGGTAGCTATTACCTCTGCCAGCTGGGTGTCAGAGCTACAAGCCTTGTCAATAAAGCCCAATTACTTTTCTACAGGGACAGAGTATCCTTAAGAACAAACCCTTCCTTTTTGCCAAAAGTTTGTTCAGAATCTAATTTGAACCAATCTATTCCAGTATTTTACCCAAATTACAAAAATAAGGCGGAATGCATGTTGCATCAGCTAGATGTGCATTTACAATTACGCTTCTATTTACACAGGACTAAGAACTTCAGAAAATCTGACCAACTATCTATATCTTTCTCAGATTCAAAGAAAGATACCTCAGTTTCTAAAGTGACACTATCAAAATGACTTTCAGATTGCATAACCTACATCTATAAACCTCAGAACAGAGTTCTCCCACAGAAGGTTAAAGCCCACTCTACAAGAGCCATTGCAACCTCCTCCACCTTTCTGGCTAGACTGCCAATTTGTACCATTTGTGCTGTGGAAACATGGGCAAGATCATATATCTTTATCACTCATTACAAAGTTGATTTGGCCTCCAGGAACAGGGCCTCCTTTGGTTCCACAATTCTGAAGAATATTCTCCCTTGAGCCACCCAAGAAAAATGGTGCTAGGGACACTGCCCCATCCTAGTAAGAATGAAGGCGAGATCGGACAACAACACATAAAGAAGTTATGTACTCACCATAACATTCCATGTGTGTTGTCCATCTCCGTCTTCATTTTTGCATCCTACCCTCATTTCCCCCAGCCAGTTTTTACTCCTGGAAGACCAAGTTGCTACAATGGGACATCATTGTTCTCTGACCTTCTTGACTGCACTCTGAGATATTATAAAAGTAATCATTTATTATTATTATGATTGCAAACAAGATCTGAGAGACATTCCTATAGCATGCTGGGATAGGGTTTTTAGCCACTAGCTAGTGGAAGACCTCAAGCTTGCATATAAGGCCAAGTCAGTTCATAGGATCAGATCCAAACCCATCCTAGTAAGAATGAAGGCAGAGATGGGCAACACACATGGAACATTATGATGAGTACATAACTTCTTTTTCTTGTTAAAAGTGATTAATTTCCACCTTAAGTATCTTCACTGGTTAACATATTGAGTAGGTCTGAAACCCTCATCCAGGATTGCTAGAACCATCAGTCAGCCAAGAACGAACCACAGGAAGTGATGTTATTCATCCCATACAGCTACTTCTCCAGGTAACATCCAAAAACCCTTTAAGGAACTTTTTCTATAAGTTTTTTCCATGTCATGGTATTGTTTCTTTTTTCTGAAGGCATCTACGTTTCCAAAGCTATCAGACAGAAACAGGGAGACAGATTCCAGACCTCTCAACTATCCCTGTGTAGGAGGAGTATAACAATTTTTAAGACTGAATTACACATGATTTTCTGAATCCGCTTCATCATATGTGAATTTTGAAGCGTCTACTATACAGAAAACCACACTACATGGCCAACATACTAGTGACACCAATAATTTAAAGAAAGAGGATATATGTCTTACATCTTCCTTTTCAGAAGCAAAAATAAATGAACTGGTGAGGTAGAATTTTGCAATATAGTTCATTAAAGTCTACAGATTTTACACTGTCTCTTTGATAATGTGCTTATATTTTTCTGTCATCTTTGTCACAGTCACTTTTAAATATGTTTCTGACTATAATCTAACATTCCTACTGAAAGAAGGAAGAGTTATGTGCCATTCAAATTTTATAATAATTAGCTGTACAGATTTTTGGCTGTATGTTCCTGCTTTTCTAGGGCCTTTGTTCCTGTTTTCAATGTCTGCAGGTTGAGCAGTATGGATGGCTCCAATGTGTCTTTGAAGATGGTTTTACAATAGCCTATAAATTTATCCATACTCACAAGGCCCCAAACACCGATAGTACTATTTAAGATTAGCATAATGTGTACTATAAAGAATTAACTCCCAGCTTGTTCAGTGTTTCTCATGGTATCAAAAAAATAATAACAGTAATAAGCCCTCCCCTTCTTAGTCATCATTTATTATTTCCACCCAAATCTAAACCCTAAACCAAAAATAAAAAATCTCCTGCTTTCCTCATTTTAGACCATTAGTTTGATGAATATTGATTTTAAAATCGTTATATGCATATTGGAAAATAAAGATAAAGACTTTATTCCAGAGTTCATCCTTAATTATAAAGAAATATTTATTCCTTTCAGATAAGCATCAGATGTAATTATAAGAAAGTAATGGAAATGATAATTAATATGGTAATTAATATGGTAATTAATATGGTAATTAATATGAGAACTTATTTGTTTTCATTTCCATGAATACTTAACAAGCGTTTGTACTCACCTGTTATCTAGCTCAGCCCTACCAAACATATCCACCTGCTTCTCAGGTGTGATCTAAGAGTAACCGGTCAGGTTAAGTGATCTGTCCAGTTACACAGTCTGCAAATGGAGATCTAAGGACTCAACCCAAGCCTGACACATGAGCCTGTGTAGCAGTTCCCAGGCTTAATTATTTCTGACATACTTCAAGGCCTGTTTGTCATTATTAGATATGATGTTTCCTCCTTTTTGCAATATTTCTTTAAATTCACAGTAACTTTTTAAAAATGGGAGATTAATCAAGTCTGCTCAGGGCAATATAGGAAAAGAGGAAAAAATATAATAATTTCTATAACCCCAAGCAATAGCACAACTAAGCAAATATACAAATAAATAGCTGTTTATTGTAGTAAATAGTGAAATAAATCCTTCTGTTAAAAAGTAATAGGAACCAGCATGCTCACATGTGGCTGTCTCCAAGTAATATAAATGACCTCTTAACAAAGGCTTTAAGGAGCTGGTGTCCCAATACTTCATATTTTTCATTAAATAGGCATTAAGGCACTTTTTGGGGGGAGATGCTAGGATACAGGTTTAAGTATTTTGCACTGTTCTGTGGATGTCTCCAAAGAATGTGTTTTCCAGGATGGTAATCTGAAGAAATTGGCTTGGCATCACTATTAGTCTGTTGTGACAGAACTTCATATTGTTCAGGTTTAAGATACATGAAAGACTGATAGAAAAGTGAAATACACTTATTTTTGGGGTATGCTTTTCAGGTAATGTACACTCACTCTCCTTTTCTAGTTAGTACAAAGAGTTTAGAAGTAGAAAAGAATCCTGTGCATGGACAACAGTGCAGATATGAAAGAATGTACCTGTTTGGCCAGCAGAGATGAAATCTACAACTGAAGCAATGATGTGAGGCTATCTGTGAAGGAAAGAAGTCCACACCAATGACTATGATTTTGGGTCAGAGTACCCTACCTTCTCAGTTCCCTGATGCAAGATGCTCTCATATACATTCAATCAGCTTCTATGAGCTACAGAAAACATTTTTTAAAATGTGTCATCAATGCAGATGTGATTGTGGGGGGAGGTGGGGTCATCAAATAGTAAACACAGGCTCAGAAGAAAACCTCTGTTGCAGAAATATTTATCGCTGACTACTAAGTGTTAAGCTTTACAGAGGGGAAAACAGTATTGGGAGAAACCAGTAAAGACCAAACTCTGTCGCCATACCTGCAAAGGGGGAACTGAATCCAGAACCTTGGGAATACTATTAGTGACATATTAAGTGATGGCTGTGGGGAGATTACTGTCAGCTAACACTTCAGTCTATATTTATCTTCAGTAACCACACCTCAGCACATCGGACAGGAATCTACTTAATGCATCTGCCATTGGTCAGGCCTCAAGGTGTTTACAGACCATAAGGAAGCAACCAATGGGAAGGCTAGTGAAACTAAACAAACAGGTCTTTTTTACTTAGTGCTAACAAAATGAAGAACAATTATCTATTGTTTGGTCCAAGTTCAGCGTCCTCTCAAAATAAGACAGGAATAAAGAAAGTGATGATGTTGTATGGCACAACATAAATCACCAGAAGTGAAAAAATCCAAAAGGAAAGCATTTGGTACTGAAACTGCAGCTCCCATATAGAAAAATGGAAGAATCTCTTGTGCATCAATCCATTTTCAAAACTGCTGTCATGGTGGTGAAACTCACAGTGGCAGTGAGCTGATCAGGGTAAAACAGACTTTCCTTTCCACAGCAACAGGTCACAGCACATTTTGTATGATCTCCTAGATGTTCTATGGCAACATGAGAGATGTACTCTCAGGTTTTTCCTGCATTTACAATAGGGCTCCCCAGTATGCCACGCCCAGCAACTGTGGGCATTCTCATTAGGGGGGTCTGAAGATAAAAACACATTCTCAGATTTGGTACTACCCAAACCTCTGAGAAACCTCAATATCTTGGCCATAACATTCACGAACAGGAGGATATATTAGATGTCCCCTTCTTGAATTACCACACCCACCTAGACTGTATTGAGTGTAAATACAAGAATATAGACAAAACTGTTGGCCTATAACTATATGGATGGAATGGCAAACCAAAGTGTACCTGTGACCTACTACTGTTGGTACACCTTCTGCATGAAACTAATGGGGGCCAAGCCATAAACATTCTCTAGGTTAACAAAACTTGCTAGTAAACTCGAACAATACCTAAAATATATGTTCAGGGACAAAGAGTTGATTTAATCTTCCATGGCCAGGATGGATTCTGCATTGATCCTGATGAATCAGAAGTTCATCTGTTAGATGGAGTGTCCTTTCCAGCACCACGGAATAGGCTTCTCCATGAAGGTTGAGGAGCATTATTCCCCCTATAACTATAGCATAATCCATTGTCTTCATTTCTGTAAATGGGATCCACAGCCCCACTTTTTCAATTCAGAGGTACTGTCTCCATCTCCCACACAAAACTGAAAAGGCACATGTTCCACATCGCATCCCACCCTGAGTCACAAAATGATTTGGCAGGATATTTTTGGGGCCATCTGAATGTTATTTTCCAAGGCCTTACCAAAATCCTTTCACACCTGAGCCACTGCTGCAGTGACTGCTGCAGCTGCTATGTTTTTAATGTGACAGCACTTATAACTCATATTTGGAGTCCCTACTTTTGGTACTCAATGGAATGCCAACCACTTTTTTGACCAAAGCTCTTTGAGGGTCCAGAACACATGGCCAAATAACTGACATGATTACAAAGTCAGTCATTGGCATTTGGCACAAAGGGCTTAAATAACAAGTACATTTATGACCAGCCTTGTACTTGAAGATGATTTTCATTATGGGAAGTCTATGGCTAGCACAGAAACCCAATGAAAATAGACCATGTTGATTAAGATCAGGCAAGCCATTTCTTCTAAAGTTCATAAACTCAAATGCCATGGAACAACTAGTCACCATCCCCACAAGAGGAGAAAACATACTTGATCTCATCATCACGAACATGGGATCAAAATGTTCAACATCGGAAGTATACCCCTCACTGGTGAGATCAGATCAAAACTAATCTCGCTGGAGGTCCTCATCCCGCCCCCACCTGAAACAAAAAAGACCACAGTGAAAAACTTCTCAAAACTAGTGTGGTCTCCTTTAAGACCCTGAACCAGTGGTAAACATTACTCAAACCGCTGAATCACTTCTTAAATGCCTTCTACCAGCACCTACAGGACTGCATGGATCAGGCTATCCCAAACAAAACTAAGACTCTCTGTACCCAGTCTGGTGGACCCCAGCCATAAACAAGCTCTACAACAAAGGAGGAAGCTACTACAAGATAGAGCAAAATCCTTGAAAGGTAAGACACCTTTGATCATCATAAGTAAAAACTAAGAGCTCTCATAAAATCATCCAAGGCAAATTTTGAGAAAAATCGCCAAGGACTCAAAAAGACAATCATAAGGCCTTCTTTAGCTATGTTAGAAACCTAGGAGGAACTCCCAGATATGCTCAGAATTAGTTCAAAATGATGTGAAAATTACTGAACCTTTACACATTGCCAACATACTGGCTGACAGGTTCAGTGCAAACCCCTCCCCGAGATATCTATACCAGAGGATTGTAGCCCCCAAACATCTCCAACGCCCAGGTGAGAACTGCTCTCACTAAGGCAAAACACAGCATCCATGGGACGGATGGTGTCTCAATGAGGAATTAAACCCACAATTAGGACAGCTGTTTAATCTTAGCCTCACCTCAGGATTGGTCCCACTTCATTGACAAGCCTTATCTGCAAAGTCATGGAGAGGATCATAATGGAACTCATAAATAAAGACATAGGGAACTTGCAGACTTTGGATCCAACCCAGTTTGGCTTTGTCAAAGGCAGATCCTGCCTCTTAAACTTGGTTGACGACAGTCACCAAGGCCATTGATGAGAAGGCAGTCATACAGCCTACCTCGACCTGGCAAAGGCCGGTATCATCGAAAAACTCATCAGCTTGAATGTAAACCCATACATCACAAGATGGGTTGCAAACTGGCTAAGTGACAGAACCCACAGGGTCAGAGTTGCTGGAGCCATGTCAGACTCAAAGCCTGTCACTAGTGGTGTCCCATCAGTCCTGGGTCCACTCTTGTTCGGCATCTACTTTTCTGAAGTACAAGCAAACACGGGAGGGTTATGGCTGACAAAATTTGCAGATGAAAACACATCTGACACAGATATCCTTCAGAAGGGCCTCACAGAAACGGATAACTGGTGCCAGAGCCATAGCCTAAAGTTAAAAAATGCATAGTCATACCTTTCGGGAAAAACAAGGTTACCCCTAGCTACCATATAGGTGGCAATCCACTGAGCACAGAAGAAGTCATCAGGGATCTGGGGACCCAGGTTGACAGTAGCCTTTCGTTTGACACTCATGTTGCTAAAGTAGTTAGGAAAACCTTCTATATTGCCCACCTGATCATGAAGGGATTCACATCTAGATCATGATTGAGTACAATGCCCCGTTCGGAATGTATCTGACCCGACACCTGCTGCAGCTTGAAAGGCCCCAAAAGTTCCTCACCAAAAGGATAAAGGGTCGAAAGAACTCCAGCTCTATTCAGTCTCATACCGCTTGCTCAGAGGTGACCTGTGCCTGACATATAAGGCCATGTCAAACCCAGATTTGATGACTATGCTTCACCTCAAAAAATCTAGATCCCTCAGAACCACAAGGGCGGGAGACTTAAACCTCGTCACGGTTATAAATAGAACGTGCTGGAGGGACAGATTCATCACCCAGAGACTCCCTATGCTGTGGAACAAAATCCCAGTACATGTGAGGCAGATGGCCTTGTTCAAGAGGAATCTTGACCAATGGATTGGAGATCGCAGATATACCCCAGGGATTACTTCAGTGTCACTGCTTGACAGAGGCACAGCAAAATAATAGGCATAGTTTTTATTCAAACTAAAGGGGTGGCAAAAGCCACATAACTATGGGCTAGGCTTATAAATGCCCTTGGGCAGATAGCCTAGTATGAACCTATGAACCTAATCTCACCTCCTCCGTATCTCCATGATTTCAAACATGAGCATTGGGTGTCTCAGAAGAAATAGGGTCAGTAGGTGGTCTACTATCAATCACCATACTCATGGTCTCCAGGAAGACAAAATATTCTGAATAGTTGTCAGCTGTAATTGCACAAACACCAGGAAGACTTTCTTACTTATAACTCAAAGTAATATTGTGCACTGGCAAAAATCTCTAGCTGTGCAGTGCCCAGCCAGGAGCTTGAAAATATTTCCACATCCAGATGAAACTTTTCTTGCAAGGTGTCTCCAAAGTAGAAGACAGATTGACCATAATAAAGAAGTTCAATATCAGAGCTAGTGCTGCCTGTAGAGATAAGACCAAGCATATATAGTTGGTATGTTACCTGTAGACATGAGGCCAAGTATATCTAGTTGGTAATTTTGAGTCTGACTTTCAAACTTTGATATCCCTGTGCTGAGGAATGAGTCATTCTGTGTTCCAAGACCCAATTTTCACTGTTAGCCAATCCCAGTTCATCCCATTCTTGCCTGCCATTGGTAAACATTGCACCTGACCCTCGCCCATCACTTAGTGCGGGGCTGAGTCAACACTATGGGTTGATACAACTTTATGGTATAAGTCCAACTGTGTAATGTGGGAAAGGTAACTATCAGCTATAGCCAGCAAACAGCACCCTATGCCTGGCGTCAAGAGAAGGTTCCAGTATCCCTCATCTGGTCAAAGTGCTCTTATTCTTTGAAATAAATATAACCAGGGTAATATTTTGTGGATTATTCTTTTTCTGTGGTGGTCTTTTTCAGACCAGTTTCCAAATCATAGCCTTATGACTACAAAATTTCAGAAACAGACCTCTAAAAATTGCAGAAGCATGTGAGGCCCTCCATACCAATAAAGGTCATGATCCCAGGGAAGGGTGCCTTTTAGGAATCTTATGTGAGTTTTCCACAGTTTTATAAGCTGGATGGTATTTGTTATGTATGGGGATACCACCCAGTGCCCATCTACTACACTGACATTCACTAGACTGACTAAAGAGTGGTCGTATTTCCACATCCTTTATGTGAAGGATGAAGTTCATCCTTTATGTGAAGGATGAAGTTACTGAGATCTAGAATTCAATGGTCATACTTTCACATCCTTTATGTGAAGGATGAAGTTACTGAGATCTAGAAGTGTCCAGCACTTGTTTGATGTTCTGGGAATGAAAAATAGTTTGTAGTATGCTTCCATCTCTTCGTCACCATAGAGCTATTTGTTAACAGTACCCTTGTCCAAAACAAACTACAAAAGAGCCAACAGATGAACTGATACTCCATACACTAACAACAGAAAACAACATACACTGAGAACAGAAAACAAGACAAAGGAATTATATTCTAGTTTTTGAAATTATCTTTTACTGTCACGTTTAGATGTTAGTGTTTACTAGGCCATTGGCCCAAGAGCCATTTCAAGCCAAGGCAAACTTAACTCAAATTTGCTAAAATATTGCTGACATGTATCAATACCCCAAGGAATTTTATGAGTTATGATATAGACTTGTACACATCAAATATTCACAGGCTTCCCCTGTCCATTAAGGACATAGGTGCCAAACCAGGGGTAAGTTTGTGATTCTCATCCATTAGTGCAAGTTACATGTGTGCAGAGTAATGTTGGGCCAGTCTGATATGACTTTGAAGAAACATTTATTTATTTACTTAGTTACTTACTAACTTACTTATTAAGCAGGTAAATGAGTTGATCCAAAGACTTGTCCTACTACTGGTCTGACACTTGGACAGGGATTATGGTTGCTAAAGGCTTGAAAGTGCCGTTGACCCTGTTTGGGGAATTTGGCTGGAAGACTGTAGACAGGGGAAGATGACAACATCCACTGGTGCAGGAGGGAATATTACTTTCTGAAGGTTAAAACGGATTCTCAATCAGGGAAGAAGTGCATATTACCTACAGTGGATAAAATATTCTCATTCCTTTTAAAATCTTCTGTTTTGCCTGGATAAGCAGCACCAAAGGCATCATCATCATACTAATGGATTGCATTCAAGATTTTCTGTCTCAGCTCCTTATAAATTTAAAATAGGTGTTACCAGGCAGAAAGTGTAAAACACATGCCTATTTATTGAGGCAGTCCAGACAATAACATCAGGGTTTACAAGTGTGAACCATGCTATATATGCAGCCCAGCTTAGAGACCATGTGCAGAAGGTTTTCTATGATCAAACAATTCAAGGACTTAGGGAAAAAAAAACATTTCTTCAAAGCTTAATCTATAAATGACTATGGAAAATGGATAATGCGAGATAGGTAGTTAATGTACAGAAGGGTCATGGTGGCAGAGAGGTGAAAATTCTCTTGCTATGTGCATCTTATGACATCTGCAGCAGACCTTTAAATAGTGGCACATGCCTTGGTTTCCTCCAATATAGACTACTGTAATGGTCTATACTTAGGGTTCACTGACTGTGAACTTAACCAACTGCAGCTTGTTTAAAAGTCTGAACCTGGTTACCCATGAGTGTATCCAGATAATGGCATATTATATCAGTTTTAAGAGATCTACACTGGCTTCTTTTTTAGCAGAAGATTGTCTACAAAGTTCTAGTCATATATATTTAGCCCTGCATGACTTGGATCCCCTGTATGTAAGAGACCTTTTAGATTGGTATTGTCCAACCCAGCCTATCCCCTGAAGTCTGCCTGTCTGGATCTCATGGAGGTGTGGATTGAGAACTTATATATCTGTGCCTTTGCTTTTTTCAGAGTCTGTGCTTCTAGGATACGCTACCTGTATAGCTGACAGCTTCCCTATGTGACTATAAGACTTTCTTAAAAACACTCACCTTTATAAGCTCACCTGTAATTGGTGCTGAATCTGGCTGCTTTGACTTACACCTTTTAGTAAATTACAGGAACTGTAAGAACTGTAGAAATTGTCTGTATATCAGGTTGGTTGGCTGGTTGGTTGGTTGGTTAGTTGGTGTGTTGGTTTGGATTTCTGGTACTTCTTCCATATCTATAAATCTTAACTAGACTACCTGGAATGGACCTTACTTCTTTCTGAGTCTCTTTTTGAGGCAGTCCAAGTTACACTTCTATCACATGAGGTATTTTTATAGCAGTTTGTTTCTGCATCTCTGTATTTTTATTAGTCAGCTGTATGTTTATCTACCTTCACCCCTGTGTTCTGTCTGGTTGTGTAATTTTTTTATTCTTGCTGCTTAGTGACATTTGAGTAGAACAGATGTCTTCCTTTCCGAATGTATACTCTTCTGTCTTTTTCACATACTACAAATAATCTTGATTACTCAATTCTTAGAATAATTACTGCTTCTGGCTGTTGACCTTCCCACAGCTAATGAATTCTGATGTTTCCCTGTCTTCAGATTTGGTAATACTTTGGCATGTATTATCATAACAATAAAAAACAACTTTTGTCTTTGCTGAGTCATTTTTCTTTTGCATTTCTTTCACTTTGTTTTCAACTTCTGGCATTAACAACATAGTTGATATAGCCAGCACTGAGGCACAGATGGATTAAGCCCTAACTGCAGCTCAAGCCACCCAGGTTCGATTAGTAGCTGTGGTATCTCATGAGTTAGTGAAGAGGGAGGGATGGATGTGCCCATCACAGGGGGAATAGTGTTTGCCTAGATACTTACTGCATACAATGCCTGGTGGAGGCCAGGAACATAGTGGGGAGGGTGTTGTCCATGGAGGGGAGTAGCCCTCAGATGGGCCAGGCAACTGCGGGGGAGGGGAAAGTAGGTCATAACAACCATCCATGGCAGCAAGATGGCGCACAGTCCAGGGATATCCTTAGAATCCTCATTAGTCCCTAGCCTATTGGAAAAATTCTGGAGGTGATTAGGTAGGGAAGATAGACCCGATGAAGGACAGGGGCACCAGGATGCAGTGATGGTCAGGACTATGGGGGAGAGGAAGAATGAAGTTTATGTATGAAATTTATTTTTTAGCCTTCTTCTCATTAACAACTGAGATGGTTACAGATAGAATCCTGCAATGGATTATTAATAAATCTGAAAACTAGCAGATGACAACCTCTGTGCTACTATTGCTATTCCTCATCAGATTTTGCACTGCCTGAATGGTTTTCATCATTGCCTATTGGGCTAAAAGCAATATGGACTTGCCATTATGTGTTTAATGTACCACTCACAGTTCAAATCTTTTTTCAGCTCTTAGCTTATATATTGTGGATTGTTATCTGCTAGCAGAGCTATAGATACAATTTTTCTCAAAAAATACAGACTTCAGTCCACTAACCATGCTGTCACTGGTAGTGCTTGAAAATGTAATCATTTATGAATATTTAGGATAAGAAACTAAGCACATAAATTACATTGCTTCTTTTCTGGTCTCCACAGCCCTCCTGTAAATATATATGCTAATGTTTAATATCTTGGATTTTTATTATGATATAAATTGCTTACAGAATGTTTTTGTACCTCTTGTTTTAAATAGAATAACATTTTAGGCCAGTACATTACACCTCACCCTCTATTATTGAATATCAGTATTCCAAGATGGGAGTCAGGTATGCTCTTGTGATTGTTGCTCTTGCCAACCTCTTAGTGTATCTCCTTCATGTAATGTATGTCTAAGTTAGTATCAGTGCATCTCTGAAATTATTTTATGTCTTGCTAATTGATAACTGATGTGCAAAGAATCTCAAATTCTTCTCTAGCAGACATTTATGCTGTTCTGGTAAGTATGATGTACATGGAATGCCTTTCTATGTATAATTCCTTGCCTAATCAGAATTTTAGTCTAAGGTACCAAGCTAAATGTGTTATCTTGAAGGTGTCTTGTACAAAAAATTGAGCATATCATTCAAGGGCTTATGGTCTCTCTAGTTGCAGTTGTTTCCAATAAACATAGTTAAAGGATTTGTAACATTCATAAACTGTTGCTAACATCTAATTGTCTACCTCAGCATTATCTCCTACATGCCTCTGAAGCTACTCTTGATCCATAGGCTATTGGCTATTTTCCTGTAAAATCACAACCCATGTACTACTTTGAACTGCATCCAGTGTATTACAATGGACTTATTTACCTCATAACATGTCAAAGTAAGTGGCTTCTGTTACTACTTTTTGAACATTCCTAAGTCTGTTTCCTTTTTGCAACTTTATTTCTGAACTATATCTTACTCCACTAGCACATTTGGAGAAGCTGTTATCCCTGAAAAAATTAGTAAAGACTTTGCAAGATGGTGCATTATTCTGAGAAACCATATTAATGCTTGTCAGCCCTCTGACTTTAGTATTTCTACTATGAGATCTGACTTTATCTGCAACTAACTGCTTTCAGTCCTTCTGCTACTAAAATTATCTCACTATTTCAGATAGTTCATTCCAATTCTATGCTAGTTCATATTGAAATTAAAACTGTGTTGATGCAATCTGTTCAACAGCTGTATCTGTCTTGTCATAATCTTCTTGTTTCAGACTGACAATAATAAATCCTCAATTATGTTATGCCAATGGAGGATTTCAAGCTTCTCAGCTATAACTGTTGTGTTTAAATATTTCAAAAGGCACAAATACAAATGTGAGGTAAGGAAGTACTGCCAGCACAGCTAGCTGGAATTTTGTAAATAATTATATGTCATTTGTAAATCTCAAACTAATTTATACAAGATGCTTGTGTTACAAATGTATTAGAACTGTATGTCACGTGTATATATCAAATTGCTTTATACAGATATTTGTTGAAAAAGTATTTGTAAAGTGTTTGTGCTTAAAATGTATACACAGTGTGCCCTGCCGGAAGAGAACAGAAATGTACATGCACTATTGTAACTGTTTAAATGTATATATTAACAGTGGAAATGGGAATACAGGAGGTTAACCTTGGTCCAGCAAACTTTAGAAAAATATCTGAAATTAAATTACTTTATAGGCTATGCCATAAAGATGCTATCTGACAGGTTTCAGGGCAGATAGAGAAACACATTCTGTACTAGGACGCTTTCTGTATTGTCTTTAAAGTGAACTAATTGCTAGTCAGGAAGCATGAAGGAATGCAATTGTTTTATGACTTTCAGCATCTGCCAAAGATCTGTGGAAAAGCCCTTGTATGAGTATTTTTACAGGTAGATGCTAAATACTGCCAGCATCAGCAATGTGGGGTTTTCCTGGGAATTAGAAATCAGATGATCAGAAATGATGTCATCCTGCAAGCTATCCCAGCAGTAATATTTTAGATATTGTTTTGAGAAGTCTTAATGAGACAGGGCATGCTGTATTCTGTCTTGGACCTGACAAGAACCACTCACCACATCTGCCTTGCTCTAGTAGTAAGTTTTTAGGGTATAGTAACTCTTTTAGATTCAGTCAGGAATATAGTAAAGCTTAGCTTAGGTTTTGTTTTTCTTTATTTGTGTGAGCCTGTACTGCACTGTTATTTTAAATATTTCCAGTGTTTTTTAACTCTGATGTCACTGTGAATATACTTAGTATTGTCTTGTTCTTTTATTATTTATTATTAAACATATTTAAACTGTCCATTATGGCTGATCTTTGTAGATATATTTAAGTTTTGACAGTACTTGCATATTTATTTTGTGACACTGTGTGGGCCACTCCTTACAGCCTTGCTCTTGTTCAAACTACCATTTGTATTAATATTAATATTACAAGGTAATATTGGACATCTTCTGTTAAGGGCCTTAAAGTAACTGTCAATGCATGACTGGTGGCAGTGGAAACTACCATATAGTCTGGGCAGAAGGGGGCATAGCTTTTAAACCTGTGCCAGCCTTTCCCACATGTGTGTGTGTGTGTGTGTGTGTGTGTGTGTGTGTGTGTGTGTGTGTGTCTATGTGTACGCGCAAATCAAACCTCAAAGAGTGTGTGGCAGCTACTTGGGCAGGGACATGAAGCACTGGTTGGACAGAGAGGGTGCTAGAGGCCTTGGCTTGGTCACTCAGCTGAGATCTCAACTCTATAGCTGTACCAGTGGGAAGTCTTATTGGGGATCTGGAGAAAGGTTGAGAAGCCAGCACCAGATTGACTGTGGTCTCTGTCTGCTCTTAAGAGAAATTGCACTTAATGCAGAGAGCTGCATCTGAAAATACTGTGTGTGTACCTGTTATCCTCCCAGAGAACATCCTCCACTGTTGCCAGTGGTGAGAATTGAGGCTCCTTGATTACTGGTTGTCAGTGGTGGGTCATCAAATATTAATTGGCTGGCAGTGGTGGGATCACCACATCACATACTGGGATTCAGTGGTGTGAATATTGAATTTGTGTAAGCTATAAACACTAGTCACTAAAGAAGGTGTTTGTACTCTCAAACAGTCACATGGAAGACATTCAGAGTTTCATACCACAATAGTTTTATTTATTGTTTTGTTAGCTTATATAGTCAGGGAGTGCAGGCAATTATGTCAGTGAAGGATTATGACAAGCTGACAAGGAACCAGTTGGTTGAGATTTGCCAAGCCAAAGGACTGGGGCATGCCAACCTGACTAAAGGAGAAATTATTGCAGCCTTAACCACAGCTGCATCACAGCCCAGCAACCAGAAGGACAACCAGAGTGGCCTTGTGGATGTACAACTCTCAGAAAATGGGCAGTTCAGCTTTTCCTCAGAGGACTTAAAAATCCATGAGGAGTTAAACAGACTTGAACTGGAGGCAAAACATTTGGAAATAGAACCAGCAGAGAGACTGAGATGTTTGCAAGCTGAATAAAATGAGAGGCAGAGGCAACATGAAAAGGAGATGCTGACTCTTCGCCAGGGTCATGGAGGTAATGGGGAAGGGAGTAACTGACCACCAGAAGCAATAATGGTCAGTAAATGTCTTCCACAATTTACAGAGAGTGATAATTTTGATAGTTTTATTCATATGTTTGAAAGGGTATGTAAGCAGTATAATGTTGACCAAGGGTGATGGGTACTGTTCCTGACCCCCTTACTCCATGGTAAAGCTGCCATTTCTAAATTGTCTGATAATGATTGCTTAAATTATAATACAGTTAAAAATGTTTATTAAAGTGTTTTAAGCTAACACCCGAAGCTTATAGAAAACAGTTTTGTGAGCATAGATGCAAGGCAGATGAAAGTGTGTGTGATTTTATTACTATTTTCATAGGTGGGTGAGTGGGTGTCAGGTCACCACTTTTGAAATTTGGCAGACCTTTTGGTGAGGGAACAAGCCCTTAGCACTTTGCCTGAGGACATCACAGATAAGTTGGGGAAAAAAGGAGACCTATACCTAGCAAACAGGGCATCACTGCACAGGAAAGGGATACCCAGTGCTGCACATGGTTATCAGGGAACCCATGGTCGTCAGCCTAAACCACCCCAATAGAGTCTGCCAGTAACAGGGGAAGCCACTAGTTCAGGTACACAGTGAAGATCAAGGGTTAAATGTTTTAAATGTATCCAGTGGGGCCATGTAGCATATAGATGTCCATTGAGGCAAGGTGGGGAACAAAAGGTAAGGAGCCAGCAAGTGGGAATGACAGAACACCAGCAGTAAGTTGTCTGGAGACAACAAGGGTATCAAACTACCACAAGAGGTTATAGCCTATCTTAGTAGATGGGAAACAGGCCAATGCTAAGAGAGACATAGCCTCTGACCTAACCATTGTGAAGCCTGCAATGGGTAAAGAGGAGAACTACTTGCTTGGGCAGTCTACTCCAGTCAGAGCTTTAGGAGGGACCCCATTCCAAATATCTTTGACTAGGGTTCATCTTGACTGGGACGGTGGAAAAGAAAGCAAGCATGTAGGTGTGTTTGAGGAAATCCCTGCAGATGTCCTGATAGGGAATGATTTTTATAATGCAGTACCTTGTGTGCATGCAGTTACACACAGTCAGGCTTGGAGACAGGCATATGGGTCTGGTAGCCTGGGAGATGCAGACAAACTGCACACTTTAAGCCAGGATTAGTGAGGTGGCTACTTCAGAGAGGGAATTACCCTGTAGCAGTAAGACTGAAGGTGAGCCACAACTGATGATGGGTACTAATGTTCCCTCGGACAGAGTGACTGCAAGGGCAGAGGTGAGTAGTAGTACCCAGGCTGACAGTGAGGCACTGCTGTCAGATGATACCAGACTTCCTGGGGAAGGGGAGCTGGGAAGGGTTACAAAGAGAGAGTTGAGACAGGCTCATCTCTCAGACCCTACATTACAAGGCTTGAGGGAGGTAGCTAGGGAGGTGCCTGATTCTCAAGGAAAAGGGGAATCTGTATACTGGGACAAAGGATTACTGTATAGAGAATGGACTCCTGAGGGAAGACTAGAGGGTGAGAGAATACAGCACTTGGTAGTGCCCAGAGCCTAACATCTGGCACTTCTAGCCATAGCCCATGGCATTCTCTTTGCAGGTCATATGTCCATAAAGTGTACAAAGAGACGCATTTTACAGAACATTTATTGGACTGAGGTTTCCAGGGATGTAACAGGGTACTGCAGGACCTGTGAGCAGTGCCAAAAGGTAGGCAAGGCAGGAGACAAGGTCAAAGCTCCTTTGGTGCCTTTGCCTGTGATTGAGGAGTCATTACAAAAGGTAGCTATGGATATTGTAGGCCCTCTGAGTATCCCAAGTTCCACATAGAAGAAGTATATTCTAGTGGTAGTAGATTATGCTATCAGATCGTATTGCTATACGGTCCCTGAACTATTTGGCACATTTTATAAGGCTCCAGAGGGACTTGATCTCTGAACTCTCTGGGACACTCACAGGACAGCTGTCTGACAAGGTCAGGGGCAAAGTGGCCTCGTAGCTCCCAGCCCTGGAATCGATATCCAATTCATCCATGAAGTTGATTTCACATGCAACCGAAGGGGCAGCTAGAGCAGCGGGTTTGGGCATTGTCATGAGGCGTCATGCCGGGATGTACATTTGTGACCTCACAGACCCCTTCAAGTTTTCCTTTTTGAATGCTCCCATCGGACCATCATCCCTTTTTGGCTCCAAAGTGAAGGACATGCTAGCCAGGTGCAAGCAAGATGGAAAAACCCTGTCTGCTGTAAGCCTATGGTTTTCCAATCCTCAATGTACCTTCCCCAGGAATCAGAGGAGTGGGAAAATGTAGCAAAAAAACCTCCGGGTCCTTTCTGTGCCGCACGTGGTGATGACACCCCCAGGGGCAGAGGGGGTAACAATTCCAGAAGACACCCCTACAGAGGCAGAGGGGGTCCTTGTAACCAAGGCTCCAGGGACTCCTTCTCTGTACAGCCTTATCAGCGCTCCTGAGGAGCAGCCCAATTACTTACCTCTGGAAGCAGTCAGGAGTCATTTCTCTCTGCACCAAGCTGCCTGGCAATCTATTACCACTGATCGTTGGGTGCAGAGTGTAATCACCAGAGGTTACACAATTCCCCTTTCTTATCAATCAAATCTTTCAAAAAAGCTTCCAGACATTCCACCCAGTCAAAGGGAAGAAGCAGCTTCAGAGATAATAAAACTGTCTCAAAAAAGAGTCATCCAACCAGTCCCACCAGACTAACCTGGATCTGGATTTTACTCAAGATTCTTTTTGGTGCCAAAAAAGACAGGGGACTGGAGACCCATTTTGGATCTCAGCAGTTTAAACAAGTATGTCACCCAGACCAAATTCCAGATGGTCACAGTTCAGTCCATCTTCCCTTTTTAATGGAAGGCAATTGGATGTACTCGATAGATCTCTGGGATGCATATTACCACATCAAAATGGACAAATGCTTCAGGAGTCTACTTCGCTTCTGGCTAGGGGCCAGTCATGATCAATTTCATGGCACACTGTTTGGTCTCTCTATGGCCCTGAGAGTGTTCACAAAGTGCATGGCAGTGGTCACAGCTCATTTGAGACTACAAGGATTCTAGATGTTTCCATATTTGGATGACTGGCTCCTCACCGCTCCCACCAAGCATCTTCTGGTAACAGCTCTGCATTATACTCTCTCTGTGGCAAAATTGTTGGGAATAACGATACATTGGGAGAAATCAAACCTTACTCCTACACAACAAATAGAATTCACTGGAGCAGTGTTCAGTACTCGATCTTGTCTAGTGTCACTCCCAAATCACAGACTCCAGCGATTGTGGCTCCAGCTCCGAGTGATACTCTGTCAAACAAAAGTTTCAGCAAGAGAGGCTCTTCAGGCCCTAGGTTCTATGGCAATAGTGCCCCTTGCGAAACTACATATGCGGATCCTGCAATGGCTCCTTCTTTGTCAATGGTTCCCAAACTATCACCCCCTCAGTTACCAGATCTGAATAACCAACTCCTGCAAACAGGACCTCCTTTGGTGGATGAGGCCAGACACAGAACTTTGAGTCGCCTATTTCAATCCCCTCAACCCAGAGCCATTGTGACCACTGACACTTCCCTGATTGGGTGGGGGGGCCATTTCCAGGGAAAGACAGTCCAAGGCACATGGACCACCTCAAAGGCCCATCGGTGCTGTTAGCGTTGCAGGCTTTTCATTCGGTTCTCCCTTCTGGGAGAATTGCATTTCAGTCAGACAACATGTCAGTGGTCTAGTATATCAACAAGCAAGGAGAAACCAAGTCCTACCCCCTGTGTCGAGAAGCCATGAGAATTTGGCAGTGGGTGATAGCTTCCAACCGCTTCCTGATAGCAACATATATCCTGGGGAGCTCCAACGTAATTGTGGAAAAACTGAGCAGATGCATCCTCCTGCCTCACAAGTGGTCCCTCAATCCCGAGGTGGCAACAGAAATCTTCAGGCACTGGGGCCAACCTTGCTGCGATCTTTTTGCCTCCCCATTGAACAAGTGCAGCTATTTTGCCCTACTTCCCCTGGAGGGGAAGTCCCCAAGGGATGCTCTAATCCATGATTGGCCCATGGGACTTCTTTACGCTTATCCTCCCATTCCCCTAATTCCACAATTTCTAAAGAAAGCCCTTCGGTTGAGATGCAAAGTGATCCTCATAGCTCCATTCTGGCCTCAACAAGTTTGGTTCCCCTTCTTGTGGCCTCACTTAGTATACCCGCTGTGGTTTCTGGACCCTCATCCAGATCTGATTACTCACCCCCAAGGGTTGAGCCACCCAAATCTGTCCAGTCTCAAGCTGACAGCTTGGTTTCTCCACTTCCATTATTTGCCAGGCAAGCTAATCTCACCTCACCTGTTCAAGACATCATTCTGGCCTCTCATAAACCATCCACCAGAAGACTATATCAGGATAAATGGAAAAGGTTCTCCATAGGGTCCAAAGATAACAGTACTGCAGTACTTCACTAAGTTTTTTGATAATGGAGCCTCTGCCTCTACCATACGAGTACACCTAGTGGAAATTTCTTTTCAAGAGAACTTCTCATATCAGGCCTCCTGTAAGACAGCCTGTGGAACCATAGAACCTCACTTTAATCCTTCGGTCTTTGACTCAAAAACCCTTTGAACCTGCTGTGAAGTGTGACCTAAAGTTCTTGTCCTGAAAATCCTTGTTCTTGGTAGCCATCACATCAGCCAGAAGGGTCTCGGAGCTGCAGACACTGTGTATCAAGAGGTCTTATCCAATCTTCCATAAAGACAGAGTATCAGTTTGTATGAATCCATCCTTCCTTCCCAAAGTTGTTTCTGAATTTTCCATTAACCAGACCATTGACCTACCAGTGTTCTTTCTGAATTTTTTCAGTCTGAACAGCTTTTCATCTCCTTTTCTGGGCCCAGAATAGGAAATGCTGTTTCCAAGATTATATTATCAAAATGGCTAAGGGACTGCATATGTTATATATTCCCTCATAAAAGAACCTATGCCAAAAGTTAAAGCTCACTCCACTAGATCTATGGCAGCATCTGCAGCTTTCCATTCCAGGGCGTCCATGGATGACATCTGCGCAGCAGCCACTTGGGCTAAGCCTCATACCTTTATCAGTCATTACAAATTGGACTTGGTCTCCAGAGGGAGAGCTGCCTTCTGTTCAGTGGTACTCAGGAATGGCCCATGGACCAAGGTAGCTTGGGATTCTGTCCCATCAGTGATGAATGGAAAGATTAACAACATCAGATAAAGAAGTTATGTCATACCATAACATTCCATCTATGTTGTTCATCTTCTTTCATTCATCACTTCCCACCCTCCTTCTCCAAAGGCTCCTGGGGATGCTCTGTCTCTAGCAAACTTGATTTGAGGTAGCAGAACTGAACCCATCAGTGATGAATGAAAGAAGATAAACAACACAGATGGAACGTTATGGTAAGACATAACTTCTTTTTTCCCTGCATACATCCACAGAAAAATAAGATCAAGTCTGCTGCATTTAAAGGCTTAACAGAAAATCATGCAACACATCATATAAAGTTTTTGGCATGATGCTTTAGGTTTACAATGAAAGCACCTACAGTTTCCACTGAGCCTTGATTCTTTGTAAAGAATAAATGACAGATAAATGGTATACTTTCTAAGTGCATAATAATTTCTGAATGTTTCTCATCATTTTTCTTTGTCCTCTTCTTGAAAGACAAAAGTATTAACTGCCCTCAACCCCAGCAAAATGCAGACGCATGGCACATATCAGATTTTATAGTATCTCAACTGTTCTCTTCTTGTTAAGGAATAATATGAATTTTTAGATCTACAGAGTCCAACTTTCTGCAAGTTGCTTTGAAGTAAGAGATTTCCTGTTGGCTGCAACTGGACCATCTCTCTATGAAGAACTGCATGCGTTATGTGACAGAAAAATGAAATGGTGACCTTATTAGAAAAAAATAATGAATTACAAACTGCAAGTCGTATTTATATACTTCTATCTATTCAACAACTCAGAAACAAAGGAACTTATTTACTTCTGACACCTTATACCATTTATAATACTAAAAAAATGCTCACAAGTAACACAGACGCTCTAGATGGGTAACCAGTCTACATAAGGCATTTACTGTGATGGACAAACTGAGAAGCAGCAACCATTGATACCCAAAATCAAGTCAAATTCCATCTGTCTCATTCATTCAAAAATGCGCATATAAATAAATAAATAAGTGACAATTGCACCAAATAAAAAAAATAGTCAAAATATAAAATAAAAAAATTGCATTAGAAGTAACTCTCAATTAAAGTACTGAAAAAAGAAATGATTATATTTTTTATTTTATTTGTATTTGTTTACCAGGATGGTCCAACTGGGCCTTCAGTGGAGGCCTAAAGTTTAACATAATGTCAGAAAAGTTGTACAGTTTAACAGGGTCATTACTTAAACAAGCAATCAGTCATAACAGCTGGGGATATACAGTAGATTTATTTATTATTTATTTATATATTTATTTTACATTTGTTGACTAGGTTAGTACGACTGGGCAGGTGCCCTTTTTTAGTGGAGACCTGAAGAGAAAAGCTGCAAAGGATACAAACAAAATAATGTATGACAAAAATAGATAAGCAAAACAGAATAAATATAGTATATAATTATTGTTGCCTCACAGCAAGAGGTTCTCCTGCTTGATTCTCAGCTGGAGTGCTGCCTTACGTTGAGGGTTAGCGGCGTTTGGCAACAACTTCACCATAAAATCACAAACATAATTGGTACATAAATTAAAATGGCAAAATATGATCAAAAGCATTATCAGATACCATCAAACAGTTGCAGTTTTATATTCATTAAGCATTAGGTTCACTAAATTGTTGTAAGTTTTAGGGTAACATATAATAATATCCATTCTTTTTGACCTAAGTGATAGATGTTAATTTAGAGTCAGGAAATAGATGCTGAGGTTAAGAAAAATAAGAAAGGGAGAGGTAGATTAAGTAGGATTAGAGCAAGAGGGGGTCCAAGATTTTAATAGGTGCTGTTTTGGAGTTTTCTAGAAGCATTTGAGTTAGAAATAGATCTTAAGCTTAGGGGCAGTTTGTTCCAAGCCTGATATGGTTGATTTGCTGTGAATCTGGCAATTTGATTGTACGTTAGTTCAAGTTTGGACAAGAGATTGGCTTGGAGATTAGTAAGGATTGGGGCAGCATATTTGAATATGTAGATTAAATTTTAATTGGTCATCTATTATAATTCCTACTAGTTTTGTGTGTAATTCTACATTAATAGATGTATTATTTGGGGAGGAGACACAGAAGGTAGATTTGTGGTGTTGGAGAGATCAATTTTAAGACAAGTTATAAGACGCAGTAAGATGTGAAATAAAATTTTAAAATTCTAAAACAATTGTTTTGTCATAGTTGAGCATTCAAATAAGCAGTGAAGACACAGCGTTAAACGTGAGTTCACATGTAGGTATCAGATGTACGGCATTATTTTATACTGCAGGGTGATGGACTCCATAGCTCTCCCCCTATTTCCCACTAGTCTACCCTCACATCTTTTTAATTTTTTGACACTTTGACTAACTCTTTAGCTTTTTCTTACATTCAGCCCAGTTAGTCTAAACACAGCACTATATAATAGTAGTTGTCCAATAAACTGAGAAGGCAAATGCATGTGAGGATACATAATAATATTTGGCAATAATGTCTGCTATTTTAGTGGTAATTCACAGAAATGAAGATAGGCAATTATAATCACATAAGCTCTCACCATAAAAATTGAATTATATAATATTCTGTAGTGCTGGAGATCATTTTGTGTATCCCCTTACCCCCCAGAAAAGAAATCTGAGGTTAGAGAGGGACAAAGTGAAAGGAAAATGCAACAGTAATACATTTCAACTTATTGTTGTGAGACATATATACACAGTATGCCTCCTTATACCTTCCCCATAAGAAGATGTGATGTTCTTGTGTAGGAGGAAGGTAAAAATTGTTCACAGGGAAATATCACAGTAATTGAACATTGTTGCTCCACAGTCACATACAAAATTCGACAAGATATGATGACATTCTGTGCTCAGTTTTGAGGTTGATTATGAGGAAAGTTAGAGAAATAATGATCACACTGGTTACAACTTGGTTAAAAAGTGCGTGCTTTAGAACTTCTGTGCGTGCCTTTAAGTAAAGAAAGAGAAACAATTAAAGAAAAGTCACAAATTATTGTAAGTACTTCCATATACTGAATACATAGAAGTGCAGTGTAGAATTATAAAGCCTCTTATTGTTATAATGTCTGTGGCCCTACAGGGCACTAGGAGCTAGGAGCTCTCCTGAAGTCTAGATAATCTCAGATTGTAATATTGTGTATAAAAAAGCTATAATGTTTCAAGAGAAAGAAACACAGTCTCTGAAGAAAGTCACTGGATATTACTCATGAAAAAACAGGTATATAACAAGACACACACACACATGCACACACACACACACACACAACACACATGCACACACACACACCCACACTCCCATGCCATAGTATTTACAGGCAGTCTGTGAGGACACAGTGGGCAAGCAACTGAAAAAACCAATGCTGCTGAATAAAAAAAACACAGAAAAAGGAAGATGCAGAAAGCACCACAGAAAAAAAACACAGAGTACCAAGTACCTTGATATGGTAATGCTATTCACTGTATCACAGAGCCAATGATGTTCTACATTCAAACACAGAGCCTTGCCCATACTACTTATATCTGTTAATTACAGACTACAATATTGAATTTTACAGAAAATTACACTAATGTTTGAATGTGCCACACACACACACACACACACACACACACACACACACACACACACACACGTATAAGCAACAGCAAAGATTATTTTTCACTAACTCTGGCAAATAAAATGTGTGTGACTATTTAAGTATGATCAAATAACAGCAGAGTTAAATCACCCTTAGACATAGACACTAGTCCAGAAAAGCAGGATTAATGACTGTTTAACTTGATCACAACATTGTGGTTATCAGTTTCATCCACAGATAGCTACTGTACTCAAAAAGTATAACCACTTTGTTAACTGTGCATACTTCTGATGTCTGATAGTGGTAAAAATATAATGGCTATAACAATGTATTTTAACTTTGTTTCATGCAAATTAAAATTAAATTAAGTATTAAAGTATACTTCACAACTTACACACTACACACACCAGCCAGATTAATATTGCTTTAACCTAAAGCAACAGGGTGGGAGTCACTCACTTTAAGACCCCACAGACAGCCCCTGTTATAGCTATTTTTAGCTTTGACACTTACTATGTCTAAACTAGAAACAAAAAACTAACAGAACCAGTTGTTTATTTTTATTTTGTATAAAGTGGTGGTGTAGACCAAGTAGTCCAAACATTAAACATTGTGGTATAGAGGATATTATCTAAGCCCCACTATGGTCCAGGTGATCTGAGTTTGATTATATCAGTGTGGTGTCTGACTCACTGGCAAGGAGGATCACATCATCTACTCAAGCAGTGAGCAGTCCTCAAACAGGATCCCTATAGTGGCTATAAAAACGGCCCTCCTATAAGCAGGTATGGAGAACATTGGCTGAATCCATTGGAAGCAGGGTGATATAGCAGGGTGATATTCCATTGCATGCTTACCATCGAGATTAATATGGCATTTTTGCACTGGAAGGCAAGAAAAGCACTCTGATGGAGTGATGGTGATAGAAAGTTCCTTACTCATTGCTCATTTTGTTGTGAAAATGGAAAAGATCTCCAGTGATTGAGAGAGTTGAGGAGGAAGGCAGATGGGTCTGATGGTCAAAAAAAATCCAAAAAACAAGACAAAAATCCAAGTTATTTCCAACAACAGCCAGCCAGAATAATAAGAATAATGAGTGAGTAAGCAGCTTTGAGCATCATTCAGCCATCCACAGACAGCGACGCAATTTGTTTGATTGTGTCAGATTCTATGTCTGACTGTTAAAATTAATTTAAAAAAGCTTTTAATTTATTTTAGCTTTGACAAATGATACACAGATACATTAACTTAATAAAAAATTAAAATCATAAAAATTCGTAACCTGTCCCTCCCAGGCCAAATAAGTGATATCTGGTGGTCTGCCGTCTAAAAAAATGTATAAAAATGCTGCTGCTGCCCACTTTCATTTCCATTCATTACTGCCAAAATATAAAATAAAAAATGAAAACAAATGACATGTGGGAAACCAAAAAACGCACTAAAAACCTGTTTAAATTCTACTTCATCTCTTTTTACTTCTTCACTTTCATTTTTTTAAACCTTTAATTTGACTAATAATTTGCATTCCACTTGATTAATTTGACTCATTTATCTCAAGTAGAACTCAAGATAGAAGACTTAGACTTCATCTTCACTCAGATGGAGACTATTTCTTCCATCAGAAATAAACTTAAGCTTCCAACACGCGGATCTCACATAGAGAGACAATGGTAATTAACATTCTATGGATTCCAACATTGATGAATCCCCGTAATATGGAAGATAGGTAAATTGAAAAAAAAGAAACCGTAAAACCTAAAATAAAATGGAAAAAAGCGAATTTCTACAATCAGATGCCATTACAATCAGATGATGAAAACAAAATCAAGATTTCATAATTCCCCTCGATTTCCTCTTTCATTGCCCAAAAAACCAGCAAGCCATTTGTCCAAATTCTTCAGAACCTATTCCCCCAATACCCAACCCTACTAGCCAACTATGATAATTTACTAAACACTTTTACAAGAATCACTAAAAGGAAATCCAATTGTCAGATAGTTCTGCCAGTCATTGGAAGCATTCATCATTCATATCTCATATAAACTTGCATGCTCATGGAAGCTTTGGTATAGCCTCAGTGTCTGTGGCCAAATCCTAAACTCTCTTGGCAATTTGCACTCCTTCATATCCCCTCTTCAAATTCCCATTAAGAATATACACTTAGAATAAACATTTTCTAATATAAATTCTATATCACCCTAAATTATAAGATAGCCCTAAATAAATTAAAGAGATCGGCTGGAAGATAGGAAGGAAGCAAATTTATATGTGGGATTCATTATATTCAAAAGTTTATGATGTATGGGAGAAACAAGAGAAAAAATATGACACATGATGCCTACATAGAAATGATTGGAAAAAGTATATGGATGCTAATAAGGTTTTATTCACAGCATTTAAACCTTTTATTTAGGTGCTAGCAGATAGTTGGGTTATGTATATAGCTTTTTTAGTTTCTTTGTTTTTCTGTTTTTTGTTTTCTTTTGTTTTGATTCAATGATTAAAAGTCATTAAAAAGAAATAAAAAAAAAAAAAAAAAAAAAAAAAAAAAAAAAAAAACTGCAACACAATGCAGATCACCCAAGAGGACGGCTGCATATGCTTTGCATTCGTTTGCAGACCCTCATATATTTTTTTTTTATTTTCACTGTGTTAATACATCCACTCCACAACCAAAATAAAATGTAATGAATCTGCTGCTGGCAAACAAACCAATGATTCATTCATTGACAGGAGCCTGGTGGGACAGCAAGAAATTTGTGGATGGGAGTGTTCAGCTGTGCAGTACCTTCCTAATAGACTGTCAGAACCATGGCTACTTTGAACAGGAGCACTACATCAGCAGTGTTTATTTAGATAAATAAGTAAAAACAATCAGAAAAGCTACCTATGGTTTGTCTGTGCCTAAGAAACTTCCAGGATGTAACGTGTCAACTTTACAACATCAAAGGTAACCATAAAATGTTTTCTAGGCTTTGCACATCATAGTTTGTTGTTGCAAAATAGTTTGAACTTCAGGTTTAGCCTCAGATTCCTGAGGGTTTAAAACAAAGTTGTTCATTCAAAACTTTGTACCTACATATTCGACTTACTTAAAAATCTTTTGAAATGGTATGCATTGCAATTTTGTTCTGGTTTTATTTCTCCAGCTAAAAGGTGCCTTGTTCTACACAGCTAGGGTTCTATGACAGCAGTCATTCCTTGCCTAATCTAGTGGATGGGTGAAGGAAATGAAACAGGGCTGAAACTATCTGACTTTACCTGCAATTTCAAAATTCAGGATTGCTCAAGTTACCACCTGCCATTCTCCCTTGACTTGTAAGGTTGGGTCCTCCTGCACTCAACATTTTAGGCAGTATCAGTAATACTACTGGCCTTGAGAATGTCATATTAAAGAAAATCATTAGTAACCCTGATCATGGAAAAATCATAAAATACATCTGAAAAGACAGCATGAGAAAATTGGACAAACCAAAAATCAGAAAACCAGAAAGGAATAAATATTTCACAAAGGTACAATAATTGTACACTGCAAATTTACAACTATACAAGTGAGCTATGAAAAATGTAATGTCCAATGAGTCAGCAAAATAAAAAGTGTATGACGTAGAAGTAAGTCATCAAAAATATCTCATACAATAAGTACACATTCACTGAGACTTTAGAAAGGTTAAAGCAAGTATCATAAATATTTGTAGTTAGGCTAAAAGGAAATATGTGCAAACTGTTCATAAAACAAACATCACAAAAGAAATGTCAGTCAAATGCTTAGATCTGTAGATAGAAGAATATATCCTCAATGCTTATGGAAAGAATTTAGGTATTATGTACACACAAACACACACACACATTTAAATTTACATATATATGAAAAGAGGTTCAGAGAATCAAATTACATAATTATCAAGTATGCACAGAGTATGTTCAACACACAGCCAATTAAGTCCCTTCAGAGAACAACTTCATAAAGGAAAAGTTATTGGGCAAATGAAAGCTGGAAACGGTGTAGTGGCATGCTTGCTATTTTTACTTGCAGTGTAAGACTTTATCCCAGCTGTAAGCTGAAAATATGACAAAACAAATCACAAAAATAATTCTGATGGAAAAATACACCCTAGATAAACAGAAAATTGAAACAATATCAGAAGCGTAAAATAATTAAGCAAATACCCAGCACAGATAGGGCTTAGGTCAATTAATCTCCATATGGCATTTGGAGTAAAACATGTAGACTGGGGCCGTGATGCTTTACTCCCCTGAAAACAAAAGTGCGCTCTAACAATGTGCTTCTCTTCCCGCAGCTAACACAGATCCCTGTCTCCCCAGTCATCAGTTCGTACCATGCAGTACTGAAATATACTAACAATTCTGAGCTTCCATGTCTTTATCTAACTTATGACAACAAATTTCCAGGAAACGCAAACCCATTTCTAAGAGATACAGTTTAAAAAAGAATCAAATATATCTAAACCATTCAGTTCTATCCATGAGGTTTTATCTGCCCTACTCAACAAAATGGCCAGCTAAATGTTCATTGGTGGTGTCCCGTCTCTATTATATAACAAATAATTCAAAGCTTGTATAAAATACAGACAATAGTCCAGTATTGCTAAGCAAATAAAATAGAAAATGTTCCATTTTTAAAAACATATCCTTTCAATGTACATAAAAGTCCTAACATCCCTCGACCAATGCTTAAGTTCATAGAATGTTGAGCTTAGAGCTAAAGGGACACAAAAAGCTTAACCATAACACCCTGGGTCTATATTAGAAGAGCAAAAGCTGAAAACAGCAAACGCTCTTATATCGAACTTAAAAAAAAAAAAAAAAAACATAATGTCGAACGGCCGTAAACAGTGATTTTTTTTCCCCAGGGAAAAAAATTGTTGGGCCATTCTTGGGACTTTGCCATTTCCTCCACTGTGGTGCGATCTCGGAGTTGGTATATTTGAGTTGGGGGGGTGGGGGGTGAAGCCCCCTAGTGTATTTTGTCTGTACATTTTTTTTTTTGAGCAGTGATTTTTTTCCCTGTGAAAAAAATTGTTGTTCTGTACATTCGACATTGTGTGGTTTCATTTTTTTAAGTTCAATATAAGAGTGTTTGCTGTTTTCAGCTTTCGCTCTTCTGGTATAAACCTGACACCCTTTGGTATTGAGAGTCTATTAATTACCCCTTATTAAAATATTACTTCCATGTACTCTAGATGTGAATGTATAGTTTTCCATACAACTGTCAAGTCTAGTTTTGAAAACAAATAAGGTGCTACTTTATTTGATATGAAAAGAGGGAGTTTATTCAAAAGAAATGAAATGCACTGTGTTATAAATCTGATTCACCAGCAGATGCTGTTAGTTTTTTGGTTGGGGTTGAGGAACTTGGCATATTTTTGACACAAGTGTTAGATAGTAACCATTTGAAATGTTGGGACAAACTAGAGCAAGTCCCAAAACACAGAGACTAAAAGGCCGAAAAAACAGACTTACATATACTAAGTCTGAGATGGCCATTTCTTGGAATATTCCCTTTACGCAGAGTAGGTATACATAACTTCTGGGGCATGGGGAGCTTCCCCCTCCACACTGGAGATGTAAGGGAGCTTGTCTACTGCAAAAAAAGAGTTTTTAGGGAGAAGAATAATGTTTGAGATTTGCTCTTTTCCTGGATTTTCAGGCCTTTTTTCAGCATGTTGCCACTCGACATTTTGAGTGCTGATATTTCAATAGGAAGCCATGTTAGACAAACCATTGGTTCTGCAAAGGTAGGGTAGATCAAAAAGGCAAGGAACCTCCAGTACTCAAAAGGCTAACCAGAGATTACTCCTTAAGAGCCTATGTGAAACAACGTAATGATATAGGGCTTTTATTCTTTTGGAGTAGCTTAGATTGTGAGTCTGGATATCTTCAGGGTCTGAAACTTTTGGAGTTTTTCCAAGTGGTCCAAATGCTCTGTGAAGCACATTCCAAGAGAGTATTGTATTGAAGGCTAGACTGAAAAGGCAGGAGTATAGAGGCATCAATACTGTATGAGACCTTGAGGTGACTTCTTATTCACAACTGAGATGTGGTGATCAAAAGAAAGATTGTTATCAACACAAGTACCCAAGTCCTGGAAAACTGCTTCAGTTCTGAGAGAAGCGCACATAATGTTATTAGAGGAGTGGGTGTTGTCTGTCCTTGAGATACCTCTTCTGGACTTTTGGCACTTAAAGTAAGCCCACGACTATCACATCACACATTGGTCTGGTCCAGGACCTGCTGGAAAATCTGAGTGTCTGAGAAGGATTTGACAGCTGTACTCAGTTTACAGTCATCAACAAATTTTGGCAGCCACTGTTACATGACATCTGCTTTCTCTTCTGAAAAGTACAGTAATTCAGTTCAGAGTAATGGTGAGTGTGGAAGAGAGGTGAAGAAGAGAGCACAGGCAGGGTGGAGTGTGTGGAGAAGAGTGTCAGGAGTGATTTGTGACAGATGAGTACCAGTAAGAGTGAAAGGGAAGGTCTACAAGAGGGTAGTGAGACCAGCTATGTTATATGGGTTGGAGACAGTGGCACTGACAAAAAGGCAAGAGTCAGAGCTGGATGTGGCAGAGTTAAAGATGTTAAGATTTGCACTGGGTGTGACGAGGGTAGACAGGATTAGGAATAAGTATATTAGAGGGTCAGCCCAGGCTGGATAGTTTGGAGACAAAGCCAGAGAGGCAAAATTGCATTGGTTTGGACATGTGCTGAGGAGGGATGCTGGGTATATTGGAAAAAGGATGCTAAGGATGAAGCTGCCAGGTAAGAGGAAAAGAGGAAGGCCTAAGATAAGGTTTATGGATGTGGTGAGAGAGGACATACAGGTGCTCGGTGTGACAGAGCAAGATGCAGAGGATAGGAAGAAATAGAAACAGATGATCCACTGTAGCGACCCCTAATGGGAACAGCCAAAAGAAAAAGAAGAAGATAGAGCTAAAAGGAAAATAATTATGATGACGATCCGCAATATGTCAAATAAATACAACAAGTATTCACAGATTTTTGAAATCACACCCACTGTCAAGGAGTGAGTTTCTGAGTTACAAACAGATGGTTATTTCACTTTATTTTTATTTTATTTTAATTTATTAATTCATTTGCAAAGCAGGTTAGAGGGCTGGTCTGAGGACCATTTTCAGCCATTACCCAGGCAAATAGAAAATATAAATATAAAATCATATCAGTTTATATCAACATTGTAAGTAGCTATTATACTGGGAAAGGTTTGTGTAGTTCATAACATTTAGTAGTTATAGTGAAATAAAGTAATGCTAGACAAAATAAAAAATATCAGAGTAAATGTTATGCAAAGAAATGTACCACTTAAATGGTGTAACATTCATTGGTGATATATAAAAATTACTTTAGCAAATACTGAGTTCAAAATGAAGGAAAGAAAGATAGAGTGTGAGTGGTAGACTGAACTATAAAGAAAGTGGACTAATATAAGAGTTCTGTGAAAAAATACAAGTAAAATTAGTCATAAAGCAAATGTTTGGAGTAAGGCTAATGGAGAGATTAAAGATCACATGCCTAAACAGAAAAAAAATATTGGGAAGTTTTTTAAGGACTGCAGGGATGGAGCTATAAAGAGAATGGACTGATGTAAGTGTTCTGTGTGAAAATGCAAGGAAAACTTATTGTAAAAGGTTTGTTGACTAAGGGTAGTGGAGAAACTAAAGACTGCATGTCTAAATAGAAAAAAAAAACATTTGGAAAGTGTTTGATGACTGTAGGGATGGAATTGCAGACACTGGGGAAAGTTTGGAGAATTCTTTCTGTGATGTTCCAGAAAAAGGAGGTCTGTTCTAACAATTGGTCTTGTTTACTGAGACCCAAGTTAGTTTTTATAGACAGCAGTAAAAAAATAAAAAGCTAGTGAAGGGAAGAAGTTAATAAGAAACAATTTATTAATAGCTGTTGAGAAAATAACAGTTGCTTTTTTTCTGACGGGGAGTATGACTATTGAGGTAAGAAAACACTGATAAGTTCTGAAGTCGGTGAGATTTATAAACTGTTTATATATTTTTTTCCTACTATATAATGAAAGTAGTGTTTGGGAATTTACTAAGAGCAATAAATGTAATAGCATATTTATGTAAAAATGTAGCTATGCCATCTGCCACCCTTTGCAGTTCCTCAGGCTGGTGCAGTTCAGGACAAAAAAATGAAAATTATTACTAAATGCTCATGTGTTGAGTGCTTCAGTTGTCCAACCATGATAGTGAATGTAGTATCAGCATTCGTTTATGAAACTGTGATATCCTCACACCATCAGCAACTGCCAATCAAGCCCCCTAACATCTTGCACTCAAAGCAGTTGCTCCCTTTGACCCACCCAAGTTAAAACTCTGATTCATGTTTGGGAATTAGTTCTGGTGTAAAACTGCTAGCTGCTTTACAGGCTGGGATGAACTGATGGAAAATCTTTCTTTCCTTGACTTGTTTACCAGGTAAATGGGCTGGTCCAAAAACCATTTTCAGTCACAATTTAGGACACAAGGTAGTACAATTGTTCAATATGTTTGTTTATACAAGAGACACAATTTGCATTAGGTTACAGTTTATTTTACAGATATTTAAGAAATACCTACAAACTGTGCATATTTCTTCATGTTCAGGTATCATGCAATAAGAATATAGTTAGAGTAGAAATTTCCACATATTTGTGAAAGGAGACAGTTTGGGTTAAGGTAGACATCAAGATATTTCTGAAGTTCTACAGGAGGCAATAGAGTTGCTCCAGAGATCCTAGATATCTGCATGAGAAAGAGTCTATAAACCTTTGTGATATAGCAAACAGTACTGTGTTTAGTTGGCTTTACTATAGGCTTGTGTTTCCTGACCAGAGGGTACCTCATTAAACTATTTGTAGGTATTTCTTAAATATCTATAAATAATTTAATGACGACAGCTCTTAAATCATAATACTTGTTACTAGGCTTTAAAAGGAAGAGATCATGATCTGAAAAAAAGTGAATCTAAATATTTTTGTGAAAGCTAGATTTGAAACATTTGAGTAACTGTATGTAATGATGGTTGAAATATATTATCACTCATATGTGACAGAAGAGATGGATATGTAGCTTTTTTGATGGGATATTTTCAGGTTATTTTAGCCATTCTCCAAAGGTTAAGTTAGTGGACAAGCCAAAACATTTTTATTTGTATACCAGCTTGCCCTTTTCTGTATGGTATGTACTATATAGAACTCATACTGCAGAGCACATACTAAAACTATTATGTTAAAAGTCTTATCTTAAATAACTATTATAACAGTCCTGCTTCTCTGAGCACCCTGTCATGTTCCTTTTTTTTTCTTTTTTCTTTTGCACTTCAGTGTATTTGAGATGCAAATCTAGATGTTTTAGCCACAAGGTAAAACTAAAAGGCACACAAGACTGAGCTATCTCATGTTTACACAAGTGCTTATTCTTTTTGAATACATGCTTAAGAAATGCATCATGATGAAATATTCAGCCATGAATATTCTAAACAAACTAAACAGATACATATGTAACATCATTTGTTAACATAGGAGTGTACACTTGTAACATAGCATTCCATATCAAAATGGCCATGGGTCCTCCATTGTCTGCTGACTTAATAATAATGTCTTTAGTTTGCTATGAATCAAATTTTTTTTTGAGATAAGGCTGGCAGAAGTGGCTTTATGCTTATACTGTGGTGATGCTAAAGCTATCATATACCCTACAGGTCCCCACCCAGCAGACACCTGGCGTTCCCTTCACTGGAAAGATCTCTCTCTCTCTCTCTAAGGCAGACTGTACTGGGCTAGGTTCCACACTTCGCAAGAGCAGAGATGGGCTGCTGCAGAAACCAACACCCATCCATGTGGAGGATTTTTTTTTTCTGGCCTATCTCCCCACCTCCATGTGTCAACACTATGCTTATGTAGGCTGGGCAGACAATGAAAGGGCCACATCAAACACAGATCCTGCTGCCATCTATAAAGGGAGCCTGTCCTACTCTGCTCCTCAACTTCCAGACCAGCATCATATCCGAAGACTCCAACCGCCATTAAAGCCCAATGGATAATGCTCTGGCATGCCCACCCCCAAGAATGGGCAATCCCATCTTCCCTGCTGTTGCATATGTGACCCGAACTGCTAATCTAACTTGGGCTACCTTGCCTGCAGTCAAGCAGCTTCTATTGTAAATCTTTTAGTGCCTCAAAATCTTGTCTAATGCAATTAAACTGTTTTTGTAAGTGTTAATTGGTTTGTTAACACACATTTTGCTTTCTAAAGATAGACTACATTGGATCAACACGCTGCACATCCTAGATTATGAAAAGTACAGACACAGCTTCTACTTTGGCACATCAAAGTCAAAAGGAACATGCTGGAGCCTGATACGTTTAAAGCAAAATCTGAGCTGGATTCTTTCCTCACATACAAGGCAGAGTGCTCTAAAATCTCTTTCAAACTGTCATCTTATGAATCCACTCCAGCCATTGAAAAACTGTTGGTCTTACAACTGAGTCAGCAAGGTGCTCAGAAGAAAGATTATGAGGACACAGGATCAGATGACATCTGAGAAAGTTATGGATCCAGGAGAAATTATATTGGCTTTTACTTATTTTTTACAGGGCTGTATTATACAGAACCTGAGGGTGCAAATCACTGGGAAATAATTAGGGAATATTTAAAAAATGCATGGTTGCCAAGGCTGGAACATGCTTCCTCGCAGATGCTTATACAGCTGGTTGAGGAAGAAGATGTCAGGAGGGCCCTAAGTAAGGAAGCTTCAGGGAAGACCCCTTGGTATGATAGGATTGCTGTGGAAATCTACAAAATGAGGGAAGCATTTATTTGAAATTTTCTGATACTGGCAAATTATATTTTGCTGACTAGTGAAATTTCTGGGAAAAGGCTATAACAGTTTTGATACCTAAGCAAAGAAAGGACCCACATTTGATGGTTTCTTACAGCCTTATCTCCATTTTAAATCACACTTATAATTACTTGTGCCTATTTTTCTAATATGCTGTCTAGATTCCTTACCTCGCTGATTCATTTGGATCAGACAGGGTCTAGTCCATATAGAACTACCTCAGACAACCTTTTGAAAACAGTGCTTCTCACAGAAGCTGCTTCAGTTTAATTGCAGGCCTCCTCTTAATAGTAAGCCTTGATGCAGAATACGACTTTAATAGGGTTGATGTGAAATTCCTTTTTGAAATTTCAGAGGCGTTTGACTTTTCCTAATAAATGTATTCAATTGCTAAAGGCCATTTATACTAATGCTAAAGCTAGATTAAATGTGGGGAATAGGCTGCCCAGTTTTATAACACTGCTTAATAGTACAGGATAGGGTTGGCCACTGTGCCTCCTACTGTTTACCCTCCTACTTAGAATTGTTGGTAATGAGATTGTATATCTCAGATATCCAAGCAGTTTTATACTCTGACAATCTCTTTGTGTATCTTCCCAACCTGGAAAGAGACTTGGCTGCTCTATGGGAGCTAAATTGGTTTGGTCATCTGTTCAGATATAAGATGTACAAGAGTAAAACCTAGGTCTTTAAAATATATTACCAGTTCTCACAGGAAATAATCCAAGATCTTACTTTTCTGGATGACCCAAGCCAAATAATTTGAGCTTCCTTTCCTGCACACCTTAACAGATATGCCAGCAGCAATCAGTTCACAAACATTTCAGCAGCTAAAATCATACATTTGTAGATGGATATAATGGAACATAGCCAAACAGTTTCTTTTGTCCCTCTCTTCACAATACTGGAATAAACTCGGGAAATGTATCCTAGACTACATATCGGTGGGTGATAAATCCATATTTCAATGGAAAATGGTTCCTCTCCTCTGTATTAATGTTTTAAACATTAAGTATGGATCCACTTAGAAAGTTTGGTTCTTATAAAAAGTGGAAGGAAAGGATTCCTTCCATATTAAAGTTTCAGTGGGGAACAATCCCAGTTTGAACAGCAATCTCTTCTGTGATCCTGTATAGTGCAGCAATCTCTTCTGTGATCCAGTATGGTGTTGATGTTGTTCACAGTTTTAGAAGCGTCAGGGGCTAGGGAGTTGAAGAATGATTTAATTCCAATAGTACATCCAAGTAACTGGAGACCATGGGGTTTCTGATTAAATGGCAGGTCAGCTTAGTGAAATGATCTTATTAGGAACACCTTGTTAGATTAGGGACTTTCTTTTTAAAGTAGTTATTAGATATTAGACAGGCTGTGTCTTTCGGCTTTTCCTGATTAGGGGTCGCCACAGCGGAACTCTGATCCACTAATGATTGGTAGTTGATTTTTATGTGCCAAGTTACCAGCCCTTACGCACAACCTTCAACGAAGGTATGCCCATTCACGCATGTTTCCACGCAGAAGACGCTCTAGCTGAGAATCGAACTGGACAGCGTCTTACTGTGAGGCAACAACACTACCGCAGCACCACCACCGCAGGTGATATTAGACAGGCTAAAGGGTAAAATTAATTGTTTTGATTATGCATAAAAGACAGTTAAGCAGAAAGGAAAATAACCTTGCTGGTCAAGCATTTGAGACAGTTTATTAGGAAGGAAAGATAAGCATAAAGTGCGCAGACATAATGTTTTTTTTTCTCAAGGGAAAGATACACTTTTGCTAGCTACAGAATGTTCCTTAATGGAATGTTGCACATACGAGACAAAGCCTGAGACCAAGGTTAAAAAAGTAAATAAGGAAAATTACTGGACTGAAGCAATTTAATATGTTGTGTTCAGGACAGCAGTTCAGTTAAGGTTAGCAAGTGCATTCAACCTGTTGCTTCAGAGAAGATGTCAAACACTCCAGCTTGAGTACAGAAAACAGGTCATCTAAAGACTGTGTCAGTTTACATTGTTCAGGACAATCAGAATATGACGTGCAGCAACTTGAATTGTTTATCAGTACTGTTAATGAAGACAGTATTCGGATATTGCGAACATTTAATAAAGCCTTATTAAATAAACTACATTGTCTGGAAAATTCATTCTGAAAAGTGCACAAGAGTTGGTCCATAAAGGAGAGACGGGCACCTGTTCAGCACGAGCTTGGGTAATTAAGACCTAATTACAGTACAGTACAGTATTATCAATTCATACACACCTGCTTGAGGGTGGGGTACTTACATCTTGGCTTCTATTTAAGGAAAAGTTCTTACTGACTAAGGATATATTACTTTTTTATCAGAAGTTAAGGGCCAACATTATATTTAATAAACTAATAGTTCATCTCTCCTCTGTGGAGCCAGCGTTGGTGAAATCTATCATAACAGCAGAAAGGATAATTTTACTAGTAAAGGTATTATTAACCAAAGATATAAACTACTCCTTCTGCCTAAGACAGATTGTGCTAGGCTCTTATGGGAGAGACAGCTGCAGTGTATTATAAGCTGGGTAGACTGGATGACCACCATATAAGCACTGAGGTATGTAACCCTTTCAAGGAAATATAGAATGTTTGGATGGCGGCGCTGACAATCTACTGGTGATGTCAGCATGGTTCACTGGAAGACTGGCTTCAAAGGTGGAGGAGTTTAAGAGGGGTTGCAAGATATATGTTACAAGCTTTGGTCAGGTTAGATAACCCTGACATCAGCTCAGTAATTAATGGGGAGTGATCCATGTATGTTTGCATTAAGACCAGCACTTTGAGAAGACTTTTATGCTATTCTAAAAAGGATGAGAGACAAACAGAACTGTGTTACACTAAGGCATGTGGTCGGTGCAATCAGTGTGTATATATTGACAATGCATCAGTATTTATACATCCTGACTCTGGTATACATTTTAAGACTGAGGTGGAGGCAACATGTCTAAGTATAAACATTGTATACCTGGCAGTTTGCCAGATGTGCAATGCGTTTTATGTGGGCAAAACGAACCGCCAGTTTAAGGACAGAATACGCGAACATACATATCACATGAGGAAAGGGAACATTAAGAATGCGTTAGCAAAACATGTGGTTGAATTAGGTAGTGAACATACTTTCCTGTTTAGAGTGTTGGAACACATTAAATTAAACATTAGAGGTGGTGACATCGGAAATCACACAGAAGACAGGGAAAGTAAATGGATCACGAGGTTGAGGGCAGATAAAGGGTCTGGCTTGAATGAGAGAGCCTCTATAAAACCAGCCCTCAAGAAAAGAAGGAACATCAATATTAAACACTAATAGTATAGATCAATATATTACACTACAATTCTTATATTGTTTGCGTCCGCTTGTGTTTTGTTGTCAACTGTATTATACCTAGGATGTGGTTGTTTGTTTTTATATTTTAGATACACATGCATTTGATAAGTATATTTTTATAAAGTTTTAAAATATTTAAATTAGTCCACATTTTAGATGGCTCATATATTTGTTTGTTAGATTTGCAATAAACAGATATAATAATATTAGTAAATATAATCTGGACATTATATGAATCATTTTAAGAGATGTTATCTTATTAATTATTTATGTAATTGATGTAATTGGTTTTAATTGGTGTGTGTATATAATGGTATTATGGGCAGCAGCAATTGATCTGAAGAAGCTCATTTTGTGAGTGAAAGCGCTCATCAGCTGCAGCATTTCATGTTTTATGTGTTCTATGTGGATTAAAAGTCTTCGTATACAGCTAGTGGTTTTGGTGTTTGATCTGCTGTGCTCCTGACTCTATATATCGTTTTTGGTTGACATTTATTACATTTTTTGGTGTCTGGGAGCACTTATCTACCAAAGGCACATCTTGGTGATTTCTACTATTTATCTGTTTTATCGTGCCCTGGTAGGAGCGGATTGGACAGTGTAACAACGGTTATACTATTGCTTTCTATTGCTTTTTATTGCCTTTTAGTTTCGTATTTTCTGCATTTACAAGTGACACATATGTCAACAATGCATAAAGAAGTAACTGCCGTTGATATAGAGCTTGACTATGAGCCCCGGGGTGTAGACCTGGGCTCGTCGGCTCTATTGGTAAAGAGATTTGAGCAGCAACTACAATGCTCGAGGGTTGCATCCTGGCAACTCAGTGATTCGATGCGGAGTGATGACGACAGTGTGCCAAGCGTGGATTTAGAAAGGTTACAACATTTGCTGGAGAAATTAGAGAAGGATTTTGGGCGCCTGAAAAGGCTACAAACTCAAAGATTACATTTTCAATATTGTCTAGAGCACCGGATAGTGCCAAGAGGGCTCCGAGTCTTTAACATGCCGAACCAGGGAGACCAGCATCCGGAATTAATGAAGAGATGGCAGATTATCAACCTGGACGTCAGCAGGCAGTACATGCAACTGCTGATAGACTATTTTTTGCCAGAAGAGGAGGATCTAACTACGAGTATAAAACAGCAAAGGTCGGACATTTTTTCTGCTTATTCAGACTTACTGGTTATGCCTCTGTTTGAGAGTTTGCTGGATGGCGTTTCGGCGCTTGAACGCAAACTTCTCCAACAGAAACAGAATAAAATAAGACGTGACCACAAGGATTTTTCGTTGGGTCACGTCTTTGTATGGCCAAGGTATGGCGAAAGGGAAATAACTGGAGTTGTGGAGGGGAATGCATTGAGTAATGACGCCAGTAGGACTGGCAATAATACAACTGTTACTACTACCAATACCAATACAATGAATAAGGGTAGTGTTGATTTTAGGTCTAATTCTATAGGTAATACCGTTAAGCATGACAATACGAGAGGATTATTCAACGACACCAATAAGGTGTTACATAAATTATCTAATAATGTACAAGGTAGATCATCGATTGTGTCGGTAGACACAGATGATGTTATTAGTATTATACACACAGACCATGGTACATTAGATAATACAAATGCAATAATGAATGAAGTTATAGACAATGAGGTTATAAATAATGATGCTATGCAGATGAATCTGTACCCTCAGGTTGAGGTTATGAGTAAATCATTAAATCATGATGATAGAGTTGTTAGACCTAAGGCTATTAGTAGACATATAAATACGACTGAGTCAGGACATGGGGAGATTCCTTTTCCTTTACCAGTGAGGAAAGACAAGGGTATCAGAAGAGGGCGGTCCCTAAGCAGAGGGAGACAAAAAAGGAAAGCATCAGAGGAATTCCATCCACAGCATACAATAAAGAAAATGTGGAGGAACAAGTTGGGACAATAAATGTGACAAATGTATTAGATTTTAGTACAAGGAATGCAAATACACACAAACATGGTTCGTTAATTTGTAATATATCTAGTTATGTTTTAACACAACCCGAGATAGATTTATTGAACAAAGGACTGAATTTCATTCCTAGTGGTTGTGGTAACTTAGCTGACATGGTGGTGGATACGAGAATGTTTTGCAGGAATCTGATGCTTAAATTGATGTTTCAGAGTAATACCACTGACACTGGGAATGGAAATGTAACTACATTAGGTTTTAAGAGATTGAGCAATTATACACCTATACATCACCCATTAGTTGAGGCTTATCTGAAATTGACTGAAGATGAGCTACATGAATATTTCAAGGGTAAACCTAATGTTAGGAATAAGGACAATCTCAGTAGGAAGGAAAGAGCGAGCTTACGAGACCTGCAGATGAATAAGGCAGTGACAATTAGACCCGCAGACAAAGGGGGACAGGTTGTAGTTCTAGATACATTATTTTATGAGTCAGCGATGCTGAGGCTGCTGAGTGACAAGTTTTATTTAAAAATTACTACAGCTATGGTGAGAAATATCATATTGGAAGTAGGGAATCATCTATTTGATATGTTTAATGCTAGAATTATTGATAAAGATTTGTTTGAGTACCTTACAGTTTTGAATCCTTTAGTCCCTATGATACAAGGCTTTCCTAAGGTACACAAAAGCATTAGTGACCCACCCATGAGACCAGTGGTATCAGGACAGGGTTGGATCACAGAATACATATCGGTGTATATTGAAAGACATCTACGCCCTGTGTTGAATGGTAACTCGACTATACTTAGGGACTCAAAGCAATTCCTACTTGAGCTATATGACTGCATGAATAGTGGTATAAATAGTGATGGGTTGATTTTGGTCACGTTTGACATACAGTCATTGTTCACTGTGTTACCTAATGAGTTGGGTATCACATTTATTAGAGAATATCTATTGGAGAATAGCACACTTACACCAGGCCATATAGACCTATTGACAATTTTTTTGAATATTGTACTGGAGAACAATGTTTTTATGTTCAATGAGCTAATATTTAAACAGCAAGCTGGCGTTGCCATGGGTACTCCATGCGCAAATAGCTATGCAAACATGTTTTTAGCTCAATGGGAGAATACAGTGTTATTTAGGACTGATGAATATATACAACATGTGGCATTTTATAAACGTTTTGTAGATGATGTGTTTATGTTATGGAGAGGTGATATCGACTCGTTGGAGGATTTTCATAGGATGATTAATGGCCTGACTAGTTACTTAGTGTTCACTATGTGTTACTCAACTGAGAGAATAGACTTTCTAGATCTGTTTATTGAGAAACTAGACAATGGCCTTTTGAACACTGGAGTATATCGGAAATCATGCCATCACAATACTTTATTATGTAGGCATAGTATGCATCCTAATCATATATTTAATAACATCATAAGAGGACAAGGCATGCGCGTTTCCAGGCTTAATGCCACTGATGCAGGTTTTGAAATAGGCATACATGACTTAAAAGAAAGATTAATGGAAAGGGGCTATAGTGGTAAAGAGATTGATAGACAACTCAGTGATATGCAAGAATTAAGGACAAATAGAGCAGCACCCTACTATGGTCCTAGACCTGAAAGGAGTGAAGATCAACGAACAATAAATAATGTAGTCAAGATCTCATTACCATATACCAATGATAATAGGAATCTGAAAGATGTATTTAATAAGCATTGGTCAATACTATGCACAGATGATGGGATTAAACAATTAGTAGGGAATGAACCGAGTTTTCTGTACAGGAATAAATTAAATTTGAGAAGACTTTTATGCTATTCAAAAAAGGATGAGAGACAAACAGAACTTTGTTACACTAAGGCATGTGGTCGGTGCAATCAGTGTGTATATATTGACAATGCATCAGTATTTATACATCCTGACTCTGGTATACATTTTAAGACTGAGGTGGAGGCAACATGTCTAAGTATAAACATTGTATACCTGGCAGTTTGCCAGATGTGCAATGCGTTTTATGTGGGCAAAACGAACCGCCAGTTTAAGGACAGAATACGCGAACATACATATCACATGAGGAAAGGGAACATTAAGAATGCGTTAGCAAAACATGTGGTTGAATTAGGTAGTGAACATACTTTCCTGTTTAGAGTGTTGGAACACATTAAATTAAACATTAGAGGTGGTGACATCAGAAATCACACAGAAGACAGGGAAAGTAAATGGATCACGAGGTTGAGGGCAGATAAAGGGTCTGGCTTGAATGAGAGAGCCTCTATAAAACCAGCCCTCAAGAAAAGAAGGAACATCAATATTAAACACTAATAGTATAGATCAATATATTACACTACAATTCTTATATTGTTTGCGTCCGCTTGTGTTTTGTTGTCAACTGTATTATACCTAGGATGTGGTTGTTTGTTTTTTATATTTTAGATACACATGCATTTGATAAGTATATTTTTATAAAGTTTTAAAATATTTAAATTAGTCCACATTTTAGATGGCTCATATATTTGTTTGTTAGATTTGCAATAAACAGATATAATAATATTAGTAAATATAATCTGGACATTATATGAATCATTTTAAGAGATGTTATCTTATTAATTATTTATGTAATTGATGTAATTGGTTTTAATTGGTGTGTGTATATAATGGTATTATGGGCAGCAGCAATTGATCTGAAGAAGCTCATTTTGTGAGTGAAAGCGCTCATCAGCTGCAGCATTTCATGTTTTATGTGTTCTATGTGGATTAAAAGTCTTCGTATACAGCTAGTGGTTTTGGTGTTTGATCTGCTGTGCTCCTGACTCTATATATCGTTTTTGGTTGACACTTAATTTACATTGTTTAATTATGCTAGTTTCTAAAAAGTGTACATCTCACAAGAGGAAACAACTTAATCTTCCCACTATAGCTGATCTGAAATTGTTAATGTTAGAGCTACAATAAATGGAATTATAAGCATCTAGTTGTGAAACTAGATCTGAAGACAAAGTCAAATGGGTAATATGGAGAGCTGGGCTGTCATTGGTTTCTATTCTTGTTTTATTCAAAATAGCCATGTAACATTTTCAATTTGTTTTTACTTGATATTTGCCTTATTTTAATGGGTACCCTATTTAGTTGGGGGTTGGTTTACTAGTTTGTAAAACAGATAATAATTTAAATAACTTTGTCAAGCTATTTTCCAAGTTTGGTATTTTAATTGGAAATTTAATGTGATGTAAATCTTTCAATTTATTTATTTGTTTATTAATGTTTACAGTAATGTTGCGTGATGGTTTTGTTGTTTAACATTTTTATTCTTTTTCTAGAAAAAGAACTCTGGCTAGTCCTTCTGAGTTTCTGGAATTCCAAGCTGAACCGAAGCTCACATGGAACTTGGTGAACTCTATGTAATGTAGAGCCATGGCATCAAGGGAAGAAGTAAGAGCCATAATCCCAACCATTTCATCCAGACTATGCACTACAGCCAGGCAAGGGTCACCACATTAGAATATCCAGGTGACCGAACATAGTCTCCTGCAATGCACCAGGTCCATGTCTGGATGTTTCCCCTGGGGTTGGTCAACAAGAATCATATAGTCAACTGATTAGGCAAGGTGACAGGTTTCATATCCAAATCACTGGCTGGAAGATATGGTGTGTCCAGATATATTTTTAACAGTGGAAAGCACCTGACTAAAACCTAATCCTCTCAAAGGAATTGTTTTACAAGAGACACCAGCTCCTCATCTAGTCTGATGTTAATATCCTCCAGGATGAGTCACCTGGGAAATATATGCACCTAGGTAACAAGAAAGGGATTGAACTTTCATTGAAACATTCTTAAACTACAAGGTATTGGGTAGATGAGAACAAAGATGTAGTAAGATTAGAGCAAAGGGTGTGGATGATTCAGGTACAAGCTATTAGACAGCATGGCTGGCACTGGAAATCTGCCAGTTGGCCATACTATAAACAAACATAGTATAAACAATCATGTAAGCAGCCAAGATTGGGATTGTCGCTGTTTCACTGACAGTGAGTTGGTGTTTGTTCATAGGTTCATAGGTTCATACGTGTGTACTAGGCTAATGGCTCTGGGGCTTTACAAGCCTAGCCACAGGATTAGCCTGGCATAGTGCCACCCGACCCTAGTTCCTAGTGCCTCTGTTGAGTAGAGCCACTGGAGTTATCCCCGGGGTGAATTTTCTGTTTTCCATCCACTCATCAAGATTTCTCTTGAAGAGGGTCAGTGAGGTGCTCTGCTTGACATGTATGGGAAGTCTGTTCCATAGCATGGGTAGTCTCTGGGTTATGAACCAGTCCCTCCAGCATGTTCTGTTAATTGTGGTAATGAGGTTGAGGCCTCTGGAGCGTGTGGTGTGGAGGGACTGGGATTTCTTTAGATGTAGCATTTCTAACAGAGCTGGGTCAGACATGGCTTTGTAAGTCAAGCAGAGATCACCTCTAGGTAGGCGATGTGAGACAGAATAGTTGGATTTTTGTGAGTCTGTCCATATAGGACAAGTGTTTAGGGCCCAGGATCCTCTTTGTGAGGTATTTTTGTGGCCTCTCCAGTTGTTGCAGGTGTCTAGTGAGGTACATGCCAAATTGGGCATTGTACTCAATGAGTGGCCTAATGAGAGAAGAGTAGAGGGAGACATTGACCTCTTTCTTCCTGGATGCAAAACCCTTAGTAATGAGATGTGCCACATAGAAGGAATTTCTGACCATAGTGGCAATGTGTTGATCAAAAGAGGAGGTTGCTCTCAACCTGTATTCCCAGATCTCTTATAATCCCTTGGACTACTATCAATGTGGTAATTCATGGGAACCGGGTTTTTCCCAAAGGGGATGATGACACATTTTTTGGCATTGACCTTAAGGCCATGGTTCTGACACCAGTCATTGGTCACAGTGAGGTCATTCTGTAGGATGTCAACATTGCTTCAGGAGTTAATAATAGCTCCCAACTTGCAATCGTCTGCAAACTTTGTCAGCCGGAGTTCCTTCGCATTGGCCTGGAGTTTAGAAAAGTAGATACCAAACAGGAGAGGACCCAGGACCAAGCCCTGTGGGACTCCACTCGTGACTAATCAGCAGTCTGACTTGGAGTCAGCTACTTTCACACTGTGGGTACTATCTGTGAGCCAGTTTACAACCCACCTAGTGAGATAGGGGTTGATGCCAAACTTAGTGAGTTTTTCTATGATTCCTGAGTGGAGAATGGTATCAAAAGCCTTGGCCAGATCAAGGTAGGCTGTATGAACCACCTTGGCTTCATCCACAGCTCTGGTGACTGACTCAAAGAAGTCGACTAAGTTGAGCAGGCATGATCTACCCTTCACAAAACCAAACTGTGTGGGATCCAGAGTTTGGAGATTTCCTATATCCTTGTTTATTAGGTCCATGATGATGCATTCAATAGCTTTGCATATCAGACTTGTCAGGCTAATGGGGCAATAGTTCCCAGGGTCTGTAGTTGCTCCACCTTTGTGGAGAGGGATGACTGTAGCAGTGCACCATTCAGCAGCGACAAAGCCTGAGGTGAGGCTGTGATTGAACAGGGCACACAAGTGAGGTGCCAGTTCACTTTGTAGTTCATGCAGAACACAACCAGGGATATTGTCAGGTCCCATACACTGTATTCTTAGCCTTGAACAGTGCTGTTTTAACCTGTGCAGCAGTAATACTGGGTGTCTGGCAATCTACTGGTATTGTGATTGGTCCTTTGGGGGGAGAGAGGGTAAAAGTTGGCACTGAATCTGTCGGCCAGTAAAGCAATAGCTGTTGGCTCGGTATAGGAGGCACCATTGTGCAGTAGCTCAGAGAAAATCTGGGTATTGCAGTAGAGATTCTTTACATAACTATAGAAGGCCTTGTGATTGTCTTTACTATCTGCTGCAATTCTGTTTTCATACCTAGCTTTAGAGGATTTGATGAGGGATCTCAACTTTTTGTTGAGGCAGATAAGGGAGTTTTTCCATTCTTGGGACTTCACCTTATTCTGCATCAGTTTCCTCCTTCTGTTGTAGAGTTTGTTTATGACAGGGGACCACCAGACTGACTTCCTTTTTTGGCGGAGAGTGTCTTGGTTCTATTGGGTATGGTGAGATCCATACATTTGTGCATGTGTTCATACAGTGCATTGGTGTATGATTCTGCAGTCACACAACTATTCTCCATTTGCATGGGTGCTGTAAAGTTAATCAACTCTGTTTTTAGGAGCCCAAAGTTAGCTTTGCAGAGGTTTTTTATGGTGGTTACCTTTGTTGGGTGGTGGGGCGGATGTGGATTTCAAAGGTGATTAGTTTGTGGTCGGATCTAGCTAGGGAGGAGCTGACTATTGGTGTAGAGCAACGGTCGCCCATGTTATCAATGACCAGGTCAAGGATGTTGCTACCTCTAGTTGGGGTAAGAACGAGCTGGTCCAGGGCATTGGAATTAATGAACTCCAGGAAACATTGGACAAGTGTATTGGTACATGGGTAGTTTACCCAGTTAATGGAGGGGTAGTTGAAGTCGCCTAGTAAAAGAGTATTAGGTTGGACCCTAATATTCTCCAGGATGCTTAGGAACGTGGAGTGCAAGTCTTGGGACATGGTTGGGGACCTATAGCAGCTTACGACCTGAATCGCTGTTTTACCCAATGTTAGCTGCACCTGAAGTATCTCTGATGCATTATGTAGGGCTGCCAGTCTGGAGGTGTGCGCATCCTTTATGAATATGGAAACACCACCGCTTTTGGAGCTTCAGTCCAAGTTCTGGGGCCGAAAGGTGTGGAATGAATTATAGCCTGGTAGTGCAGGGATGCTTTCTGCTGCCTTGAACCAGGTCTCTGTTAGGAGCACAAATGTTGATGTTCTCCATTTGAAGGAGTGCCTTGAGTGAGTGCATTTTGAGATTTAGACTTCTAGCATTGAGCAACATGACCCTCAGATGGCATTTTTTTGTAGCTGTTATGGTGGTAATTTGGTCTTTGGAACACTGCCTAAAAAAGGCACTATAGGGGTGGCAAGAGCCTTGGCCAGTATCTGGAAGCCCAGGGGTGAGTGTGTGAGGAACAAAGGTGCTTGACATGGTTTATCCAAGAGCTGTTATGCAGATATACATTTTAAGTGTAAATTATAGTCAGTAAACTGTAGGAATTTAGCAAAAGTGTTTGAAATAGCAAAGAACTAATATATATATATATATATATATATATATATATATATATATATATATATATATATATCTATATATATGCATATATGCAAATAGCTTTACTTTATGTATGCTGAAATTCTTTTTGTTTAACGCTAAGTGATCTTCATCTTTATACTGCGGGGGCACCAAATGGGGACATTGGCCAAGGTGTCAACCTATCTTGCTCTGGATGAAGAGACTCTGACAGTTTGCTCCTAAAACCGTTACATACTCAAAAAATTAGGTACATCATCTTTTTCTATTTGAGAAACAAGTAACAGCAATTCCATGACCTTGGCCACTGATACACAGAAAACTCAGATGGCCTCAGACCCTCGAGGATCAGATCAAAGTTGTCATCACTCCAAGTTTCCATGAAAAATGCCAAGTAAAAATTTTAAAATTAGTCTGATAGCTATTGGTCTTATTAGAAACTGGACTAACATTACGATATAACACCTGACAGGAGGCTCTAGGATTTTAGTTCCCACCTAACTACCCCTGTTTAAATGTGTGAACCATAGGTGGTTTGTGCATCATAAAAACTTGGAAATAGGATCTTTCACCTTATGGCAGTTTCTGCAGAAGAATTATATTAGCCAAAATAATAATGGAGTGAGGAGCCTCCGACAAAGGCAGTACGTATGACTACTCAGTATTTTTTGAAAATGCCCAAATTGCACCATAATTGCAATACTGGCTCATAAATCTTAGAGACATAAAATGGATGCATCACCAATAACTGGTCACTACTGTATACAAAAAAATCATTATCATTTAAAGATCTGCAAGCTACAATCAGTAATGCAGAATAAAGACATAGTCAGTATAAATACGAGGACAAAGATTCAAATATTAAGCCCGTTGGTTTGGATCTATATTACATCGAAAACCCGTATCATCAAACACCACAACACTGACACACATAGCCCGAACCGCAAATACGCTGAACCCCCTAAACCGCAGAAATTAAAATCTCGAATCTTCATAGTCGGCCAATGTCACCGCGCGCTACATACTACATACCCAAACATAATAAATAAAACATATACATAGACATACACTAACCAAACCCTACTTCTATCCCTACACTAAACCTTATATACATTACTATCTATGCACTTACCTTAACCCGCACCCTAACCCTAAGGTCTGTAACTATCGCACACCCTACAGACATATACCAAAAAAAAACAAATAATCCACACACATACACTTAACAAAAGCCTGCTTCTAACCCTACACTAAACCTTACATACATTACCTATCTATGCACTTACCTTAACCCACACCCTAACCCTAAGATCTGTAACTATCGCACACTTACGTTACGGAGCTATACCACAGACGGGCCAATCATGACACTTCAACATTTCGCGGTTTTGAACATTCACCATTACCATAGTTCACGCTATACGTGTTGGTCTTGTGGTGTTCGCTGAAACGGGATTTCGATCTTGTAATATAGACCCATTGGTTTGGCTCACCAAGCATGCATCTCAGTAAGTTTAACTGCTGGGGATCCATCATGCCAAACAAACTAAAGAGTAAGTGATTCTTTCAGAGGGGCAAGCCTTCCTCCCCAACCCTCAGTCTTATGCACAAAAACTTCACAGTAACACACATAAGAAGATGAGAAACTCCCAAAAGGAAGGCATCACTGCCTTTGCACACTTGGAGAGTTCAGAAGCAATGATTTCCTATTAAACCTCACAATGACAGAGTTCACCATGAAGAAGTTGGGGGTCAAGAGATGGGTTCATGGGAAGTTGGGTTCAGGGAATTATAGGGAAGTCAGGAAAAATAAAATCTAAAACAGACCAATAAATAGATCATTAAAACAAAATAAGAACTATGAATAAAATGCAAGTAGTGGATTGTAACAGAATACTGAAATCAGTAATAAAAACAAAATGATTATCAAAGGAAGGAACAATATGCAATAATCTATTCTCTTAAAAAAGAAGCACAGATTAGGGAAAAAACTGCAAAATAAGCTATTAAAAGTACGGTGAACCAAATAATTAGTCCATAACAAGCAAGAGGCAAATTAAGATTCCCCCCAAAAAAATAAAATTAGCATGTGGTCTGAGGAATGATGGCTAAAATGAAAATAAATTGCAAAAACTGGTTAAAAAGCAGTACTCCCAGTTAGCAAATGGTCTTGAAACTTTTAAATGAAATTAAACAACGTTAAATGTAAAATGAGTTGAGTGTAAAGGATATAAAAATCCAGATAAGATCTGGTGGTTTTATTCAAAAGAACCATTCAAAGGCATTACAGGTGGATCTAAAGAGGCAAATAAATCCAGAGAAAGATGGACAATTCTTAGGTGGTCACCCTGAGCAAAACCTGACTACTCAAATAGCAAATTCTGGTGGTGACCAGTCCACTTCCAATAATTAAATCAGTCAGTCAAAAGGTAGTGTTTCAGGAGCTGTTGTAAAAGACAACAGAGATAATCAGCTATAGAAATGTTAAACCACAACCTGCAATTCACAGAAGATGGAAGAATAATATCTAATATCTTCAGGGACAAACCTGAACACAGTCCAGTCAAAGAAGCAACCATATCATTCTTTTAAATCAGATTAGCTTCAGTGACTCCTCCTCATTTAATCCATTGACTTGAGTCTCTAAATGTGTTACTGTACACACAGATTGACTACAATGTGCTGACAAGTCCATTGACAATACCTTGAAAAGACTGTCACACTGAGTGATGTCACCTGTGGTCTACAAAGCTGTTCTGATAATCTCGGCAATGGAACGCCAAGATAAAATGCACTCTCCTGTTGAAACTCAACTGCTGCTGGTGTCATTTGTCTCCTCTTAACGCAGGTTGAAGACTACTCAACTCAAATTGCATGACATCCCATATTCTCCAGTTAATTTATCCAAATGCCAAAACTATGATAAAATAATTACAGATTATGAAGTTCTAACCCCAGGAGACCTCAGCAAAGAGGAGCTAAGTAATGGAAAGATGGGTAATAATCCGCAAGCAGGATCAAACATCAGCACAAGCAACAAGTCAGTCAAGATACTCATTTGTACCTTTTTAAAACCACTGCAAAAATATTCCAGATCTCCAGATAACCTGCTCAATGGTTCAGTGCTGGGCAGAAACATGGAGTAGGCAGCAAATCCTTATATAATTCATAAATGACTGTGGCTATGTTGATAACTGAATATGTCTGCAGCCCAGAAATGTAATCCTACCAAACGCTGGTGACTGCTAGCCAGCCAGAGGCCATGGGGTTATAGATGTTCATAGCTGCATTTAGAGATTTTTTTCATTCTTTTCATCCAATGATTGCCTGAACAAAAATCGTGTGCACAGAATACAACTAAATCTTACTTTTTATTTCGTAGAAGAAATACGTAGTATCCAAGTTTTAATGCTCAAAGCTGACCAAACAGCAGTTCACAATAAAACTGGGAAGACAAATGCTTATGAGGATACATATATCATATCTGGGAATCATCTTCTTCTTCTTTCAGCTGTTCCCGTTAGGGGTCACCATAGTGGATCATCTGTTTCCATTTCTTCCTGTCCTCTGCATCTTGCTCTGTCACACCAGTCACTTGCATGTCTTCTCTCACCACATCCAAAAAACCTTAACTTAGGCCTCCTTCTTTTCCTCTTACCTGGCAGCTCCATCCTTAGCATCCTTCTCTGAATGTACCCAGCACCCCCCCTCAACACATGTCCAAACTAAGGCAGTCTCACCTCTCTGTCTTAATCTTCAAACTGCCGAACCTGAGCTGACCCACTAACATACTCATTTCTAATCCCATTCATCCTCACTACACCCAATGCAAATCTTAACGTCTTTATCTCTGCCACCTCCAGCTCTGACTCCTGCCTTTTTGTCAATGCCACCGTCTCCAACCCATATAACATAGTTGGTCTCATTACCATCTTGTAGACCTTCCCTTTCACTCTTACTGGTACCTGTCTATTAAAAATCACTCCTGGCACTCTTCACCCACTCCACCCTGCCTGCATTCTCTTCTTCACTTCTCTTCCACACTCACCATTACTCTGAATTTTGATCCTGTCTGGGCATCATATCCCCCCCCCCCAAAAAAAATAGGTAGCCAGTTTCTGTCTATCCCCCTCTGGTGTTGAATTGGGATTAAAATTATGGCGCAAATGCCCACTGTCATATTTCTAGCTGCTGCTGCTATCATATTTATATACAGCATGCCTCCACGCCCCCATCCCTAAAAGACAACCATCTTCTCTATACCATTCTGATGTTAAACAGGGGCAAAACTGAAAAAAAAAAAAAATAAATAAAATGTTTCATATTTGCTGTCAGACATGTATAAACAACATGCATTTTACTCTCTCCAAAAGATAGCCACCTGTATATGTATCTGATGTTTAATTGTGAGGAAAATGAAAACAAAAATATTTATTACAATAATATTTGCAACTTGTGACTTCTGGAGACAGTACAATACTCCTAGAAAAGCTGTAGTGACCCTCCATGCCACCCTCTGAAGTTTGTGAGGAAAGTTAAAAAAATAATGACCACACTGTCCCCAGCACAACACAGGATATAGTGACCTCTGAGTTTTGAGAGGAATGTTAAAAAAAATGACATCTTCCCCAACCCCCTACACGAGTACATTGACCTTCTGTGTATACCTATGAGCAGGGCTGGTTTATACTAAGTGGAGTTCAGGGTAGAGGCAATTACTAAACCCATGTAAAAATCCACTATATAGGCTGAGGTTTCTTTTTTGGGGATAAACTCTTGGCTAGGCTTGTAAGGGCTAGGGGCCATTAGCCTAGTAACCTCCTATGATCCCATGAACTCTAGTATGAGGGGACCACCACCCAACAAAAGGTCTGTAGGTCTGGGTAATCTGTAATGTATTTACTCTTTATTCTTTTGAGAGATAACTGCTCCACCGAGCAAGTGGCAACATGATTAGATACTTTTATCCAGATAACCTCCTACCAAGAAGTTATAGCCACCTCTATGTACAATGTAGGCATCTGATTGTGATAAAAGAGGATGACTATGTATCATTCACCTTTCTTCCAAACACACAGTTGCCACACATTAAAATATTGCCTGTTGCTTCACATAATCACATCAGTCCTGCAGAGCCAAAATAATAAGCAAACAGCAGCAGGCAGCCAGTCATTTTCCTCTGCAGAAGACTGAAACAGCTATTATACCTGCTCTGTCTGTGCATAGGTTCATAGGTAAGTACTAGGCTATTGGCCCTAGGGCATAATTAAGCCTAGACAAAATATTTCGGCTTTCGCCTCCCATTTGGTTTAGTTACCTGTGCCTCTGTCGAGCAGGGCCACAGACGTGATTCCCAGGGTGAATTTCCTGTTTTCCATCCACTCATCAAGATTCTTCTTGAAGAGCGCTAGTGAGGGGCTCTGCCTCACATATATGGTGACCTTATTCCAGAGCAAGGGGAGTCTCTGGGACATGAATCTGTCCCTCCAACAAGTCCTGTTTATTGTTGCTATCAGGTTAATGTCCCTTGAGCGTGTAATTCTGGTGGATTGGGTTTTCCTTAAGGGGAGCATTTCCAGCAATTCGGGGTTTGCCATAGCCTTGTATATTAGGCATAGGTCACCTCTGAGTAGTCGGTACATGACCGAGTATAGTTTGAGTTTTTTTTAGCCTCGTGGCATAGGGCATGTGTTTAAGGCCCATTATCCTCTTTGTGAGATACTTTTGAGGCCTCTCCAGTTGTTTCAGATGTCTTGTAAGGTACATCCCAAACGGGGCATTGTACTCAATTACACGTCTAATGAGTGATGAGTAGAGAGGGACAATAACTTCCTTATTCCAAGATACAAACCCCTTTGTGATAAGATGGGCCATGTAGAAGGATTTTCTAACCACTTTAGCGATGTGGTTGTCGAATGAGAGGTTACTATCCACCTGTGTCCCTAGGTCTCTTATCACACTCACTGTGATAAGTGGGCTGCCACCTATGTTGTAATTCATTGGTACTTGGTTTTTCCCAAAAGGTATGACAATGCACTTTTTTGCATTTAACTTGAGGTCATGATTATGGCACCACGTATCTGTATCAGTGAGACCCCTCTGAAGGATGTCTACGTCAGTAGGAGTTTCAATTATGGCTCCCAGTTTGCAGTCATCTGCAAACTTTGTTAGCAATAATCCCTCCAAGTTTGCTTGTACGTCAGAGAAATAGATGCCAAACAGGAGGGGTCCCAATACTGATACTCCACTAGTCACAGGTTTGGAGTCTGATCTAGCGTTCCCTATTCTCACCAGATGGGTTCTATCCATGAGCCAGATGGCAACCCATCTTGTTACGTAGTGGTTTATGTTTAGGTTAATGAGTTTGTCTATAACTCCCGATTGGAGAATGGTATTGAAGGCCTTGGTAAGATCAAGGTATGCTGTGTGGACCACCTTCCCTTTATCTATTGCCTCAGTGACATTTTTGAAAAAGTCAACTAGATTGAGGAGACATGACTGTTCCTTTACGAATCCAAACTGGGTAGGGTCTAGAGTTTGTAGGTTCCCGATGTCTTTGTTTATGAGTTCCACGATGATGTGCTCCATGGCCTTAAAGACTAGGCTCGTCAGGCTGATGGGGCGGTAGTTCCCAAGGTCACTGATGGCACCTCCTTGGTGGAGTGGGATGACTATTGATGTGCGCCACTCTATAGGCACATAGCCTGAGGTGAGGCTGTAGTTAAACATGGCATTAAGGTGCGGGATTAATTTGTTTTGGAGTTCATGTATCACGCAGCCTGGGATGCTGTCAGGTCCCATGGATGCTGTGTTTTTTACTTTGGAGAGTGCTGTTTTCACATGGGTGTCTGTGATTTCAGGGGCAGCACAATCGTCTGGTATGGATATGGACCCCCTAGGTGGTGAGGGTGGGGTAAAGTTTGCACTGACCCTATCTGCCAATATATTGGCGATATGAGTTGGTTCCGTGACTTTTGAACCGTTATGCTGTAGCTCAGAGCAGATCTTAATGTTGCTGTTTAGGTTCTTGACATAGCTAAAAAATGCCTTGTGGTTGTCTTTGGTGTCATAGGTTCATAGGTTCATAGGTTTATACTAGGCTATCTGCCCTAAGGCATTAATAAGCCTAGCCCAAAGTTTTGTGGCTTACGCCCCCCCTTATATGAAAAAATACTGTGCCCATTAGTTTGTTGTGCCTCTGTCCAGCAGTGACACAGAGATGATTCCCGGGGTAAACCTACGATCTCCCATCCACCGGTCAAGATTTCTCTTGAACAGAGCCAGCAAGGTGTTCTGCCTCACATGGACCGGGATTTTATTCCACAGCATAGGGAGTCTCTGAGTGATAAATCTATCCCTCCAGCACGTCCTATTTATATCCGTGCTAAGGTTTAAGTCGCTTGTTCTAGTGGTTTTGGTGGATTTGGATTTTTTGAGGTGGAGCATGTCCATTAATTCCGGGTTGGACATGGCCCTGTATGTCAGGCACATGTCACCTCTGAGCAGACGGTATGCGACTGAATAGAGCTGGAGTTTCTTCAATCTGGCAGCATATGACAGATTTGGAGTCCCTTTATCCTTTTGGTGAGGAACTTTGGGGTCTCTCCAATTGCTGCAGATGTCGGGTGAGATACATCCCGAATGGGGCATTGTACTGATCATTGGTCTGATAAGTGAAGAGTACAGGGAACAATGACCTCACTAGATCTGGATGTGAATCCCTTCATGATCAGGTGGGCAATGTAGAAGGTCTTTCTAACCACTTTAGCAATGTGAGTTTCAAAGAAAGGCCACTGTCAACCTGGGTCCCCAGGTCCCTGATAACCTCTTCTGTGCTTAGTGGATTGCCGCCTATATGGTATCTTGGGGTTACCTTGTTTTTCCCGAAGGGTATGACTATACATTTTTTGGCGTTTAACTTCAGGCCATGGCTCTGGCACCAGCTATCTGTTTCCGTGAGTCCCTTCTGAAGGATATCCGTGTCCGATGCACTTTCCACTATGGCGCCCAGTTTGCAGTCATCTGCAAACTTTGTCAGCCAAAGTCCTCCCATGTTGGCCTGTACTTCTTAGAAGTAGATGCCGAACAATAGGGGGCCAAGGACCGAGCCCTGTGGGACACCACTTGTGACCGGCTTGGAGTCTGACATAGCGCCAGCAACTCTAACCCTGTGGGTTCTGTCCTTAAGCCAGTTTGCAACCCATCTTGTGACATATGGGTTTACATTTAAGCTGGTAAGTTTTTCTACAATACCCGAGTGGGGTATTGTGTTGAAAGCCTTTGTGTCTGTTGTGATTTTTCTTTCAAAGTTCGCCTTAGAGGTTTTTATGAGGGTTCTTAGCTTTTGCTAAGGTTGGTCAGGGATCCCTTCCATTCCTGGGTTTTTAATCTTTTTTGTAATAATTTCTTCCTTCTATTGTAGAGCTTATTTATGGCCAGGGTCCACCAGACTGGTTTCCTCTTTTTGGAGGAATGGGTCTTGGTCTTGTTTGGGATAGCACGGTCCATGCACTTGTGTAAGTGCTTGTAGAGTGTTTATGTGTAGGATACAGCAGATTCAATCATATTTACATTCTGCGTGGGAGTAACAAAATTTGCCAACTCTGTCTTGAGTAACATAAAGTTTGCTTTGGAGAAGGTTTTTACCGTGGTTTCCCTGGGAGGAGGTGAGGGTGGTATGTGGATATCTAGGGTGATGAGTTTATGGTCTGATCTGACCAATGAGGAATTTATCACAGGTATGGAGCATTTATCCCCCATGTTGGTGATAACCAGGTCCAGTATATTGTTACCTCTCATGGGGGTGCTAATAAGCTGGTCCAGGGCATTTAAGTTTATATATTCTAGGAAGCGCTGAGCAAAGATATTAGTGCTTCCGTAGTTTTCCCAGTTAATGTTTGGGTAACTGAAATCACCCAGTATAAGGGTGTTCGGTTGGACCTTCATGTTTTCCAGTATCTCGAGGAACAAGGAGTGGGTGTCCTGGGTCAGGGTTGGTGATCTGTAGTAAGCTACAATCTGAGTTGCAGTTTTGCCCATTGTAAGTTGCACTTGGATGATCTCCAAGGCATCATACTTTGCAACCAGTTTGGAGGTGTGGTTATCCTTGATGAATATGGATACGCCTCCTCCCTTTGTATTTCGGTCAGGGTTTTGTGGCCAAAATGTGTGATATGAGCTGTAGCCTGGTATCACTGGGGTGCTCTCTTGAGCCTTGAACCGGGTCTCTGTTACTGCACAAATATTGATGCTCTCCATATTGAGGAGTGGCTCGAGAGAGTGCATTTTGAGGTTTAAACTCCTAGCGTTGAGCAGCATGACTCTCAGTTTTTTGTCACTGGTACTTGTTACAGCGGTGGATTTGTCTTTTGAGCCTTGCCTAAAAAAGGTACTATGGGGGTGGCAAGAGCCTTTGACAGTATCCTGAATCCCAGGGTTGACAGGTGCAAGCCATCTCTGACGAAGCGTCGAGGCTTGTCAAGCATGTCATCCCAGGCAGACAGATACTGGATCCCCTTTGAATGACACCAGAAACTTAGCCAATTGTTGAAATTTATCATTTTTTCCTTGTACTGAGGTATATTGCTTGGTGAGGGTAAGATGCCACTCAGGGCATGGGTCATACCTGCCTTGGTTACATGAACAGTGAGCTCTTCTATGTCCCTTTTCATGTAGTCCAGGGAGGTACGTCTCAGGTCATTCACACCAACATGGACAATGACAGAGTCGTATTTGTACTTGTCATGGAGTGACCTGAGTGTGTGGGTAATGTGGCAGATTCTGGCACCCAACAAGCAGCCGATGGTGACCTTCTCTTTGTTTAGTCTGGTGAGCAGGACATCTGTGTGCCTGACTATGGAGTCACCTATTACCAGTGTGTTAGGTATGGTGTTTTGCCTTAAGGGCTGTGGTTGTCTGGCACACTGGTTTTGGAGGTTATGTGTTTATTTCAGAGGGAAAGTGGGTGTAGGTTGCTTGCATGTCTGCTTTGGAGGTCTCTGCTGTTTCTGCAGGTTTTTATTTAGAGCCTCTGAATATGTCTTTGTGTATCTATGTGTGGGGTTTACAGTTGCATGTTTGGTGGGTTTATGTGCAGTGAGTGGGGTGCTGCAGGTTGGTACCTTCCTCCTGACTGTCAAATCCAGTCGTGGCTGGAGAGTGCTTTGCCTCAAGTTTGGCTATGTAAGTGCATCTCTCACAGATTTTGGTGTCGTGTGGTAGGAGGAGAGGGTTGTCTGTGTACACGAGGCAGTTGTGACATTGCCTCAGGATGCCCATATTCATCAGGTGAACAAGAGAATACCGTGGGAGCTGGCTCATGGACATGCCTGAGAGAGTTTTGGAACTTATTCTTCTTTACCTGGTGGGGAGAGTAGTTTGGCTGTTCCCTACAAACAACTGTAGGGGATTGAGTACTGTAGGTTGTTTGTGCTTCTATCTCTTTTTGGATTAAGTGCTAGTCTGAAAGCACTGATTTGAGTGCTAAATCTGGGAAAACTGGCTTAGTGCTAAGGAAAAATCTGAAGAGCAGACTCAGTGGAGCCGGGAATAGTTTAACCCTAGCTAACAACCGCTGTGCTATACGCAAAACCACGCAAATGTGTTTCTTATACCAGAAAGATTAAAGAGATTGAAATTAGCCCAAAATGGACAATAAAACTACAGTTTCTGGGCAGAAACCACTCCTCCAAGGACAGGTAGGCTGTTCAGAGCTCCCTACTCTCACTGGTGAACAAAGAAACTTCTGTTTTGCCCAAGTAAGGTCTGGCCAACACAGAAGCTTAAACACAGTCCAGGTATCAGCAAGTATCTGAAACTGGACTTTTCTAGCTTTGTAATGTGGGAAAATAGCAAGATTTTTTTTTTTCAGTAAAAGTTAAAGAACAGTAATGGCTTTTGCACGTGTGTGGGAGGTCAGTAACAATAAAAAAATACAATTTACAATAAAAAACTATTTTTTAAAGTGCAAACACAAATAAATGCTGTTACAGTACAAAAATAAGCATTTTAGAAGCAGTAAACACCAAAAAACTCGCATTTAGGCGGAAATAAATATCAAGAAAAAAGCCAGAAAAAGGTACTTAAACACTCCAAAGTCTCTCCTTTTGTCTCACTGGCACTGTAGGTCTCTACAGGATACCAGGGCAGGATCTGCTGAGCTTATACAAATGCAAAAAATGCGCAAATACGGTTCTTATACCAGAAAGATTAAAGAGATTGAAATTAGCCCAAAATGGCCAATAAAACTACAGTTTCTGGGCAGAAACCACTCCTCCAAGGACAGGTAGGCTGTTCAGAGCTCCAAACTCTCACTGGTGAACAAAGAAACTTCCTTTTTGCCTTAGTAAGGTTTGGCCAACACAGAAGCTTAAACACAGTCCAGGTATCAGCAAGTATCTGAAACTGGAATTTTCTAGCTTAGTAAGGTGGGAAAATAGCAAAGATTTTTTTGTTGTTTTGTTTTTTTTCACTAAAACAGTGGAAACAAATGAAAAAAAACACTGTTAAAGAACAGTAATGGCTGTCACACGTGTGTGGGAAGCCAGTAACAATAAAAAAATACAATTTACAACAAAAAATGATTTTTTAAAGTGCAAACACAAATAAATGCTGTTACAGTACAAAAATAAGCGTTTTAAACGCAGTAAATGCCAGAAAATGAACATTTAGGCGGAAATGGCTTAAATATCAAGAAGAAAGCCAGAAAAAGGTACTTAAACACTCCAAAGTCTCTCCTTTTGTCTCACTGGTGCTGTAGGTCTCTGTAGAACACCTTGGCAGGATCTGCTGAGCTTATACAAACGCAAAAACCACACAAATGCAGTTCTTATACCAGAAAGATTAAAGAGATTGAAATTAGCCCAAAATGGCCAATAAAACTACAGTTTCTGGGCAGAAACCACTCCTCCAAGGACAGGTAGGCTGTTCAGAGCCTCAAACTCTCACTGGTGAACAAAGAAACTTCCTTTTTGCCCAACTAAGGTCTGGCCAGCACAGAAGCTTAAACACAGTCCAGGTATCAGCAAGTATCTGAAACTGGACTTTTTAGCTTAGTAAGGTGGGAAAATAATAGCAAGATTTTTTTTTGTTTTTTTTCAGTAAAACAGTGGAAACAAATGAAAAAACACCTTTAAAGAACATGATGGCTGTCGCACGTGTGTGGGAAGCCAGTAACAATAAAAAAAAAATACAGTTTACAACAAAAAAATTTTTTTAAAGTGCAAACACAAATAAATGCTGTTACAGGACAAAAATAAGCATTTTAGAAGCAGTAAACACCAGAAAATGAGCGTTTAGGCAGAAATAGCTTAAATATCAAGAAAAAAGCCAGAAAAAGGTACTTAAACACTCCAAAGTCTCTCCTTTTGTCTCACTGGCACTGTAGGTCTCTGCAGGACACCTGGGCAGCACCTGCTGAACTTATACAAATGCAAAAACCACGCAAATGCGGTTCTTATACCAGAAAGATTAAAGAGATTGAAATTAGCCCAAAATGGCCAATAAAACTACAGTTTCTGGGCAGAAACCACTCCTCCAAGGACAGGTAGGCTGTTCAGAGCTCCTCACTCTCACTGGTGAACAAAGAAACTTCCTTTTTGCCCAAGTAAGGTCTGGCCAACACAGAAGCTTAAACACAGTCCAGGTATCTGCAAGTATCTGAAACTGGACTTTTCTAGCTTAGTAAGGTGGGAAAGTAGCAAGATTTTTTTTGTTTTTTTTTCAGTAAAACAGTGGAAGCAAATGAAAAAACACATTGAAAGAACAGTAATGGCTGCCACACGTGTGTGGGAAGCCAGTAACTATACAAAAATACAATTTACAACAAAAAACAATTTTTTTAAAGTGCAAACACAAATAAATGCTGTTACAGTACAAAATAAGCGTTTTAGAAGCAGTAAACGCCAGAAAACGAGCGTTTAGGCAGAAATAGCTTATATATCAAGACAAAACCAGAAAAAGGTACTTAAATACTCCAAAGTCTCTCCTTTTGTCTCACTGGCACTGTAGGTCTCTGCAGGACACCTGGGTAGGATTTGCTGAGCTTATACATGTCAGGTGTTCAGCTTAGTAGTCCATCTTAATGCTCACAAATTCACAGTAGTCCCTCAAAGCCAGATAGTGACTGCTTGTAGTGAATGACAAGAGGGTCAGTTACCTCACCCAGCAATTATAGCCACAATGTCTGATGTCTATGTAGTATTGTCTTACCTCCTCAATCAACACAAACAAGCTGCCACTCACAAAAATCACAAAGCCAGAGAAATTGTGCCAAAATATCTGGTCAGTCACTGTCAGCATCACTTTAAAAACACTAACACTTATTTCACCACGCCATTCCTCAAATATTAACTGTCCACACAAAGCCAGAAATATTACTAGAAATAGACAACTGATTACTGCCAGCATTATTGTAAAAATATTAATAACACACATTTTGTCAATTCCTCTCATCTGTTTCCAAAATTCTTAATGTCCCTGATTTTGTCACATACTTTTGACCTCTGTCCCTCATATGCATTTATTTTTTCTAGTAAATTACTTACTATTACAGTCAGCCAGTAAAGCCAGGCATTAGAGATTCATACTTCTCATTGTTTAAAAAAAATCCTCAGAAGGCTCTCTGCCTACATTTGAAATTTACAAGGTTTTTACTGCTATGACATCACAAAATTTAAGTTTAACATGACTTGACTTGAATGTTAAGTCAACTGGAGCACCCCTCCCCCCTAGTACCTGCTGTGTTAAATTATTCATTTGTTTATGTTTAGAACAAAGAAAAAATGCTCCAAAAATAAATGAATAACTAGGGAAAATGTGCCCCTTCAAGCATGACACCCTAGGTGGCTGCCTAGTTTGCCTCTGCATAAGGATGACCCTGTTTTAACTAGGTTGTGACCAAAGAGGGGTGATAGTGGTCAAGTTCACTTATCTAATCAATAAATCAGTAAGTAAATACATAAAAGTACCCTAAAATTGATGAATACTCGAAAGTGTTTATCTCTTTTTCTTTTTTAATTTGGTTTTAAAACAGTAAATAAATCAGTTATAAAAAACCAAATAATTATTTACATAGGTCCACAGCTGATCAATAAAGTGTTGATTTCTAAGTACCGTTTCTGTGATTATCATTTCTTCATACACTTAATTATAATTTTGATTACTGATAGGACTTGTCATTTGTTTTCCCTGATAGTTACACCACTGAATCTGTGGCCATAATGAGTTTTTCTTACTCAGTGGATTCACACTCTTGAAGCAACAACATTCTTGCCAGTTGTGTTACTTAACAAGAACACTTTGCAGGCAAGGCACCACAAAAAATTGAATATGAAATGTTGAAACTTCCTTTGTCATAAAATGAGAGAAAATATGAGGAAGTACTAAGCAGACTTACTCAGGGCAGCACCCAATAACTCTTCGGATACATTTCAGTGTTTATGTAAGTACACATATTTTAACCTGCTCTTGAGAATGTTTCAGCTGCAGATTTTTTTTTTTTTTTACTTTTAGAAAGGCATACATACATATATATATATATATATATATATATATATATATATATATATATATATATATATATACATACCAAAGAGAAAACTGGTACCTGTGAGCAACAAAGATTCTGGCTGAGAATCCTAAAAGTCAGGAAAAAAGAACCATGCACTGTAGACAAGCTCAGCTGAGACTTCAGAGAAATTAAGCAATTATAACTTGTTTAGAAATCAAAACGTCTTTATTGAACAACAAATAGGTGAATGCTTTTGCCCTTAAAAGAGCTTTGTCAGATCTGTCTATGGTGCATGGTTCTTCTAGTCTTCCCAGAGATCTAGCAGTATTTCTTTGTAAGTTTGCAGACTGTACGCTTTCAAGAAATAGGTTTTCAACATGCCATCAGTGGAACCCTCCCATACCTCTTAACTCTCCTAATGTTTAGGAACAGCCCAGTTTTGACTCAGAGTTTTGCTCCATCCCTCTTAAAATTGCACTGTCGTTAAACCATTTCATCACCTTAATGGATGCAGTGTATGGAATTCCACAATCATGGCCTGAACTCAGTGGAAAAAACAAACTTATTATACTCCTCCCTAGAATGGGACTCAGTCTTAACCGTGCTTAGGGATACTTAACAAAATCTTGTTAGGACATCTAAGTGTGAGTGAAAAGTCTGTTTAGCTTGTGATAATAAATAGGACATGCTGGAGGGACAGATTCATAACCCAGAGGCTCCCTTCACTCTGGAATAAAATCCCAATCCAGGTTAGGCAGAGTCCCTCATTGACTCTCTTCAAGAGGAATCTTGATGAGTGGATGGGAGATCATAGGTTTACCCTGGGTATCACTTCTGTGTCACTGTTAGACAGAGGCACAGTATACTAACCTCGAAAAAGGGCATAGCAAAATTAATTTAAAATGGGTGGCGAAAGCCATACACACTCTGGCTAGGCTTATAAATGCCCTAGGGCAGATAGCCTAGTATGAACCTATGAACCTATAGGTCCGTCTTTCAGGGGCTGTGTGTGCATGTGTGTGTGTGTGTGTGTGTGTGTGTGTGTGTGTGTGTGTGTGTGTGTGTGTGTGTGTGTGAGAGAGAGAGTGTGTGTGTGTGTGTGTGTGTGTGTGTGTGTGTGTGTGTGTGTGTGTGTGTGTGTGTGTGTGTTATGGGGTGGTTAAAAATAATATCACTGATTTTTGTATGTGGACACACACAGTATTGTTAGGCACATATATAACTTACTCTCTTCTATGTAGCAGTAAACAATGCAAGTCATTATCTTTTTCAAAAATAAAACATAACATACATCACACAGCAGCCAGAAGACCATTAAAGCTTATGGAGCCTGGTGGCCTCCACACCCAGTTTATGTAGATGGATTTTCACAGGTTTAGTAGTGGCCTCTCCCTGAATCTCATCTAGTCTAAATCTGGCTCTGCACAGACATGCGCATGAAACGTGACTTTAACTTGTGGGGGAGGGGTTTGGAGACAATGTGGTCTTCACTACTTTAATTTTCCTTACAATCAAACTTCTGAGGTGTGCACAGAATGTTGCTGTAGCTTATGTGGGGGCTGGGTACAGTGTGGTCATTATTTCCTTAACGTTCCTGACAAACCACAGAAATGTGCACAGAAGTTCACTATATATCAGGTAAGGGAAGTGTACTGTTTCAGAGCAACAATTTGCAGTACATTACAGTGACTGTTATTTTTTTTTGACTTTCCAAACAAACCAACATTAGATGCATATGCATGTGGTTATGTTTTGGTGGTAGAGCACAGATATATCTTTTTGGTCTTAATAGCATAATAACATGTAGTCTTTTTTAATTCCCTCTACCCTGCGCCATTCTGTCCAGCTGTTTGAGTGCCCTCATCCATCTCCAGGTCTACCTTCCCCACCACTCTTCCTTGGACTTCTGCAAAATAGCTAGGGACACTATGTATCCTAAGGGCATCCTGAGAGATGGCATCTGATCTGCATCCTGAGGAAGGTTATGACTTACCCTAATTTCCACACCCCAACCCTTGTATTTGTTGGCACATCCAAGGGCTACTGCTCTTCTGTAGACCATGCCTCCTGTAAGGGAGCATTTCCATTTAATACCCTCCATTTGGATTGGCACACCCATGCCTCCTAGCCAGCACCTCAGACTCCAGAACTGCTAATAGAACCTGGGTCACCTGATCCATAGTTAGGGCTTTATCTTTCTGTGCTATGGTACTGGCTAATAACATGTTGTCTTGATACTTAATCTAAAATAATAAGTCCATTTGGCTGTGGAGGAGGTCTGGTAAGAGTATTGTGGTTTCGGTTTCCCCAAAAAATGTCCCAAATTAGGCCCTGCAGCTGCAAAGGCTGGCTGTGACCCAGGCATGTGAGTAAAGAACACAGTGTCATCCATAGTGTCACAGAATCCTTGCAAACTGCCTTTGAAGCTGATTTTTGTTGAGTGAGTATGTGTGTGTGTGTGTGTGTGTGTGTGTGTGTGTGTGTGTGTGTGTGTGTGTGTGTGTGTGTCTGTGTGTGTGTGTGTGTGTGTTTGTGTATGTGTGTAAAACAAATGTAGATTTTTGTATATGTGATGCTTGAAGTAAATTCACAGTATGCTTGGCAGAGATTATGTTGCAGTCCTGCCTGCAGCAAGGATATACTGTCCAGCAATGTGGCTGTAGTATTTTTTTTTTTTTTTTGAAATGCTTGATGACACTCATCTCAGTACATTGGTTACAGAATACTTTATAAAACTAAGTAAATATGCTACGGGCTTCCAAGTCAAATACATCTCTGTATCCTAATCTTCTTTTACATTATGAAATTAATGTATTTATTGGGTAACAAATTTTTACACACAACACCCATAGTGCTTGCAATGTACTGTGACATGAAATTTGCATTTCTATGCTTACTACTAGCCCAGAACTTCATAGCAAAACTGTATGAGTGCAGGCACTGCTGTGCAATTTGTACATCTTTTTATTTAACTTGAAACCTACATAGAAAGTTATGATCTATCACACTAGTATTAACATTTTTATTTAACTTGAAACCTACATAGAAAGTTATGATCTATCACCCTAGTATTGAAATATTAGTCCTTCTTTGTTACTCATCTCTTGCACTGTTTTCTACTGATATGACTGAACGTTTCTCTCCTTTATGAGTTTTGTTGCAGTTCTGTTGTTATGCCTGTGCATTTATCATCACTTCATCAGCAGAGAGCTCAAAGAATTGTCCATACAGAGTGCGCAAAGACAGATAAACAAGTAAAGCTTAAATACTTTGAGTACCTCAGCACACAATTTTAGCAAGTGTACTCGTTGCCTCACAGCAAGAGGTTCTCCCGTTCGATTCTCGGCTAGAGTGCGAGGAGTGCCTTCTGTGTGGAGTCTGCATGTCCTCCCCACAGTTGGGTGGGCATTCGAAAGATATGCCTAAATGGGCGTGCCTTAGCTGAAGGTTGGGCGTTGAGCTGGCACCTCGGCGTTCATGAAAATCTACTGACAATCATTAGCGAACCGGAGTTCCGCTGTGGCGACCTCTAACCGGGAAAAGCCGAAAGACAGCAACAACTTTATCTCCACATTCATTTTTATGTAGATTAGTTGGTTACAAGAGAAATACAGTAAAATTAGTGACATACATGGTGTAAGTGATAATAAAAAAAAGACATGTTACTCACTGTGGAGAAAGGGACTACTTCCTCTCTTTCTTCAGAGTGTTTGTAAATATGGCCTTCTGATGCTGCATTAACTAGTCTTCCACTCCATTTTTGGCTGCAGATAAGACAAGGTTAATAGTAACGTCTAGTCAGGGGTGTAGCTAGGCATATACCTAGTAAGCCGTGCTGTACAAATTAATTTTTGATGAAGTAACATTTTGAAAAAAAAAAGAAAACAAATTCATAATTCTCAGCTGTAGATGTAGATATAAGCTTGTTCAGTTACCAACGTTCTAGTTAAAGGGTTTTATTAGGAAAATTATGATGCATTTCCTGGATCTAAAATGACATATTAAGGATTTATGCCAAAGAACAAAGGCTCAGTTATTTATGGCAGAGGCAATAGTAGGAAAACACATCCAGCTGTTATTTAAAGCCACCCTTGTTTGGAATCTATATCTTTCAAATAATATTTAATTTCTCTTTCTATTGTTCTTGTTTCACATTCACTGGTCTCCAGGAATTTATTGCACATAACAGAGTAAAGGAAGAGCTTACTTAAAGCTTGATGTATTATCTGATTATCAAACAGACGGCAGTGCTGTATTTTTAATCTGGTTAGAATCATGTGATTCAAAGATGGCAGTGAAAAGTTCACAAAACTCTACCCCTCAGCATCCTGCACAACTCTTACAAAAGTATTATTAAAAGTAATACCATTTGACATACATCTCAGAGAAGTAATTGTGCAACAACAGGGTTGATTTATATTGCTATTTGCCAGAGATGTGGCTTTTTTATGTGGGTAAGATGCAATTTAGAAAACGGCATTATGAACATTTGTATGCCATTTCTAGGGAAAATATAAAAAATGCTCTTCTTAAGCACACCCTTAGCTGTAAGGCAATCCTAAATTTGAAGTTTACAATCATTTATATCATCCCTAGAAATGAAAGGGGTGGATAGTGGGAGTTTGAAATAAAAAAAAGAGAACTTTTTTGGCAATTTAAATTGAATGCCAGAGTCTTGCCAGGTCTTAATGGCATTTTGCCTATTCTGAACATTAAAGTCCAAGAGTTATAGGACATCTGGATTCAGCTTAAATACATAATTAAGTTTTCCAAGTGGGTGATGTTAAGGAATTCTCATGTTATGGGTTTATGACAGTCTGATCATCCGTATATATTCAAACCTTGGTGTGACACTTTTTAGTACTGGAGAAGGCGGGGGAAAATACCATGATGTTCTGAGATTAATTTTATCTTTAAAACAAACAGTGTTTTAAAAGTTAATGTATATGTAAATATATTGTATTTTCCCAAGCTTCAAAACCACTGCTTTAGAACACTTTGTAACTAGTACCACAGGAGATTGCTAATAATGTTAGTTGTTTTTCTGTGACGTGACTTAACGCTTTAAAAGTTACAAGGAAAGGTTTTAAGCAATAGTGCAGTATACTATATATTCAAATATACTCTATTTTTTCAAGTTTTAAACATCACTGTTTTAGATATTTTTGTATTTAGTATCACAGGAAATGGTAATAATGTTAATTGCTTTTTTTTAACATGACCTAGCCCTTTAAGTTACATGAAATGGGTTCAAGCAACAGTGCTGCATGATACACTAGTAGCTGATTTAATTAATATGAGTCATATGACCTTGTAAATTGAAGGGTTGTATGTTTATTTAAAGTTTGTTAGTGTTATAAGGTTTTATGGCTCTGAAGAAGTCCCGCAAAAATTTCTTAACCATTTGTACTTGGATTTCTTTTGGGATTTTACTGCCACTTCATGTTCTGTGCATTTTATTAAATTTATTTTTTATACTTTGGACTTTGGTAAACATTTTGTGAAGAGAACCATCGTTGGACTGCAAAGATATTTTTACTGCCATTTTCTGCTCAGTACACACAGTGTGAAGCTTTTTTCCTGTTTATGTCCTTGACTTTGGCTCTTCATGGAGTCACTATAGGAGTCAGTTTGATGAATGGATAAGAACAACAAGAATATCAAAACGTAGTGCATTCTAACTGTAATGATGCGCTCTGATATCACTGTTGCAGAAAACTAAATGATTGCATATTTTTAGTTTTACAGTATGGGTGTAGTTTATCATTAGAATATCCCACCTGGTCTAGTTTCAATTTATAATTGGCTTTGGGGGTTTTCACTAGTGATCTAACTTGCTTGTTGTGGCTAAGGAGGGAGTTTTTCCAATTTGGAATTTGTTCCTTTTTACCCTTGGACAACAGTTTCTTGCTTTTGTTGTAAAGCCTGTTACTAGAGGATTTCCACAAGACAGGTTTGGGTTTCCTTACACACACACACAGACACACACACACACACACACACACACACACACACACACACACACACACACACACACACACACACATGTGTGTGTGTATATATATATATATATATATATATATATATATATATATATACATACATATATATATATATATATATATATATATATATATATATATATATATCCTTCTGAAACAGCAGCCTGAGTACTAGGTGCTCAAAGGCTACTGTCTTGAGCCAGTGACTTGAGTGTCTTGTAGCTCTTATGGGCTGCTGCTCACACTTAGCCTTAACTACCTGATTGGGTGAGGTACAGTAGTTGTACAGACAGAGTGGAGCTGCTTTACCTTACCTGAAGACAGAGCTGAGTTTGAGCAAGGTAGGTGCAGCAGCTCTAGATAGGGAATGGGAGGGGGTGAGTGTGTTGTTTAATGTTTTGGGCAACAATCTGGAGGGGGGGTGTAAGTTAGAGAGTGGTGGGTGGAGTTTTAGAATTACGGTGTGGGAAGGTAGTTTAGGTTAGGAAGTGGACAGTGGAATTTTAGGTTTAGGGATCAGTTGGAGATTATAGGTTTTGGGGACTGGAGTTTAAAGTTTAGGGAACAATCAAGAAACTTAGGGTTAGGATGTAGGAGGTAAGTGTTATAGTTAGGGTTAGGGACTAAGGATTCAGGTTAGGGTTAGTGACCGGGAAGGAGTTTTAGGGTTAGAGTTAGGGCTCTTACACGGCTATGCAGCTCAGTAGGGATGGGCAGTGGGAGGTCTGGGTAATTATGTAGGTTCTGGCTTGTGGGAGTTAGGGCACTTGTCATTTAGGGCAAGTGACAGTGAACTGGTGACTGTGAACTGGTGAAAGTGAACATGTGACTGTGAACTGGTGAGAGTAAGCAAGTGACTGTGAAGTAGTGACAGTGAACAAGTGACACTGAGTTAGTGAGTTGTGAGCTTCTGACACCAGAGCAATTGTTCTAGATACACTTGATGGCATATATATTATATATCATATATAATAAAGAAATGTGTGAGAACAAAAAGGCACAATTTAAAGTAACAAGGTGGCAGCCAAAGCAAGCATCCTTTTGTGAATAAATGGGAAAAAAATCCTAAAAGACAGTAGCAGAAGTCATGAATGAGTGGATTGGTTCAATGGTGCAGCAGTGGGGCATCCATTTACATCACTGATGCCCTAACTTCAAGACTGGACTTGAGACATTGGTTGAGCCTGTCAGAGTGAATAGTAGGAAGCAGTGATGGCCATCTTTCCTATTCCAGGATGGAGGGTTGATTACTCAAGGAGACCAGGAACCTTGCAGTTTTGTCTAAGGTTAAACAGTGAATATCATTTGATGTCACTGCAACAGCCACTCACACAGTTAAGAAATTTGAGAAATAGATTGGATCCAAACTCCTTGCTTGCAACAGCCTTTTGGTTCCCTTCTTCTGGGAATAACAAGCTGTGTTACTGCAAGGTTGACTTCCTGACCATTTGAGTGACCAGTCCTACAAGGGATAACATTCATGGAGACTTAGAAAGGAGGCATTGTGGGATCTTGGGCTGGTAGAGCAGGGAAGCAATCAAGGGATACAGCCATAGGCAACATGGGACTAGGGGAAAAAGAAAAAAAAACAATTGTTTACATTGTTAGTACAGAAAGCAAAAGCATGTCATATATTGTTAGGCATGATCTGCAAGTTATTTAATAATAACAAAATAAAATGAGACTAGATGGACCAAGAAGTCCTTAGTTTGCTTTTTTATTTATTACTTCTGTGTTTCTATGTTTTAATAATGTTGCTTTCAGCTTTTTACTTAAGGAAAGTAAGGTAGAGTGATTATACAATAGTTGTTATGAGATACAACAATAAACCTGTTACAAAATGGAAATACTTATCCCTTTGTTCCAACAACAGGTATTTATTTAAGAAACAAAATATTAAAATACACATCAGTATACTTCCAGCAGAAACACTGACGCACTGCTTCTAAAACAATAACTGATATTTTATGGACCATAGCAATAAACTCTGTTTTATGATATCTAACCTGCAGGGCCTTAAATGCATTTTAAGTCAAAGTCAAAGTAAACTTTATTGTTGATCAGATGTACCTAGCAGTGCCAGCTGAATGAAATTTCATTGCTTGGTCCCAGTGCAAGACATAACATGACATATAATTAGAGGGACAGTAAGAGAGATTCACATACAGTAATACTTAGGATACTTGACAACATATAAATTTACCACATATTGGACAATAAGACATTAGACAATATTATACTTGTAGATGTTGCAGACTAAGAATCCCCATTGTGATTTGCTTAGAGTATTGCACACTCACATTAGTAGTGTAATAAACTCTGTTCATATTGCACATACATGGACTGATGACTCACTCTGGCTATTGCACTATTAGTAATAGAAGTGATCGGCTAACTGTTCCAGTTATTAAGCAATTGCCAAATAGTTACTAAAGACAGTATACCATAGCTTGTGGCATATTGATCCTGTTATCTACTGTCGTGCTTGACATTTGATTTCATTAGCCTTATGGATAGAGGGAAGAAACTTTAATGAAACGTATATTTCTTCATTAACCATATTAATGACAAAAGTAACAAAGCCCTCAGAATATATACTTAATTTTTTCCTTTGATAAAACACATAACTCATTGTATTTATCCTGCTTGCTAAAAGGATCTTTATTTTTTTTTTAATTCTTAATGTCACAGAAGTTCTAACACTAGTTGGAACGAAAAACGCTTTCTAGTGTTTAACGTAATTTTTGTTGCAAATAAACGGTTTCAACATCAACATCAGCTCTCACATTTGTGATTTTGGAGATATACTAGCAGTACCCTCTACTTTTCGGTGGTTTGTCAACAAGAGTTTGTAGTGTGTTACTTCGTGTTTCCTGGTTTACTTGCATTTGTTTGCCAGTTGACTACCACACACGAATGGAGGAAGAAGGAGACCAGTCGCAGTCGCAGGGAAACCTCACTCAATTGCTGCAATTAATCAACAGCCGACTTGACCGCTTATCGGAGAAGGTAGACGGCGTTACCAGCTCCAGCGGGACTTTTAAAACTTCATCGGCGACTGCTGCTTCAACAGTTCCAAATGTGCAAAACTTGCAAGAAAATGGATTAACATTAACCCAAAGGAATCGTCCAGTAGAGGTTACCGAGGCATGCTTCATTAACCTGGGCAACAACTTCAACATTAAATCATGGTTAGACACCGAGCTGAACATGGACAGCTCAATAGAAGGTACTGAGTCTTTCTCTTGTAACAAGAGCGAAGGGTCCTTAGCGGACAAATTGAAATTGTTTGATATTAAGCTTTTTAAAACTAAAAAGCTTCAGTTAGAGCTTAATTATCTTAACCGATGTGTTAAAGAAAAAACTGTCCCAAAAGGTTTGAGACACTATTCATACCCAACTGGCCTTGAATATGGGTCAGAATTTTTTAATGAATTAACTATGCTTTATAACAACCATGGCCTTGAAATCATACAATGTATGATTAAGCATTATAAGTTTTCTCTCGAAGTATTGACAAACGAAGTTACTGCTTTAGAACAGGAAATTAAGGCTGACTTGGACTACAACAGATACAAATTTGAATATGATAGAACTCTTGGTAGTACAGCACAGCAAATGACTAAATTAAAGACAAACAAGATAAGAAAACTACAAAGAGATCTTAAAGCATACAGTGAAGGGGTGGCATTTCCTAAACCACCAAGTCTACAAAATACTTCACGCAACTCTAATGGTAACACTTATCAAACAGCACAGAAGGGTAAAGGAAAACGGTTACCATCTAGAAATACAGTTACAACTCAGAGTAACGGCTTTGTACCAAGGTCTAGTAATATAGACATAGAAGATGAAAGTTTTGATGATGAAATATGTGATCCAGGATCTAGTCAACCACATCCATTTGACAACAATGTAAGACAAGACCAATCTCCCCAAAAAAACTACAGAGGGGGGAGGGGGGGCAACTGGAAAATGAATCCAGCACAAGGACCCAAACGGAAGTACAATACCTGGAGCAACAACAAACAACCGGGTTAAAACTTCATGAAACATTGTTGAACATTAAAGGGGATTTTACCATCTATAATTACACTGAGTGTAAGATTGACCCAAATCTGGTGGAGTTATTTGCGAAAGGAATGACTTTTGTGCCATCTAGAAGATGTGACATTTCAGAGCTAACAATTGATTTTAAGTTATTTATTCGTAAGCTTAACTTAAATATTTTGTTTGGTAATACCAGTTACAATACAAATGAATTGAGGGTACTAGTACCTTTAATCCACCTCAGAATGATGTACTTAACATCTTTGAACATCTTTGTATTAGTGAATTTAGAGAACTCACGAAACATCCTGGTAAAAAGAAAATTGAGTTTAATATTTCAGAGGAAGAAAAAACACTGCTAAGCTTGATAAGACAACTGCCACTTAGACTTATGAAACCAGACAATGGCGGGGGGTTAGCAGTGTTTTATAATGGGGACTATTCCAACACAATGCTTACACTCTTGGAGAGTAATACATATGAGTCAATAAGTAAGAATGAACTAAACCAAGCTTATAACAAGATCAAAATGTTTCTCAGTGATTTATATACTGATGGTCGAATTGACATGAAACAATATACATATTTAACAATGATGGCACCAAGAATCCCAAAAATTTTTGGGATTCCAAAATTGCATAAAAATTTATTAGATCCACTATTTAGAGCACTGGTGGACGCAAGACAGTCAATTACCTACCCATGTGCAAAATTGGTGGATTCTATTTTAAAGAAATATGTAAGCTCGGAAACACAAATTCTTAAAGACTCTTGGTCTTTTTTGGAAAGCATGCAGTCTATAACATTTGATAAAACAGCAAATTTTCTGACTGTTGACATATGTGATTTATATTCATGCATTCCACACAACTTAGGGATTGAATGGGTAGTTGACTTTATTAGAACTAAGGGGGCCCATGACAATGAATGTATTTTAGTTGAACAACTCCTAGATATTATCTTAAAAAACAACTTTGTTTTCTTTGAAGGCAAGTTGTTTAAGCAAAAGATAGGAGTAGCAATGGGCTCCCCAGTGGGCTCAAGTTTCGCACACTTGGTGTTGGCCCATTGGGAAAACTACTACATCTTTAATAGCTACTGGATGAACAGGATGCTTAGTTATAAAAGATTCCTGGATGACATTTTTATTATCACAAAAGGGAATAAAAATGAAGCAGACGAAATGGTAAATTATTTTAATTCAACTACCACCTTTCTAAAATTTACTAAAAATTTTCAAGAAATGACCATCAACTTCTTAGATGTCCAGCTGAGTAAAAATATAGATAAATATACGGCTAAGATTTTTAGAAAGGAGACATACTCTAATAGTTATTTACATTTTACTAGTATGCACCCCTACCATCAAAAGAAATCTGTTGTCAAAGGACAACTTGTTAGGGCAGCAAGGATGGTTACATTAAAGGAAGAGTTCGAAAATGAATGTGTATTTTTACATCACATGTTCTTAAACAGGGGTTACCCCGATTCCTTTCTGTATCACATCTTTCAAGAAGTTATTGACAAAAGAGAAAAGGGAATATACACACCAATTTTGGGTAGTAATATAGAATTAAATACTTCAGTCATGGTTGATCCCAGTACAAATTGTTCTAATAACTTAAATCCGACTGCATCCAATATGGTGGATCAGAGAATAGAAGATAGACCTGACAATAACCAGGATTTTACTATAGCCTTCACATTTACCTACTGTACAGAAGCTCTGGACATAGGTAAGATAGTGAAGAAATATTGGCGGTTTTTATGTTTGGACAAGAACCTGTCTAAAATCTTTAACTTTGGTCCTGTTATTTCATATAGGAGGGGTAACAACCTTAAAAAACTCCTTGAAACCAAACCTAAAGTTAAGAAAATCAAAAGAGGCACTAAGAAGTGTGGTATATGTAACTATTGTTCCTATATAGAAACATCTGACAAGTTTACCATCAGAAATGAAACTTTTATGTTAATGACTCATACAATTGCAATTCTAAAGCAATTGTTTATTTGGCACAGTGTACACAGTGCCCGTCATTCTACGTGGGCAAAACAGAAAGGCGCCTGCGTGACAGGATTTATGAACATAATTATGCAATTGCAAAAAATAAAAATGAAAATGCCTTGGCTAGACACTGTGCTAAAAACATAGGCCATACATTCAAATTTATGGTGATCAATCAAATCAACAAGGGGTTAGAAGAACAAACCTTTGTGAACGACAACTTGTTAAAATTATACCTCGAGAGAAATGAATTAAAATGGCAATTACGATTGGTGGCTTGTAACGAACCAGGCCTTAATGAGTATTGTTCAATTGCATGTATTTTAAAGATCAAAAATTTACTTAGGTAACTTTTAACATGTATTTATTTATTTATATACTTAGAATAGAAAGTATTTTATACATATAGGAAATATTTTAACAACTTGACCAATTCTTTTCTAACAACTTTATGGTTAAGTAACTAGTTGCGAAGTACATATATATACACACATATATTTTTTATATATATGTAAGGTGGTTTTTAAGAATAATTGTTTATCAAGTAATTGCTGTTTATGCTTATATTATTTACATTAATTATTTTAATATGACTAATAGGTTTGTTTAGGTTGTATGTACTATTTTAGTATGATAAGGCAGTGCTTATGTTTAGGTTAATTCATGGTTTTTGTTGCGGTTATAACACAATTCAAATGTAACATAGAACTGTATGTGTATGGCTCTTTAAAGGTAGAGTGAACACACGTTAGTAACTCATTGTAAGCACCTGCTTTATATTAATTGATGAATGTTTAAAAGGAAGTGGTAATAGTTGAGTTGTTGTCTGAAGAAGTTCTAACACTAGTTGGAACGAAAAATACTTTCTAGTGTTTAACGTAATTTTTGTTGCAAATAAACGGTTTCAACATCAACATCAGCTCTCACATTTGTGATTTTGGAGATATACTACCAGTACCCTCTACTTTTCGGTGGTTTGTCAACAAGAGTTTGTAGTATTATACAATAGTTGTTATGAGATACAACAATAAACCTGTTACAAAATGGAAATACTTATCCCTTTGTTCCAACAACAGGTATTTATTTAAGAAACAAAATATTAAAATACACATCAATATACTTCCAGCTTAAACACTGACGCACTGCTTCTAAAACAATAACTGACATTTTATGGACCATAGCAATAAACTCTGTTTTATGATATCTAACCTGCAGGGCCTTAAATGCATTTTAAGTCAAAGTCAAAGTAAAATTTATTGTTGATCAGATGTACCTAGCAGTGCCAGCTGAGTGACATTTCATTGCTTGGTCTCAGTGCAAGACATAACATGACATATAATTAGATGGACAGTAAGAGAGATTCACATACAGTAATAATTAGGATACTTGACAACATATACATTTACCACATATTGGACAATAAGACATTAGGCAATATTATACTTGTAGATGTTGCAGACTAAGAATCCCCATTGTGATTTGCTTAGAGTATTGCACACTCACATTAGTAGTGTAATAAACTCTGTTCATATTGCACATACATGGACTGATGACTCACTCTGGCTATTGCACTATTAGTAATAGAAGTGATCGGCTAACTGTTCCAGTTATTAAGCAATTGCCAAATAGTTACTAAAGACAGTATACCATAGCTTGTGGCATATTGATCCTGTTATCTACTGTCGTGCTTGACATTTGATTTCATTAGCCTTATGGATAGAGGGAAGAAACTTTAATGAAACGTATATTTCTTCATTAACCATATTAATGACAAAAGTAACAAAGCCCTCAGAATATATACTTAATTTTTTCCTTTGATAAAACACATAACTCATTGTATTTATCCTGCTTGCTAAAAGGATCTTTATTTTTTTTTAATTCTTAATGTCACAGAAGTTCTAACACTAGTTGGAACGAAAAACGCTTTCTAGTGTTTAACGTAATTTTTGTTGCAAATAAACGGTTTCAACATCAACATCAGCTCTCACATTTGTGATTTTGGAGATATACTACCAATACCCTCTACTTTTCGGTGGTTTGTCAACAAGAGTTTGTAGTGTGTTACTTCGTGTTTCCTGGTTTACTTGCGTTTGTTTGCCAGTTGACTACCACACATGAATGGAGGAGGAAGGAGACCAGTCGCAGTCGCAGTCGCAGGGAAACCTCACTCAATTGCTGCAATTAATCAACAGCCGACTTGACCGCTTATCGGAGAAGGTAGATGGCGTTACCAGCTCCAGCGGGACTTTTAAAACTTCATCGGCGACTGCTGCTTCAACAGTTCCAAATGTGCAAAACTTGCAAGAAAACGGATTAACATTAACCCAAAGGAATCGTCCAGTAGAGGTTACCGAGGCATGCTTCGTTAACCTGGGCAACAACTTCAACATTAAATCATGGTTAGACACCGAGCTGAACATGGACAGCTCAATAGAAGGTACTGAGTCTTTCTCTTGTAACAAGAGCGAAGGGTCCTTAGCGGACAAATTGAAATTGTTTGATATTAAGCTTTTTAAAACTAAAAAGCTTCAGTTAGAGCTTAATTATCTTAACCGATGTGTTAAAGAAAAAATTGTCCCAAAAGGTTTGAGACACTATTCATACCCAACTGGCCTTGAATATGGGTCAGAATTTTTAATGAATTAACTATGCTTTATAACAACCATGGCCTTGAAATCATACAATGTATGATTAAGCATTATAAGTTTTCTCTCGAAGTATTGACAAACGAAGTTACTGCTTTAGAACAGGAAATTAAGGCTGACTTGGACTACAACAGATACAAATTTGAATATGATAGAACTCTTGGTAGTACAGCACAGCAAATGACTAAATTAAAGACAAACAAGATAAGAAAACTACAAAGAGATCTTAAAGCATACAGTGAAGGGGTGGCATTTCCTAAACCACCAAGTCTACAAAATACTTCACGCAACTCTAATGGTAACACTTATCAAACAGCACAGAAGGGTAAAGGAAAACGGTTACCATCTAGAAATACAGTTACAACTCAGAGTAACGGCTTTGTACCAAGGTCTAGTAATATAGACATAGAAGATGAAATTTTTCATGATGAAATATGTGATCCAGGATCTAGTCAACCACATCCATTTGACAACAATGTAAGACAAGACCAATCTCCCCAAAAAAACTACAGAGGGGGGAGGGGGGCAACTGGAAAATGAATCCAGCACAAGGACCCAAACGGAAGTACAATACCCGGAGCAACAACAAACAACCGGGTTAAAACTTCATGAAACATTGTTGAACATTAAAGGGGATTTTACCATCTATAATTACACTGAGTGTAAGATTGACCCAAACCTGGTGGAGTTATTTGCGAAAGGAATGACTTTTGTGCCATCTAGAAGATGTGACATTTCAGAGCTAACAATTGATTTTAAGTTATTTATTCGTAGCTTAACTTAAATATTTTGTTTGGTAATACCAGTTACAATACAAATGAATTGAGGGTACTAGTACCTTTAATCCACCTCAGAATGATGTACTTAACATGTTTGAACATCTTTGTATTAGTGAATTTAGAGAACTCACGAAACATCCTGGTAAAAAGAAAATTGAGTTTAATATTTCAGAGGAAGAAAAAACACTGCTAAGCTTGATAAGACAACTGCCACTTAGACTTATGAAACCAGACAATGGCGGGGGGTTAGCAGTGTTTTATAATGGGGACTATTCCAACACAATGCTTACACTCTTGGAGAGTAATACATATGAGTCAATAAGTAAGAATGAACTAAACCAAGCTTATAACAAGATCAAAATGTTTCTCAGTGATTTATATACTGATGGTCGAATTGACATGAAACAATATACATATTTAACAATGATGGCACCAAGAATCCCAAAAATTTTGGGGATTCCAAAATTGCATAAAAATTTATTAGATCCACCATTTAGAGCACTGGTGGACGCAAGACAGTCAATTACCTACCCATGTGCAAAATTGGTGGATTCTATTTTAAAGAAATATGTAAGCTCGGAAACACAAATTCTTAAAGACTCTTGGTCTTTTTTGGAAAGCATGCAGTCTATAACATTTGATAAAACAGCGAATTTTCTGACTGTTGACATATGTGATTTATATTCATGCATTCCACACAACTTAGGGATTGAATGGGTAGTTGACTTTATTAGAACTAAGGGGGCCCATGACAATGAATGTATTTTAGTTGAACAACTCCTAGATATTATCTTAAAAAACAACTTTGTTTTCTTTGAAGGCAAGTTGTTTAAGCAAAAGATAGGAGTAGCAATGGGTTCCCCAGTGGGCTCAAGTTTCGCACACTTGGTGTTGGCCCATTGGGAAAACAACTACATCTTTAATAGCTACTGGATGAACAGGATGCTTAGTTATAAAAGATTCTTGGACGACATTTTTATTATCATTAAAGGGAATAAAAATGAAGCAGATGAAATGGTAAACTATTTTAATTCAACTACCAGTTTTCTAAAATTCACAAAAAACTTTCAAGAAACGACCATCAACTTTTTGGATGTTGAGCTGAGTAAAAACATAGATAGATACACGGCTAAGATTTTTAGAAAGGAGACATACTCTAATAGTTATCTACACTTCACGAGTATGCACCCCTACCATCAAGAGAAATCTGTTGTCAAAGGACAACTTGTTAGGGCAGCGAGGATGGTTACACTAAAGGAAGAGTTTGAAAAGGAATGTGCATTTTTACATCATATGTTTTCAAACAGGGGTTATCCCGATTCTTTCCTGCATCACATTTTCCAAGAAGTTATTGACAAAAGAGAAAAGGGAATATATACACCAATTTTGGGTAGTAATATAGAATTAAATATTTCAGTCACGGTTGATCCCAGTACAAATTGTTCTAATAACTTAAATCCGACTGCATCCAATATGGTGGATCAGAGAATAGAAGATAGACCTGACAATAACCAGGATTTTACTATAGCCTTCACATTTACCTACTGTACAGAAGCTCTGGACATAGGTAAGATAGTGAAGAAATATTGGCGTTTTTTATGTTTGGACAAGAACCTGTCTAAAATCTTTAACTTTGGTCCTGTTATTTCATATAGGAGGGGTAACAACCTTAAAAAACTCCTTGAAACCAAACCTAAAGTTAAGAAAATCAAAAGAGGCACTAAGAAGTGTGGTATATGTAACTATTGTTCCTATATAGAAACATCTGACAAGTTTACCATCAGAAATGAAACTTTTTATGTTAATGACTCATACAATTGCAATTCTAAAGCAATTGTTTATTTGGCACAGTGTACACAGTGCCCATCATTCTACGTGGGCAAAACAGAAAGGCGCCTGCGTGACAGGATTTATGAACATAATTATGCAATTGCAAAAAATAAAAATGAAAATGCCTTGGCTAGACACTGTGCTAAAAACATAGGCCATACATTCAAATTTATGGTGATCAATCAAATCAACAAGGGGTTAGAAGAACAAACCTTTGTGAACGACAACTTGTTAAAATTATACCTCGAGAGAAATGAATTAAAATGGCAATTACGATTGGTGGCTTGTAACGAACCAGGCCTTAATGAGTATTGTTCAATTGCATGTATTTTAAAGATCAAAAATTTACTTAGGTAACTTTTAACATGTATTTATTTATTTATATACTTAGAATAGAAAGTATTTTATACATATAGGAAATATTTTAACAACTTGACCAATTCTTTTCTAACAACTTTATGGTTAAGTAACTAGTTGCGAAGTACATATATATACACACATATATTTTTTATATATATGTAAGGTGGTTTTTAAGAATAATTGTTTATCAAGTAATTGCTGTTTATGCTTATATTATTTACATTAATTATTTTAATATGACTAATAGGTTTGTTTAGGTTGTATGTACTATTTTAGTATGATAAGGCAGTGCTTATGTTTAGGTTAATTCATGGTTTTTGTTGCGGTTATAACACAATTCAAACGTAACATAGAACTGTATGTGTATGGCTCTTTAAAGGTAGAGTGAACACGCATTAGTAACTCATTGTAAGCACCTGCTTTATATTAATTGATGAATGTTTAAAAGGAAGTGGTAATAGTTGAGTTGTTGTCTGAAGAAGTTCTAACACTAGTTGGAACGAAAAATGCTTTCTAGTGTTTAACGTAATTTTTGTTGCAAATAAACGGTTTCAACATCAACATCAGCTCTCACATTTGTGATTTTGGAGATATACTACCAGTACCCTCTACTTTTCGGTGGTTTGTCAACAAGAGTTTGTAGTATTATACAATAGTTGTTATGAGATACAACAATAAACCTGTTACAAAATGGAAATACTTATCCCTTTGTTCCAACAACAGGTATTTATTTAAGAAACAAAATATTAAAATACACATCAATATATTTCCAGCTTAAACACTGACACACTGCTTCTAAAACAATAACTGACATTTTATGGACCATAGCAATAAACTCTGTTTTATGATATCTAACCTGCAGGGCCTTAAATGCATTTTAAGTCAAAGTCAAAGTAAAATTTATTGTTGATCAGATGTACCTAGCAGTGCCAGCTGAGTGACATTTCATTGCTTGGTCTCAGTGCAAGACATAACATGACATATAATTAGATGGACAGTAAGAGAGATTCACATACAGTAATAATTAGGATACTTGACAACATATACATTTACCACATATTGGACAATAAGACATTAGGCGATATTATACTTGTAGATGTTGCAGACTAAGAATCCCCATTGTGATTTGCTTAGAGTATTGCACACTCACATTAGTAGTGTAATAAACTCTGTTCATATTGCACATACATGGACTGATGACTCACTCTGGCTATTGCACTATTAGTAATAGAAGTGATCGGCTAACTGTTCCAGTTATTAAGCAATTGCCAAATAGTTACTAAAGACAGTATACCATAGCTTGTGGCATATTGATCCTGTTATCTACTGTCGTGCTTGACATTTGATTTCATTAGCCTTATGGATAGAGGGAAGAAACTTTAATGAAACGTATATTTCTTCATTAACCATATTAATGACAAAAGTAACAAAGCCCTCAGAATATATACTTAATTTTTTCCTTTGATAAAACACATAACTCATTGTATTTATCCTGCTTGCTAAAAGGATCTTTATTTTTTTTTAATTCTTAATGTCACAAAAGGATGCGATTATATTTTAGAAGACACATTCACTCATGTATTTCTTTTTATAATACCGAGCTCTGTTGATCAGGGATATCCAACAGCTTATTTCTTCTTTCAAGAATTTAGTTAAAAAAATCTGCATTCATCCTTATCTGGGAGAGCCTTTTTCACCTTAGCATGGGCTTTCTAAATTTCTCAGTATTGTTAATATTCATAAATGATTCCATATCTTCTTAGTCATATAGGATCCTAGCCTTCAGAATGCACAAACTGTTTATAAGGTGCAGGCATCCTAATTCAAGCCAAACTGAACATGATGTACTTACTATAATGATACATCTGGATTGCTAACTCCAGCCTCATCAGCTTTAGGACTAAGACTGTCAGAACTTAGACCAGCTGTGAGAATTTTCCCAGGCTACCTTGGTCCTTCACCTTTACTCATAATCATCTGGAAAGAAGGACCTTTATCTGGATATTGTAAATCTGCAGAAGGCAGAATCAAAATAAAACAGAAACAAGAAAAGAAGAAATGCATACAAACAATCTAGGTTGGGTGGGGTGGGGTGGGAGAGAATGCTGATGACATTTGAACTACAAGTCTAGATCAATCATCATGGGAAACAAGTAACTTTTGTAACGCGTATAATAGTTCCATCCTCTTCACCCTCAGGACTGAATCCCAAGCTGTCATCCTGGGTGGATCCTCATGAAAAAATGCCCTGAACAGTGGTAGCACTGAAGGAAGACACATTCATCTAGAGATCACAACCACCCAGACGCATTGCTACCTCAACTAGCTTTCTGTGGCAGTCCCACAAACTAGTACAGTGCACAATCCACTTCCACCCAGCTCTTCAGATGAAAAGTAAAAATAAATAATTAATAAAAAAAAAAAGAAAAACAACAAAAAAAAAATCTTCAGACCTACATATTATTGTTGCAAACAAATCCTGGGTACACCACCATGTACTACGAGCCAAGTGCAAAATCAAGAAGTATAGACAAAATATACTTTTAATAAGATAAAATACGTAAAATAAAAACTTACTACAAATGGGAGCTTTGCAATGATAAGCGCTTCCGGCTTTCGCCTTCTTCAGATCATTCAACGAATAAGCTCACCTCCCATAATTTAAAACAAGAACTCACCAACAGAAGGGCAATAAACAAGAAAACACCTTCCTGCCCAGCCTATTAAGCATAGATAAGAAATATCCAATAGTTATCAAGGCACCTATTTGCTCAACAAATTGAATGACAACCAATAAAACTATGCTGCAAAACAGACTGTCACAGATACATAAACATCTAATTCCTAGGGAGAACTCCAGTCAAACTATCGTGTTAATAGCAGGATGAACACTTCCTTCACCCTAGCATAACAAAAAAACATTAAAACTTTAAAGACAAAACAAGCTTTTACATATAAGGAAACAAAAATACCCTTACCCAAAGATGGGTTAGGTGCTCTCCAATTGGCATATGATTGAAAGCTCGTCTTACTATAGAGTTCCATTGGCTATAATGCCATTGGCTAGTGAAGATGGGATATTGGCAACCATTGGATATATTTCTACATATTTTAACTAGGATCGTGAAGTTTTGAGCAATCACTATTTTATTTAAATGCACTGATTCTAGCTGAGTCCATTCTTAGGGCAAGGGTATTTTTGTTTCCTGTCCTTCGATTGATGAATTCTTGTTTTAAATTATGGGAGGTGAGCTTATTGGTTGAACGATCTGGAGAAGGCTAAAGCCGAAAGCGCTTATCTTTACAAAGCTCCCATTTGTATTAAGTTTTTATTTTATGTATTTTATCTTATTAAAAGTATATTTTGTCTATACTTCTTGTTTTTACATTTGGCTCGTAGTACGTGGTGGTGTACCCAGGCTTTATTCATATCTTTTTATTGTTTTTTACTTAGGACACGTTTGGCAGATCACAGTTTCTTTGCCTGCTACATATTGTAGGTAATGTCAGCCAATCATGATCTACCAAAAGAACACCTTCCCCCCAACCCTCAACACAAAACTTAAAAAAAAAAAGTCTTCGGATCTTTTTTCATAACAGAATTGAATGCAGTTTGAAAGCTATTGTAAGAGAGATAGCTTTAATACATTTGACACCAAATTCATGGATAAGTAAGACAGAAGTAGTTGAAAGTCTTGTTCAATTGGCTAATCGGTTTAGTCCTAGCCATGTAAAATATGAGCTGCATATGGATATCCATGTAGTGCAACAGATGCCCTCCCTTTGTTGGGATAACTTAAAAAAATACTGGAAGACCTGATAGTCTGATTTGAATTTGTTTCTCTAACAAAGTTTTGCAAAAGAACACATTTATTTCATGGACTCTGTCTTTGTGAAACACGAGATATGGAAAATGAACAAATAAGGCTCGAAGTTCAGAAATTCTCCTGCCAGATGTAATCACCAAGAGGATGGTCTTTCAAGAAACAAATTTGAGATCAGCAGGTTCAAAAGGGGCATGTTAAGTTTCCTAGTACAAATTACAGATCCCATGCAGAAACAGGATCTACAGTTGGTGGCTGGAGAAGAAAAATGCCTTTGAGGAAAGTTTTACAAAACTTTAAAGATGCCAGAGACAAAGAGATGCCTCCTTGGTACAAATTTGAAATGGCTGAAAGATGTACTTTTACTGATAAGTAACTCAGGCCACAATCTAAGATTTAGGATATAATTCTAAAGTAGATGGAACCAGAGCTGTGACTGAATCTAAACCCTGGGCCATAGCTTGCATAGAAAAGCAAGGCCACTTACACTTAAATGTTTTTTTTTTTTTGTGTTACCCTTTCTGTATGAAACATCCTTGCCCTATATTAGAATTGGAGAACCAATGTGTTTAGGCATAGGAAGTGAAGGTCCATATGATACTTGCTAGATGGATGTAATAATAATCTTATGGTTTGCCTCAGCTCTCAGGGGATCTGTCTATTCGATGAAGCTACAGCGGGAGGAAACCTACTTGCCAGACCAAATCAAAGCTAACAGAATGACATGACCTTTTGCATCTTAGCTTTCTTCAGAAATTTCAGAAAAGGGGGACATCATGGGGAAAGCATAAAGAATACCGGATGGCCACTGGGACATCATTCCAAGAAACGAATAATAGAAAAGAAGCTGCTGCATTTGGAATTGGTTGTGGATTCATAATGGTCACAGCAGGGCTTCTGCAGAGTAAGGAAAGAGTCTCATCTACATCCTGGCTGATATGTCGCTCATGAGACGTCAGCAGACAATGACTGAGCCTGTCTAGTAATAGAATTTCCTATCCTAGAATACATGAAGCAATGAAAAAGTGATTGTGTGCAAAGGCCTACTCAGAAACTGTCATGTGCTTCCATCAAAGAGGATAGAAATAGGTTCTGCCTTGCTTGTTCAAGTAGCAAACTGCCAACTTGCTTTTGGATTAAATGGCAACAGCAGCAGGGAAAGTCTTGAAATACCTGCAAGGTTAGACAGTCTGCCCTCATTTTCGGAACACTGAGGAGCAGAGCAAGCTCTGTCTGTGTCCATGTCTCTTGGCTGGTACACTCATGAATATGCAATAAGCCCTAAAGCATCTATGGTGACTGTCACAATTGTGGTAGGGGCTAGGAACAGTCTCCAATAATAAAAAATGTGCAGACCTTCCACTAGACCCTCAGCTATTTAAAGTTATCAGGAATCACACCTCTCCTACCACTAACCTCCATAGTATTCAGACATGCACCAACATACAACCTCAAAAATCTTAGCCACTCTTGTCTTTTCCTCCAAACCCCCAAACTAGGTTTCCCCTGCACAGACCATGCTTTCTCAGTCCTTGTTCCCAAACTGTGGGAATCTCTCCCTCTTACAGATCATTCTTCTTGTCCCATTTCCTGATCAGAAATAAAAGCACATTTCAAGACTTTAGGAAAATGAAATTGCTGTCTCTCTGGTCACATAAATACCTCTTCATTCCCTTCCTCCATCTACATACCTTTCTCTGTGTGTATTTTTTGATAGTGGATCTTTCAGAATGCCAAATCTGATTTCTACTCTCTATATAATATATTTATATATCTTGTGTTTACTCAGTCACTCTATCTATAATGTTATCTATCTATTTCCTTTAGACTCTCAAGCCAACTGTGATATTAATTTTGTATATAATATATAAATAGATTTAATTGTGTCATTCACTAATATATATAATGTCATGTATCTGTTGAGTTTACCCTGGGCTGACACTGAAATAGGTCCAGTGAGATCAATGCTCTTCATGTTGTTAACAGATTCAAAACAAGAAAATGAAAAGGCATTGTAAAGTGTGTGATATAACACACACACACACGTAAGATAGTCTAATGATAAACTACACCCATACTGCAAAACTAAAAATACGCAATCATTTAGGTTTCTGCAACAGTGATATCAGAGCGCATCATTACGGTTAGAATGGACTATGTTTTGATATTCTTGTTGTTCTTATCCATTCATCAAATCTGACTGCTATAGTGACTTCATGAAGAGAAAATGCCTAGGAAACAGTTTACTAGGCAAATAGGGAATGAAAACAGATTCTTACATATCACACACCTACAGAAAATTTTGCAACACCAGCAAAACTGCTGCTCATCATTGGGATGTGGGAGGAAATAGGTTGACCCAGAAAAAACATACCAAGATGGGGAGGATATACAGACTCCACACAGAATGTACCCAAGGTCAGAATAACACAGGGAACTTCTTGCTGTAAAGTGATAATGTTACTCAGTGCACCCCTTTTGTCACCCATTCTTGTATAGCACATAACAAAACTTACTCTCAAATGAAAATGAAATCCAGTAAAGTAACTGGCTAAATCTGTAAGCTAAGAAGCAACATGGTCAGTGAATGTCCGCTAATTCCACTGGTTATGACCCAGGAATTGCAGGGATCAGAAATTAAGTCCTGTAAGAGGGCCTTTTTCCTGGTTATCCAAAATCAAAAGACAGTAGTGGAAAAAAAAACAGTGATAACAAAAAACTGTAAAACCAGAAGAAACAGAGATGTCCCCACAAACGAGAAATAGTTAAGTGAAACTTACTGTGAAGAAGCTCAGGCTTGTTCAAGAGCTTACAGAGAAGTCAGATAGGAGTCCTCGGATATATGAAGACTTGAACAGTATCTATTTTAGTTATACTAAAATCACATTCTCTGCATATAGAACATCTTGCCGATCTTTTACTTTCTGCATTAAACAATAACAATAATTGTATAATAATATGAACAAAGTATATGAATGCACAGTAGTTAGGATACTGGCTATCTGGTGAAAAGCCTATCACCCCTAGGGTATCAAAGGATATTTGCTACATCTTGACCAGCTTAGCATATTTATATCAAACATTATAAGGGGGCTTCCTATTCTATGGCATAGAGAGATGAAGTCCTGACTGTTTCTAATCAGAGCTCCAGTTTGCCTAGCAGCCTTGGCACTGAAAGAGCTGGCCAGCATAGAAACAGAAAAATAGCATGGCATATTCTCTCACCTCTCATCGAAAGGGGGAATTGCGGGATAAATCCCTATGGTGTGGATTTTGCTTAAAATCCCTGGTGCAGACCTGTGATCACAGGAGGCATACTTTGTCTTTAACGGGAACAAGGCAATTGAAACAGGTGACTTGAATGCACATATCGGGACAGACAGAACAGTTTATGAGGACTGTCTGGGCTCACATGGGTGGGGCAACAGGAATAAAGAAGGAGAAGCCATTCTAGACTTCTGTCTAGCAAATGGCTTGATAGTAGCCAACACATGGTTCAGAAAGAGAGACAGTCACATGCATACCTCTCAAGTGTACCTCATTCCATGAAATGTTCCTCATGTGGGGTCTGAAAAAGTTCATGTTCCTCAAAGATCCACATTGGCAGGGTATGTCATACATTTAGTGTCAGCAGCATTTTTACTGATATCAATGGTAAATAGAACGGAATCATATTATTTCATTAAAAGACCTGCTCTGTAAGTAAAAATATCACATTTTAGCCATCCTATGAGCTTCCTAGATTAAGTTGTTAGCAAGCCATTAGTAAGTGTTGCACATTTTACCCATTTGTTCCACATTATGAGAGGCAGTGTTCCTCATTTTGGAGACAGAAGGTTGAGAGCTATGGTCACAAGATCACATACAAGAGTAGTCAACACACAACTCAGGTAGACTTCTTCATAGTAAGGAAAAGGCACCAGGGTAGAATCCATAATTGCAAAGTCATCCCCAGTGAAACAGTCGGCCCACAGCATAAACCACTAGTTGCAACAATCACCTGCAAGCAGTGGTCAGAGAAGGCTCTAAGGTCAAGAGACCAGGCTGAAGACCTGGAAGTTGACTGGAGGGAAATTCAAGGAATTACTCAGAGCTCTAGCACCCCAAGAAGAGGAGGAAATAGGTGGAGTTGAAGAAGAATGGCAGCGCCTAAAAACAGCATGTGTTAGGACTACAGAAAAGATATGTGGCCGAGCCAGATATGGAAATAAGGTACATAAGGAAAGCTGGTGGTGGAATGCAGAAGTCCAGGAAGTCATCAAAAGAAAGGAGGAGGCAGGAAGAAGTGGGAGACTGAAAAGACTGACTAGGCTTGGAAGGACTACTGGTTGGCTAACAAAGAAGCTAAGAAAAAAGTTGCAATAGCAAAGAATAGGGCATCAGAGGCACTGTACCAACTTTTGGAAAGTGACTCAGTAAGGGGCACAAAGAAACTATATCAGGTTGCAAGGCAAAGACAGAAAGATAAAGAAGATAGACACCCTTCATAAGGGATGCCAGCAACAACCTGCTCACCAGTCCAGAGGACATCAAAGGCAGATGGAAGGAGTATTTCCTGCAGCTTCTGAATGAAGAATACCCCACAGAAGCTCTACTGCCCAAGAAACAGCCTACAATGAGCGAAGAAGAGGAACCTATCCTAGAAGAAGTATGAACAGCAAGTAAGAACTAGTAAAGCAGCAGGCTCAGATGATGTCACAGCAGATATGATAAAGATGTTGGGTGAGATAGGGTAGAAATGGCTCCTGAGGTTACTAATAGTAGTGTGGAGAGAAAGGCATATCTCAGATGACTGGAAAGTAAGCATACTTGTGCCAGTGTAGAAGAACAAAGGGGACATCCACAACTATGGGCAGTACAGAGGCATCAAACTCCTATCACATTGCGTGAAAGTTCTGGAGAGGGTGATTGATAAATGGATACGCAGAGTAGTAGAATGTAAGATGGGGGATGAGCAGTTTGGATTCAGATCAGGATGCAGCACAACTGCCCCGATGTTTGCATTGAGACAGATACTTGAGAAGAAGCTAGAGATGAGGAGAGAGTCCAACTGGGCATTCCTGAACTTGGAAAAAGCATATGACAAGGATCTAAGAAAGCTGATCTGGGCAGTACTGATGTGGTTTAAAGTCCCAGAAACATTGGTAGAATTAGTGCAGGCTATGTACAAGGACCCAATGACTCAAGTACAAACAGTGTTCGGCCTCACAGAGGGGTTCCTAGTGGGAGTGGGTGTATATCAGGGTTCAGCTCTGAGCCCACTGCTGTTCATACTGGTGATGGACTACATTAGCAAACAGGTTGTAGGGGACGGATCAACAAAGCTGCTGTATGCAAACAATGTGACAGTACAGGTAGACTCTGAGCTAGATCTTCAGCAAAGGACAGGAGAATGGAATGCAAATCTGAAGGCGCACAGGATGAAACTAAGCACAGATAAGACGGTAGTAATGGCAGCAAATTGGGGAAATCAGAAGAAGCTGAGAACAGAGATAGAAGAGAAGATAGTGGAACAGGTAAACAACTTCAAGTATCTGGGAGGAATAGTTCAGGAGAAGGGTAGTCTGAATGAAGAGGTCACAGCTAAAATCAGAGGAGCTGCAGCCAACTGGCATAGAGTCTCAGGTGTAGTCTATGACAGAAGAATGCCAAAGAAGCTGAAAAGCAAGGTGTACAAGACAGTGGTGTGACCAGTACTACTGTATGGTACAGAAACCTGGGGAGTAAAGGCAGAACAGATGAAGAAGCTACAGGTAATGGAAATGAAGTGCCTGAGAAAGGTGGTAGGATGCTCACTGTGGGACAGATGAAGAAATGAGGACATAAGAGCAGAAGCCAAAGTAGCTCCAATTGCAGGAAAGATCAAAGAGAACAGATTACGGTGGTTTGGGCACATGTGTAGAAAAGCAGGAGACAATCTGGTGAGGAAGATTTGGGACAGACAGGAAGAAGGTAAGAGGAAGTGAGGACATCCAGCAAAGAGGTGGATGGATTGTGTGAAAGAAGATCTGTGACAGTCAGGCATGAGTGTTGAAGAAGGCAGGAGTGTGGCACTGAATCAAGAGAGTTGGCGACAGTTAACACAATACCCCGACCCCATGTAGAAAAAAATGGAAAAAAGGGGACTGATGATGATGATGATGAAGGCAATTGAAGGTCATCTTTCAGGAAAGTGGGAGAAATGGCCTTGCATGCACCCATTGCATGCCAATCTGTTTGAAAGTAGCAGACATATGCAGGAGAAATAGTAGGGCCATAGCAACCACCCTCAGTACCCTGAGACGATGACATCACCACTCCTGCAACTTGAACCTTAACCAATAACAAGAATGAATGGGTCAAAGAGGTTTCCCCTCAGAGAAGTGCAAATAGGCAGACCAAGAATGTGGATGGAAGGCTCACTGTGTCCTGTGGACTGGCAATAAAAAAGTGGAATTGGGTTGGAGGACAAGGTCAAGCTATTCTGTCAACAAAAGCATTGGAAGGGTGGCTACAGATGGTGCAGACCAATCTTTAGAAGCCTGTAAATTGGGCAATACGTGTCTGTAGGTACAAATGCAAAGCGAAATGAAGGATAATGTGCTTTGGTATGGGAAATTCTGGGAAATATGCAATCTAAAAGTGGCAACAATGTGGAAGACAATGGATAAAAAAGGACCTGGGTGTTAAAATCACATTTAGCCTGAATAAAAAACGATGATGCCACATTTGGATTATCATCTCCAGTTAGAGGAGCCATAGAAATAGGTAGATAAGGCAGTTACAGTGTCTGTGCAAAAAGAGAATGTAGAACTGATGCTTTTATTAGATTCCCAAAGTGAGCATTTTTATGAAACAAGAGGTTTGCAGTACAAAATGAATGAATGCTAGTGGTGTGATATGGCTTTAACAAGAACATCAAGCATAATTCTTATCCTTGCAGTCTGAGATTATATTACCCAGTAATTTTTGATAATATTCATGTTGAATGTTACTGCCCATCAAACTTCAGAGCAACCAGTGAAAGGCTTTAGTAGGCTAGCTGTTATTTAAGCAATAACCCATGCCTGGGTGTGGGTAATGCTGGATTTACCCATGGTTGGTGTGGTTTGGTCACGAGGGCGAAGCCTGAGTGGCCAAACAAAGACAACCGTGGGTAAATCCAGCATTACCCACACCCATAAGTGGTTATTGCTATATAATGACATTATTTAAGAAAAAAATTACTTTTCTTAAATAATGGCATTGTATAATGCCTCCTTGCTGCCCTTCCGCAGCTGTCTGGTATTCTGCAGCAGTTCTAATGTACTGCGCATGTGTATGCCTACGCAGTACATCAGAGCTGTGTGTGGAAGCAATGGAGAAAGGAAGATCTCCGTTGCTTTTTTTTAAGATATCTCGCTACGTTAAACCCATTTAACATAGCAAGATTACAGCAACGGGGCTCTTCTGTTCTCCGTTGTTGTCTTAAAAAAAAAAAAAGACTTATACTAATGGAAAAAGTCCAGGCGGACCTTTCTCCATTAGTATAAGTCTGATTTAAAACATCCACGCTGAGCAATCATCGTGCATGTTTTGGAATATTAATGGGGGGGGGGGGTCATTGTATAATTTGGGTGTTCTCACAGAATATGACATGATTTTTAAGGAGTGCTCTTTTAAGAGTTGTACAAAATGCAGAAGGGTAGAGTTCTGTGAACATTTCACTGCCATCTTTGAATCACATGATACTAACCACATTAAAGATGTAGAAAACCTTAAAAACAAACATCTGTACTGCTCTCTGTTTGATTATCAGATAATACATCAAGCTTTAAGTAAACTCTTCTTCACTCTGTTGTGTACAAAAAATCCTTGGAGGCCAGTGATTGTGAAACAAGAACAATGGGAAGAGAAATTACGTGTTATTTTAAAGTTATTTCAAGCAAGGGCAAATGTGAATAACAGCTAGCTGTGTTAGATTTTTTTTTGTTGTTACAGTAATGTTTAAGAATTTGTGAATAAGTACTAATGGTTGGTTTGCTGGGTAAGACTGGCCTGAGTCAACCATTTCTTTAACGGATATAACCAGAATCTTGTACAGCAAGCTCGTACACTGCTGTCTCTCCTATAAATAACTGAGCCTTTGCTCTTTGGCATAAATCCTTAATATGTCCTTTTAGATCCAGGAAATGAGTCATAATTTTTCTAATAAAACCTTTTAACTGGAAAGCTGGAAACTGAACAAGTTTACATTTATAGGTGAGAGTTGTGCGTTTTTTTTTTTTTTTGTTTGTTTTTTTTTTTTTCAAAATGTTCCTTTATCAAAAATTAATTTGTGTGCAGCAGGGCTTACTAGGTATATGCCTGGCTACACCCTTGACTAGAAGTTAATATTAAACTTGACTTATCTGCTGCCAAAAATGTAGTGGAAGACTGGTTAATGCAGCATCAGAAGGCCACATTTGCAAACATTCTGAAGAAAGAGAAGAAGTTGTCCCTTTTTCCACAGTGAGTAACGTGTCTTTTTTTTCATTATCACTTACACCATATAGGTCACTAATTTTACTGTATTTGTCTTGCATTTGACTAACAGACCTAACAGACATAAAAATTAGTGTGGAGATAAAGTGCATTTGCTTAAAACGTACACTGAGGTACTCAAAGTATTTAAGCTTTACTTGTTTTTCTTCCTTTGCATACTCTGTATGGACATCATTCTTTGAGCTCCATGCTGATGATAAATCCACAGGCATATCAACAGAACTGCAACAAAACTCATAAAGGAGAGAAACATTCAGCCATATCAATAGAAAACAGTGCAAAAGATGAGTAACAAAGAAGGACTAAAACAGGTGATAGATCTTAACTTTCTATGTAGGTTTCAAGTTAAATAAAAATATGTACAAATTTCACAGCAGTGCCTCCACTCACAGTTTTGCTATGAAGTCCTGGGCTAGTTGTAAGCATAGAAATGCAAATTTCATGTCACAGTACATTGCAAGCACTATGGGTGTTATGTGGAAACATTTGTTACCCAAGAAATACTTTACTTTCGTAATGTAAAAGAAGATTAGGACACAGAGATGTATTTGACTTGGAAGCCCGTAGCATATTTACTTAATTTTATAGAGTATTTTGTAACCAGTGTACTGAGATGACTGTCATCAAGCATTTCAAAAAAAAAAATTACTGCCGTCACATTGCTGAACAGTGTATGCTTGCTGCAGACAGAACAGCAACATAATCTCTGCCAAGCACACTGTGAATTTACTTCAAGCATCACATATACAAAAATATACATTTGATTTACACATACACACACACACACACACACACACACACACACACACACACACACACACACACACACACACACACACACACACATTCAACTTCATAGACAGTTTGCAAGGACTCAGTGACACTATGGTCTTTACTCACATGTCTGGGTCAGGGCTGGCCTTAGCGACTGCAGCGCCTAATTTGAAACATTTTTTGGGAGCACCCAAGCCACAACACTCTTACTGTTAAGAGAAAATAGATAGATCTGTGGTCCACTACCAAAATATAACCACCTGCATATGTATCAAATGTTGATTTGTTAGGAATGTAAAAAAAAATAACAGTCACAGTAGTATAGTGCAACTTGTTGCTCTGAAACAGTACACTTTCCTTACCCAGCTTATAGTGAACTTCTGTGCACATTTCTGTGGTTTTTAGGAAAGTTAAAGAAATAATGACTACACTGTACACAGCCCCCACATAAGCTACAATGACATTCTGTGTACACCTCCAAAGTTTGATTGTAAGGAAGATTAAAGTAATGAATTAAAGTAAATTGTCTCCAACCCCCTCCCCCACAAGCTGCAGTGACCTATGCATATGTCTGTGCAGGGCCAGTTTTAGACTAAATGATGTTCAGGGAGAGGCCACTACCAAGCCTGTGAAGATCCATCCATATAGACTGGGGTCTAGAGGCCACCAGGCCCCATAAGCTTTAAGGTTTTCTGGCCATTCTCTGATGTAGTTTATACCTTATTTTTGAAAGATAGTGACTTGCAGGTTTTTACTACTACCTAGAAAAGTGTTATATATGTACTCAGCAATGTTATGTATGTCCACATACAAAAATCAGTGATATTATTTTTTACCCACCCCATAACACACACACACACACACACACACACACACACACACACACACACACACACACACACACATGGCCCTTGAAAGCCAGACCTGTCACAAGCTGAACAGACTTTTCACTCACACTTGGAGATCCTAACAAGATTCTGTTAACTGGCACTAAGCACTGTTAAGATTGGGTTTCATTCTAGGGAAAGTATAACAAGTTTATGTTTTTTCCACTGAGTTCAGAACATGATTATGGAGCTCCATGCAATATATCAGCTTAGAGGATGGAATGGAATAATGAAAATGCAGTTTTGTTAAGAGGAATGGAGCAAAATTCTGAGTCAAAACAGGGCTGTCACTGAACATTAGAAGAGTTAAGAGGTATGGTGCGATTCCACTAATAGCATGCTGAAAATGAACTTCTCGAAAGTTTACAGTCTGCAGACTTACAAATGTATAGAAAAATATATGCACATAAAAATAAAAAAATAAAATAAAAAGTAAACATATAAAAACATATATCAATGCAAATACAAGTGCAACAAAGTTTAAACTTTATGCATGGAGACAATGTGAATGGAAATGTGAATGGAACAAGTGATGCAATGGCAGGCAGATAAGATCCTTTTCCAACCACAGAGAAATTTCTTTCTTTTGTTCTACTCTTTCTGCACAAATTGGTATAACTCGTTTTGAGCAGTTGTTATACTCAATGAATTTTTCACTTGAGGAGAATTCTGGTGACATCATTAAAAGGAAGATTCACAAATTAGAAAGGGACCTCCGAGATTATAGCTCAGGGAACATTTTCAAGAGGATAGTTAAACAAAATACATATGGGGGCTCTTATCAAGCCCACAGACAAAGGTCAAAACATAGTTGTGTTGCACTATATGCAATATTTTAACATGTGTATGGATCATCTTTCTGACAGTAATGTATATCGTATGGCTAGTGAACATGAATATTATGCAGCTATAGATAGCTTTAACTAACTTGTTACATAAGAGTTACAGACTTGGCTACTTTTCCAAACAAGATGTGGAAGTTAAATTTAAAGTGGAAGGCAGTTGTTTGGCAAAATTTTACTGCCTACCAAAAATCCACAAGAAAGTTTTTTCCCCCTCCTGGAAGGCCAATTGTGGCAGTTGAAAATTATTATTTTACATAATATGAGTCTATTTCTTCATACTTATTTGATTAGGTATGTTGTTTGTTTAAACTCTTATGTAAGAGATTCTTTTCATTTTCTAAAAAAATATTGAGTCCATCACTCGTCAAGAAGTTTTTTATTAAACATCAGCTGGGACTTGAAGCTTTTAAGTTTTTCCTAGGCACTAGCCTGCTTAGTACTTTTGTTATAGAGCCCCATATGCATTTTGTTTGATATATGTTTTTATATGTTTACTTTTTATTTTATTTTTTTATTTTTATGTGCATATATTTTTCTATACATTTTCTGTGTCTGTTTTAATAAATATTTAATAGTTAATTGGGTGTGTGGGGTGATGTGATTAGGAATGAGGGGTATTTAAATAATTTTATATGTATATTCTTTACTCTGAAGAAGTCTGTTGTATTGTCAGATGAAAGCTCTCAGTGTTATATTAAATATTTTTTGTTTGTTCTGGTCTGCTATTTTTGTTTTATTTGGTTTGGTTTGCAGCACATATTTTCAAAACGTAATAAGCTGCCTTTCTAAAGGTAAAAAAATCTACAGCTGAAACATTCAAAGGAGAGGGTTAAAATGCACGTACTTCCAAAAACACTGAAATATATCTTAAGAGTTCTTGGGTGCTTACCTGAGTAAGTCTGCCGCCTCATATTTTCTCATCATTTTATGACAAATAAAACTGCAATATTTTAAGTTTGTTTTTCTGTGTGGTGTACTGCCTACAAGGTGTTCTTGTCAAGTAACAACTGACAAGAAAGTTGCTGGTTTAAGATTGTGAATCCTCCGAGTAAGAAAAACTCACCACGGTCACAGATTTAATGGTATAACTTTCATTGTAATTATTTTGCATTCCTTGCATGCTTGAGTGTATGAATAAATTATGATAATCACAGAAACAGTACTTAGAAATGAAAATTGGAGTTTGCATTAATTTTGGAATACTTTTAAGTTTTTATGTATTTATTTACTTACTGATTTTTTTTATTAGATAAGTTTACTTGACCACTAGAGCCCATCTTTGGTCACAACCTAGTTATAAACAGGGCCGGCCTCATGCATAGGCAAACTAGGCAGCTACCTAGGGTGACATGCTTGAAAGGGCACTTTTTCTCTAGTTATTCATTTATTTATTGTTTGGAACATTTTTTTTTCTGTGCTCTAAAATATAAATAAATAAACAAATAGTCAGATAGATAGGTAGACAGATAAATAAATAAATCCAGCCCCTGCTGAAAGAAAATTTGCTCATGGCACAACGGAGTGCTTAGGGGGTTGCTTCAGTTGACTTAACATTCAAGTCAAGTCATATTAAGCTTAAGTTTTGTGAGGTCATGGGACTAGAAACATGGTAAAATTCAAATGTAGGCAAAAATGCACCTGAAGGAGTTTTAAGTATAAATCTCTAATGTGTGGCTTTACTGACTGACTGACTGTAATATTTATTTTTTATTTATTTCACATTTGTTAACCAAGATAGTCCAACTGGACAGCAAGTGTCCATTTTCAGCAAAGTCCTGGGGAGAAAAGCTCCAACAAAAATAGAAAAAGAGAATGCAAATTACATTAACATGAGATAAAAAGTTGCAGATTACTTTAACATAGTATAAAAAGTTACAAGTTGCTTACAATAAGTCAGAGCATAGATATGTTTGCAGGTGGATGTCATAATATAAAGATATTTCAGTTGATAGCAATGAGTATTCTATTATTGGATAAAAGATGACATTTTTATACAGAATGAGCATGGCAGTTTGCAGTATTCCACTGATGGACAGTTGAACAGATGTCTATTTGTACAAATATTTACTTACAATATTTACAATGAGCACTGAGATGCATTCAGATGAATATTGTACAGTCTGAACAGCGACCTTGACAGAGCATGCACCTGATTTGTTAAAAAGGTTTCCCTATAGTAGTATGTTGGTTTATGGCAGTTTGTTACAGTTGCATAGATGGTTGGAGTAGATATATGATTTTAGGAGAGTCTTAAAGGAGGATGTAGAATTTAGAAGCCTAAGATCAGGAGGAAGGTTGTTCCAGGTCTTGGCAATTTCATGGGAAAAAAGAGATTCCCCTGAGTTGTTTTTGCAAGAGATGGTTTCAGTTAAGGCTTTGTTGCTAGAGTGTAGTTGTCTATTAGGATTGTGGAAGTTAAGGAGTTTGTTCAGGGCAGGTGTTTTTTTCAGGGTAGTACAGTATATGGTGGGCTAAGTTGAGTTGGTGATATTTTAGTAGGTTGGGGAATTCTAGCTAATGTAAGGTTTATAGGGCATGGCAATGGTGGGAACATGACTTGGCACTGGTGGCAAATCTGGCGATTTTGTTGTAGCAGGTGGAGAGTTTATTTAAGTCAGTTTTATTTAGGTTTGTTAGTGAGGAAGAAGCATATTTGTGGACAGAAGATGAGTTCTAGCTATGGCAATATCAGATTCTGAGGTACCTTTTGCATCTAGAGAGGGAGCCTAGTTTTTTGTGGACCTTAGAGATGGTTGTTGATTTGTGTTTATTAAATTTGAGTTGTTGGTTAATGGTAATTCCTAGGAGTTTTGCCTCAGAGACTGAAGCAATTTGGGTGTTATTGGTGGATAATATGGAAAAGGGGAGGTTAGTGGGTTTGTTTGGGTGGAACAGCAAGAGTTGGATTTTTGGGGGTTAAGTATAAGTTGTGAGTTATTGAGCCAGTTCTCAATTTTAGTAAAGGTTAGTTGGGCTTTTTGCTGAAGAAGTTGGATGTTGGGTGCAGAGAATATGAAGGTTGTGTCATCAGCGTATTGGACTATATCGGCCTTTGTGGTAGCTGGGTGAAGGTGAAGATATTAAAGAGAAGTGGCCCGAGGCTAGAACCTTGGGGTATGCCTAAGGTGATTGGTAGTGAGGGGATAGGGAGTTTATCCATTTGACAGACTGGTATTGGTTGTCTAGGTAGCTTTTAAACCGGAGCAGAGTGGTGGTGTCGAAGCTAAGGTTAGAGAGAGAGGTTAGAAGTTTTTTGTGAGATACCATGTCAAATGCCTTGGATACACCAAGAAAGGTAGTGGAGACTAGTTTACCTTGGTTCCTATAGAAGTTTATAGTGTTACTGAATCTGAGTATGGCAGTGGAGATACTGTGGGATGGGTGGAAGCCATGTTGGGTTGGAGAGAGAATGTTACTGGAGAGGAGGTGGGAGAGGATTTGGTGATGTCTGCATCTCTCTAGAATCTTTGACAGGGGTAAAAGAATTGCTATTGGGCGATAGCTAAAGAGTTTGCAAGAGGGTGCACCTTTGTGAAGGGGAATGATGAAAATGGTTTTCCACAAGGTTGGCACTGTGTTTTTGGTAATGGATCTGTTAATTAGTAATGAAATAGGATAGGCTATGACTGTGGATGTGAGTTGGAGTTATTCAGTGGGGATGTTGTCAGCGGTGAGGGTGGTGGGTTTGAGTTTAGTTAGTAATTTCTGTATGTAGGATGTTTGTACTGGCATAAGTGAGAAGGGACTACAGTCTTGTTGATTTATAGGGAGTTGGGGGATGTTGGTGTTGGTGGAGTCATTTATGATTTTAAGTATGGATGAGGTAAATTAGTTGTGAAATCTGCAGGAGATATCGAGATCTATGCCAGGTATATTGGGGTTATTGTGGTGGATTTAACAGGCTGAAGGATATTGTTTACTGTTGCCCAGAATTTCTGAGGGTTGGTATTATATTTCCTTTGTAGGGAGAGGTAGTAGTTTTATCTAGTTTTACTTGTTTTTTGGCCTTATTCCGAAGTTCAAGAAAGGATTGCCTAGTTGTGGGTGTTCTATGATAGTGCCAGATTTTCCAGGCTTTGTCCCTATTTTGGAGTAGGGTTCTTGTGTTTTTGTGGAGCCAGAGGGTAGGGTTGCTGTGTATCCTAATTGTTTTTATGGGGGCTAGTTGGTTGAGGCTATTTAGAAATGTAGAGTTGAAGTATTCAACTACACTATCTAGTGGAAGGGTGTTGATGGGAGACCAGTCATAGTATTTTAAGGCCCTGAGGAAGTCATCTTTGGGGAAGTTTTTACAGGAGTGGGTTTGTAGGAGGGAGGGAGAGTTGGTGATTTTTAGCCTATGCCTAAGTATGAAGGTAGGGTTGTGGTCACTAAGTGTGTTGGCCAATGTGCCCCATAAATGGGCAGTACTGGGCTGATTGGTGAGGATCCAGTCTAATGTGGATTCTTTTTGTGGCCTTATCAATCCGTGCAGGGGACTGGATGAGTTGGGTAAAATTGTATAGATTTATGTGGCAGGTGGGAGAGGGAGAGTGTATATAGCTCCAGTCAAGATTTACATCACCTAGTATGGTGGTTTCCTGGGGTAGGGAGTGGGAGGCCCAGTGGAGTATGGATTCAAAGATTGGAAGGTTCTCGCCTGGGGGTATATAGATGCTTATTAAGTTAAGATGTTTGTGTTGATTTAGGTAGAGTTTTGCAAGTAAGGTTTCAGCATGTTTGAAGTCCGCGGTCTGTATGTGTAGGAGTTGAACATTTAAGTTACTTTTATGAAATGGGGCTATTCCACCACCTCTTTTGGGTACCCAGTCAGACCTAAGAATATTATAACCAGGTGGGGTTATGGAATTGTCACTGATATGTGTTTTAAGCCATGTTTCAGTGATGACTATGATGTTGAGGTTGTATACAGAGATGGTGGAATGAAGTTCTTCTATTTTGTTCATTATACTGCGGATGTTTAGGTTTGGGATTAGTAAGTCATTGGGATTTTGTTTGGAAGGAAGGTGGCAATTATTCTTGTTTTTGGTGGGGGTTACAGGGCCAGGATTGGGGTGAATATTACCACCTAGTAGTAGTTGGGTAGATATGGATGCAATAGTTTTGAGATACAGTATTATTAGGGAGTTGAATAAGAGATTTGGTTGTCTTTTGGATGAGTGGCAAAATACTTAGAAGGAACAGGATAAATGGGGGTTTGGGAGTTTGGTGTTGGGAGTATTCTTGTAGGCCTAGGGGGTTGTTTTTGTTGTGGGGTAGGGTGGGTGATTTTGGGTTGCTATAGTGGGTGGTTGGGAGATAGTAACTGGTTCTGATGATGGCTATGGTGAGACATGTGAGTAGAGAGGCTAGTGATAGAAGAGTAGTATGTTGAAGTAGAGGCATATTGAAGTGGCAATTGGTAAAGGAGGGAGGTTTTTGTATTAAATGGGGGATGTGTAGTGGGTTGGAGGGGAGCTGTTTGGTGTGAGTGTTGGAATAGGAGGGGGTCAGACTGGAGTGGGGGAGGTTATGGGAATTGTTGGGTATTGGATGTTGTTTGGGGAAAGTAATGGATGGGTAGTGTTTAATTGGCTGTTCGGTGAGGTTTAGTGTGTCAGCTGATTTGGGGATGGATAAATGTAGAAGTAGCAGGGGCAGGTGGGGAATGGGGGCAGGGTAGGGGAGCGGAGTGAGCCCGAGCATAGCAAGGGGGAACGGAGTGGGTTGACCTGGCTGGGAGAAGCACAAAGAAAAACAATCTATCAGGTATGTCTGTGAGCAGGTAGGCTGAAGGGTCACAATGCTGAGGGAGAGAGGGACAAAGGCTAGGGCAGAAGAGAGTAGGCAGAAAGTGAAATGGTCTTCTGCAAAGAATGGCTGTATGTTAAGGTAGCCACTGCTTTAACTTAGAGGGCAAGAGCACCAAATACCCTAATTGGGATAATAGTAAAGATTTTACCAGAAAAAATACATGTATATGAGGAACAGAGATAAAAAATATGCAGCAAAATCAGGGACATTAAGAATTCTGGAAGTTTTAGGTTTAGGGATCAGTTGGAGACTGGGTGTTTGGAGAAGTGGAGTTTAAAGTTTAGGGAACAATCAGGAAACTTACGGTTACTAACTGAAAGGTACGTATTATAGTTAGGGTTAGGGAGTAAGGATTCAGGTTAGGGTGAGTGACCAGGAAGTAGTTTTAGGGTTAGAGTTAGGGCTCTGACATGGCTATATAGCTCAGTAGGGATGGGTAGTGGCAGGGCTAGGTAATTATATAAGTTCTGGTTAGTGGCTGTTAGAGCACTTGTTATTTAGAGCAAGTGAGAATGAACTGGTGACTGTGAATAAGTGACTGTGAACTGGTAACAGTGAACAAGTGACTGTGAAGCAGTGACAGTGAATAAGTGCCACTGAACTAGTGTGTTTTGAGCTACTGACACCCAAGCAATTGTTCTAGATACATGTGTTGGCATATGTATTATGTCATATATAATAAAGAAATGTGTGAGAACAAAAAGGGACAAGTTAAGGTAACAGTATGGCAGCCAAAAGGAAGCATCTTTGGTGAATAAATGGGGAAAAAATCCTAAAAGACAGTAGCAGAAGTCAAGAAGGAGTGGGTTGGTTCAATGGTGCAGAAGTGGGGCATCCATTTACATCACTGATGCTCTAAGTTCAAGAATGGACTTGTGACATTGGTTGAGCCTGTCAGGGTGAATAATAGGAAGCAGTGATGGCCATCTTTGCTATTCCAGGATGGAGGGTTGATCACTCATGGAGACCAAGAATCTTGTAGGCTAGTCTCAGAATAGACAGCAATTAGCACCGGATGTCAATGCAATAGCCACTCACACAGCTAGAAATGTTGAGAAGATGATGGCTCCCATCTCCTTGTTTGCAATATCCGTTTGGTTCCCTTGCTCCTGGGACTAACATACTGTGTTACTGCAAGGTTGACTTCCTGACTATTTAACTGACCAGTCCTGCAATGGATAACATTCATAGAGACTCAGAAAGGAGGCATTGTGGTATCCTAGGCTGGTAGAGCATGGAAGCATTAGGGGATACAGCCACAGGCAGCATGGGGCTAGGGAAAAAATAAAATAAAAATAATTGTTTACATTGTTAGTACAGAAAGTAAAAGCATGTCATATATTGTTAGGCATGATCTGCAGGTTATTTAATAATAACAAAGTAAAATGAGACTAGATGGACCAATAAGTCTTAAGTTTGCTTTCATATTTATTACTTCGGTGTTTCTATGTTTTAATAATGTTGCTTTCAGCTTTTTACTTAATGAAAATAAGGTGGATTGTTCAATCACAGTAATGTCATACAACAATAAACCTGTTACAAAAATGAAATTCTTATCCCTTTGTTCCAACAAAAGTTATTTATGTAAGAAATGAAACACTAGAATACACATCAATATACTTCCAGCAGAAACACTGATGCACTTCTACTAAAGCAATAACTGAAATTTTATGGATCATAGTTATAAAATCTGTTTAATGATATATGACCTGCAGTGCCTTAAATTCATTTTACTTTAATGAAACATATATCTTCATTAACCATATTAATCAAAAAAGTAGCAAAGCCCTCAGAATATATACTTTATTTATTTGTATAATATACATAACTCATTGAATTTATCCAGCATGCTAAATGGACTCTCATTTATTTTTTTTAATTCTTATATGTCACAGAAGCATGCAATTATATTTTAGAAGGCACATTCAGTCCTCTATATGATGGCTGATATAGACTTGGAGTTACCAATCCAGATCTATAGTGATAGTAAGTATATCACATTCAGTTTGGCTTCAATTAGGATTTTTTACTTACTATCATGATAGATCTGGATTGGTAACTCCATCCTCATCAGTGTTAGGACTAAGACCAGCAGGACATATACCAGCTGTGAGAATTTTCTCAGGCTACCCTGGTCCTACACCTTTAGTCATAATCATCTGCAAAGAAGGACCCTTTTCTGGATCTTGTAAATCTGCAGAAGGCAGAATCAAAACATAACAGAAATAACTAAATAAGAACTACATACAAACAATCCAGGCTGGGGGGTGGTGGGAGGAAATGTTGATGAAGTTTGAACTACAAGTCTAGATCAGCCATCATAGTAAGCAAGTAACTTTTGTACCGAGGGTAGTAGTTCCATCCTCTTCACCTTCAGGCCTGAATCCCAAGCTGTTGTCTTGGATGGATCCTCATGAAAAAAATGCCCTGAACAGTGGTAGCACCGAAGAAAGACACATTCATCTAGAGATCACAATCACCCAGAGGTATTGCTAACTTGACTAGCTCCCTGTGCCAGTCACACGAACTAGTACAGTGCATAATTTGCCTCCCCCTAGCTCTTCAGCTGAAGAGTAAATATATATATATTAAAAAAAAAAAAGCAACGGCAGCAAAAAAATAAAATCTTCAGACCTACATATTATTCTAAGTATTGCCAGGCAATCACGATCCACCAAATCAACCCCCCCCCCCCCAGCCCTCAACACAAAACTTAAAAAAAAAACCTTTCACAACAGAATTGAATGCAGTTTGAAAGCCATTTTAAGAGAGTTAGCTTAATACATTTGCCGGCAAATTAATGGATGAATAAGACAGAAGTAGTTGAAAGTCTTATCTGATTGGCTAATTGGTTTAGTTCTAGGCAAGTAAAATATGAGCTGCCTATGGATATCCATGTAGTGCAACAGATGCCCTCTGTTTGTTGGGATAACTTGAAAAAATTCTGGAAGACCTGATAGTTTGATATGAATTTGTTTCTCTTACAAAGTTTTTTCATGGACTCTGCCTTTGTGAAACATGAGATATGGAAAATGAACAAATAAGGCTTGAAGTTCAGAAATTCTACTGGCAGAAGTGATCACCAAGAGGAAGATAATCTTCCAAGAAATAAACTTTAGATCAGCAGGTTCAAACGGGGTATGCTAAGTTCCCTAGTACAAATTACAGATTCCCATGCAAAAACAGGATCTATAGTTGGTGGCTGGAGAAGAAAGATGTCTTTGAGGAAAGTTTTACACCCTATAAAAATGCCAGAGACAAGGAGTTGTCTCCCTGGTACAAATTTGAAATGGCTAAAAGATGTACTTTTACTGATAAGTAACTCAGGCCACATTCTAAGACTTAGGATATAATTCTAAAGTACATGTAACAAGAGCTGTGACTGGATCTAAACCCTGGGCCATAGCTTGCATAGAAAAGCAAAACCACTTACTCTTAACTGTTTTTTTTTTTTGGTGTTGAATCTGTGAGCAGAAGTAAGAATCTGGGCTACCCTTTCTGTATGAAACATCCTTGCCCCATATTAGAATTGGAGAACCAATGTGTTTAGGCATAGGAAGTAAAGGTCCATGTGATACTTGCTAAATGGGTATAATAATAATCTTGTGGTTTGCCTCGGCTCTCAGGGGATCTGTCTATTAGATGAAGCTACAGCAGGAGGAAACATACTTGCTAGACTAAATCAAGGCTATCAGAATGACATGACCTTTTGCATATTATCTTTCTTTAGAAATCTGAGAAAAAAGGGACATCATGGGGAAAGCATAAAGAATACCGGATGGCCACTGGGACATTATCCCCAGAAACGAATAATAGAAAAGAAGCTGCTGCATTTGGAATTGGTTGTGGATTCATAATGGCCACAGCAGAGCTTCTGCAGTGTAAGGAAAGAGTCTCATCTACATCCTGATATACCATCCATAGCACTTCAGAAGACAAGGACCGATCCTGTTTATTAATGGAATTTCCTATCCTAGAATACACGAAGCATTGAAAAGGTGATTGTGTGTAAAGGCCTACTCAAAAACTGTCATGGGCTTCTATCAAAGAGGATAGGAATGGGTTTTGCCTTGCTTGTTCAAGTAGCAAACTGGCAACTGCCAACATACTTTCTGAGTAAATGGCAACGGCAGCAGGGAAAGTCTTGAAATACCTGCAAAATGAGATAGGCTGCCCTCATTTTCAGAACACTGATGAGCAGAGCAATCTCTGTCTGTGTCCACGTATCTTGGCTGGTACACTCATGAATATGCAATAAGCCCTAAATCATCTACTGTGACCATCACAGTTGTGGTAGTGGCTAGGAAGAGTCTCCCTGGAGATAAATTGTACTCCTGCATCCGCCAGCTGAGATGACTTTACACTTCCTGTAGATCTTCATGGAGACGGTTATAGGAGTCAATAAATGGTTCTTCTGTATCCCAGGTATCCACTGTAATAGTCTTAAGTGAAAATGTGAATTGGGAACCACAGAAATTGATGCTGCCACAAGTCCTAGCACTCTGAGGCACAATGATGCTGTCACAGATTGTTTTTGCAGAATCTATGAGATTCTCTACCTTCTGTGATTACTCCTTGTTTATGAATTAGTTCTGTTTAATTTTTTGTGAATTTCTTCACTTGATTTTGCCTGCAAGTGCTCTACTGTAATCAGGATACTACCCCTGTAAAGAGCAAACTAATTATATAAGATTACTGCCTGTATGGACTGAATTCTGTCCTGTGGATGTCTGGCCTAAAGAAGAGGCAACCCTGCAAAAGCGCTAATCTCAATAAACTTGTCGAATTTTTATTGTGTTTTTTATCTGGAGGCCATGTTGGCTAACCCACAGTTTGTTGTTTCCTGTGGATGAAAAGCTCAGCAAAATAGTGTCCACCCTGCACCTTATGAATGCGATGGACAGGATGTACATCAACTGCATGGACTTTGTGGTGCACCTCATTATCGCTAAAGACTAGAATGGAGATAGAACACAGTATCTGGAGATCATTTCACTGTGCATCATGGGAGGCATCAGGAGAAAATCATCCAACTATTGGCAGAGCCCAGTCCTTGGTAGTCTGAGATGTACTGCAACCACCACCATGCACTTGTTGAACACCTGAGTCAAGACTAAATGGAGTAAACAGAAACTGAAAATGATTGGCCCTGTTGTGGAACCAAAGAAATCTTGTTGACAAAGACCCATGAAAAAATAGGTACAAATCTGTGTAATAAAAAAATATAGGCGTATAGGCTGGAGGATAAAAACACACTGTTATTTATTACATAAATAAAATAGGTAAGCGCTTTCGAGGCAATCTTCTTCATCAGACCTTAATACAGAATACAACATTTAAATAAAACCAACAACCAATAAAAACACATCTTAAAAATCAGTGTGGTAAAGCTCTTTTTTCAAAAGAGGTTTTAAAGGGACGGCACTATTAATGCCAGGGTGCAAATAAGCCTTAAAGTCCATAATCCATCTCAGTTCAATATCTTCAGTCTCATTATTAATATCACCTTCTCTCAAACTTTCATTAATGTTTTTGTAAAACCAAAGTAAGTCTATGAAGGCATTGGCTAAGCATGTGTCAGCTCTTGGTGTTCAACATGGTTTTAAATTTTTGGTTTTTGGCATCTTTTGTGATGAGGTGAGCCACGTAGAAGGATTTCCTGACCACTGTGACGATGTGATTATCAAAGGAGAGACTACTGTCCACCTGTGCCCCAAAGTCTCTTATCACATTTTCAGTGTAGACTACCAGCTATGTGGTAGTTCATGGGTACAGAGTTTTTACCAAAGGGGATGACAATACACTTTTTGGCATTGAGCTTCAGGCCATGGCTTTGACACCAGGCATCTGTCTCAGTGAGGCCCTTTTGTAGTATGTCCACCCCATTAGGAGTTTCGATTATGGTTCCTAGTTTGCAGTCATCTGCAACCTTTGTTAGCCAAAGACCTTCTGTGTTAGCCTGTACTTCAGACAAGTAGATACCAAACAGGAGAGGACCCATGAATGAACCCTGTAGTACTCCACTTGTCACTGGTCTGAAGTCAGATTTGGAGTCTGCTACTTTCACAGTGTGGGTTCTATCCGTGTGCCAGTTGGCAACCCATCTTGTGACATAGGGATTTATACCTAGTTTAGTGAGCTTATCTATAAATCCAGAGTTGGGGATGGTGTTGAAAGCCTTGGCTAGATCTAGATAATCTGTGTAAACCACCTTACCCTCATCTATGGCTTTGGTGACTGCTTCAAAGAAGTCAATCAGGTTTAGGAGACATGATCTGCCTTTTACAAATCCGAACTGGGTAGGGTCCAGAGTTTGGAGATTACCAATGTCTTTGTTTATGAGTTCCATGATGATACATTCCATGGCCTTGCAGACCAGGCTCATCAGGCTAATGGGGTGGTAGTTCCCAGGGTCCATCTTGGCTCCCCCTTTGTGGAGTGGGATAATCATCACGGTACGCCATTCAGTGGGCACAAAGCCTAAGGTGAGGCTATGATTGAACATGGTACTTAGGTAGGGTGCCAGTTCATTCTGTAGTTCATGTAGAACACAGCCTGGGATATTATCAGGTCCCATGGATGCTGTGTTCTTGGCTTTGGAGAGTGTGTTTTTTACCTGTGCAGCCGTGATTACAGGAACTTTGCATTCTTCTGGTATAGAGATGGGCCCTCTAGGGGGTGAGAGGGGGGTAAAGTTAGCACTGAACCTATCTGCCAGGATGTTGGCAATATCAGTTGGTTCTGTAGATTTAGTGCCATTGTGCTGTAACTCAGAGCAGATCTGAGTGTTGCCATTGAGATTCTTGACATAGCTATAGAATGCTTTGTGGTTGTCTTTAGAGTCAGTGGCAATTTTATTTTCGTAACTAGCTTTGGAGGATTTTATGAGGGATCTCAGCTTCTTACTGAGGTTGACCAAGGAGTTCCTCCAGTCGTGGGATTTTACTCTTTTTTGCAACAGTTTCTTTCTTCTTTTTTAGAGTTTGTTTATGGCAGGGGACCACCAGATTGGCTTCCTTTTTTGGAGGATAGCATATTGGTTCTATTAGGGATAGCATGACCCATGCACTCGTGTAAGTGCTTATAAAGTGCATTTGTGTAGGATTCAGCAGTCGTACCTCTATTGTCCATCTGCTTGGGTGTCATGAAGTTTGCCACTTCTGTTTTAAGAAGTATAAAGTGGGCTTTGGAGACGTTTTTTATGGTGTTTTCCCTAATTGGGGGTGGGGTTGAGATGTGGATGTCTAGGGTGATTAGCTTGTGGTCGGATATGACCATCGAGGAATTGACATCTGGTGTAGAACACCGGTTGCCCATGTTGGTAATGACCAGGTCTAGGATATTGCTGCCCCTGGTGGGGGTGTGAATAAGTTGATCCAAGGCGTTGGAATTTATGAAATCCAGAAAACGTTGAGTAAAAGAGTTGGTACATGAGTAGTTTTCCCAGTTAATGGTGGGGTAGTTGAAATCGCCCATTATTAGGGTGTTAGGTTGTACCCTAATACTTTCCAGTGTATCAAGAAATGAGGAGTGGGAATCCTGGGGCATGGTGGGGGGTCTGTAGCAAGCTACAATTTGGATTGTGGTCTTGCCCAGAGTTAGTTGCAGTTGGATAATCTCGGATGCATTATGCTGTGCAACTAGCCTGGAGGTATGGATATCCTTAATGAATATGGACATGCCTACACCTTTAGTGCTTCATTCTGGGTTAGGTGGCTGAAAGGTGTGGTATGAATTATAGCCTGGTAATGCAGGGGTGCTCTCTGGAGCTTTGAACCAGGTCTCTGTCACTGCACAGATGTCGATGTTCTCCATTTTAAGGAATGCCTCGAGTGAGTGCATTTTGAGGTTTAGACTTCTAGCATTGAGTAGCATTACCCTCAGATTTTGCTTGCTTGTGCCTGTTATGGTGGTGAATTTGTCATTTGAACCTTGCCTAAAAAAGGCACTATGGGGTGAAAAGAGCCTTAGCCAGTATCCGGAATCCCAAGGGTGACAGGTGCAGGCCATCTCTGGCAAAGCATCGTGGTCTGTCGATCATGTCATCCCAGGCAGACAAATACTGGACCCCCTTAGAATGACACCAGAAGCTTAGCCAATTTTTGAAGTCAATTATTTTGTCCGAGTACAGTGGCATCTTTCTGGGTGATGGCAAAATGCTACTCAGGGCCAGGGTCATACCTGCCTGGGCTACAAGATCGGATAGCTCCTCCATGTCTCTTTTCATGTAGTCCATGGAGGTACATCTCAGGTCATTCACACCAACATGCACAACGACAGTGTCATATTTGTACTTGTTGTGGAGTGACCTGAGTGTGTGCATTATGTGGCGGATCCTGGTACCTGACAGGCAGCTGACAGTAACTTTCTCTTTGTTTAGCCTGGTGAGTGGAACATCAGTGTGCCTGACTAGAGAGTCATCTATGACTAGAGTGTTGGGTATGTTGTTATGCCTTATCGGCTGTGGTTGAGTGGCACACTGAGTTTGTGGGCTATGTGTCATTTGGGTTGTGTTGGGGGGGTGGAGTTTGCTTGCATTTCTGCTTTGGAGGTCCCTGATGCTTGGGCAGGTTTTTGTTGAGAGCCTCTGTAAATGTAGGTGTGTGTTTTGTGTTTCTATGTGTGTGTTTTGGTGGAGCAGGTTTTGAGGGACTCTGTGATGAGTGCGGTGTGGTGCAAGTGTTTACCTTCTCCTCTTGACTGTCTAGTCCAGTCTTGGGTGAAGAGAGCTTTGCTTCCAGTTTGTCTATATAAGTACACTCTCACAGGTTGTAGTGTTGGGTGGTAGGAGAAGAGGGTTGTCCGTGTACATAAGGCAATTGCTGCATTGCCCTACGATGCCCAGATTCATCAGGTAGACAGGAGAAATCACCGGGAGCTGACCCTTAGATATGCCTGGATAGGTGCTTATTTATTAAGTACTAAAAACTGCTTTCCTGTAGACAAGTGAGGAAAGTTGAGTGCTGTAGTAATTTGCAGCATATTTAGTGCTTATGTCGGGATTTTTCCCTTTCCTCCATATACTAAGGGTAACCACTTAATTCCTCAGCAATTAGGATGTCCATGAAAGCCACATTTGTATTTTCCACAAAATCTGTTAGCTGAAGTCAGGCTTACAAGTTCATCCAGTAGCTGCAGCTCTGGCCAAACACTCAGTTGTGTTAAATACATACATACAAATATTTCAAGCATGGGCAAGAATGCTCTTTTAGCCTGCCAATATGCCAAAACAGTTATTCCCATGATGTGTCCAGGCTGTTTGTAAAAATATCGAAGCTAATGCCTGCTTTAATGTAATTTGGTAGTCTGCTCCATGTATCAGATACTGTCTCAAAGAACCAATTAGTACACTTCTCATTCCTAGAAAATCATCTACACATTGTCTGATAATTCTCTACTACTTTTTGATAATCTCAAGTATTCCCAGAGGTAGTTGTTTCTAAATGCCCTATATACCTGAATAAGGTCTCATCTTAAATATCTATATGAAACACTCTACAAGTTCACATACTTTAGTCTTTCATAATAACTTAAATTGTCACATCCATGAATGTCCTTGGAATATTTCCACTGTACTCTTGCCAGTTTACTCATGCGTGTTTTCTTATAATGTTTCCATATTGTGATTCCATATTCAAGTTTGGGTTTAATGTAATTAACAAACCATAACTTCACCATTTCTGATATCCTACACTTTATAAATCGTTTTATACAACCTGTAGTTCTAAAGAATTGGTTGATATGATTAGAAATACTCAAGGCTGGATCTACCCATGTACCCAGGTCCTTATATGAATTTACATTTTAAATCACTGTGTGCTGTATTAAATGTTCACCTTTCAATTTGTGTCTCCCAAATCTCATATGGTTAGTGTTTGATGTATTTATCAGCATATTACTCTCCTGTGCCCAAATGTTCAATTTACTTAAGTTCTTTTGCAGACATGTCTTGTGTGTAACACATGTAATCAGTTTACCCATTTCCAAGTCATCTGCGTACAGACTGTTGAACACCTCGGATGAAAAAGTTAGATCTGAAAGATACAATCTAAACAAGTATGGGTCAGTGAGAGGAAGCACCCTGACTGTAGCCAAGAATTTCACCTGACGAATTATTGCATGTACTTGCCATATCCTATTTATAAGCCATGCAGATCAATACCTAGTTGTGTTAATTTACTAAACAGTGTTTTGTGCATGACAACATCATAGTCTGGTATGGAAACTGCTCATACCCAGATTGCAAGGCATTAGAGAAGGTTGTAAAGCAGGCCGGGAAAATCACAGGATCAAACCCCCAGTCCTTAAAGGACCTTTACTCTTGCAGATGCTATAGCAGAGTTGTGAAACTGATAAGGGACACGTATCAACCCGTACATGGAGTGTTCCACCTCCTGTCTTCAGGGAAATGATACAGAAGCATCAAGATTCAGGAATAGTTTCTTTTCACAAGTGATCAGACTGTTGAACAAATCATCTTAACAATGTTAACTCTCCCTCAGTTTATGAGGACATCATAAGTGCAATATGATTGCCTGACTATCGGAGAATTAAATTATTCTATTTATCTAAGTCATGCAAACTGAATTAATTATTACTTGCACAAGTATGGGATCTGTGAATTATACTATGCTGCTATCCTATCTTAAAAATGTTGGTGGGTAAGTTATCTATGTGTGTATTTATATATGTACTGTGAAGAATTTCTTCTATTATATTATATGCTTCCTTCATCCTCTTATGAAAATTGTTTTTCAATGCACACAGGCCTGAAGCAATGAAGTTTCATATAGTGATACACTGCATTTGTTGCTCTGAATGACAATAATGTTTACTTTGACTTTGACCCTGTCAAATGCTGAAGTTAAATCTATATAAATTGCATCAAAGCACAATTTTTCATTCATAGCTGTCATTATATTGTTATAAAATGTCAAGTTACAGGTGGTAGTAGACCTATTTTCAAAAAATTGTAAACTGATATATGGTTTCAAGTCCCTTCTGACAATAACTTATTCAATATTACCTTCTCTATTATTTTTCCACAACATGAAAGTAGACTGAAGGATCTATACGAATTTGGATTTGTCCTAATCTCCTTTCCCTTAAAGACAGGTTTAATAAGTGCTTGTCTCCAGTCTTGAGAATTCTCCCTATATTTATACAACATAGTAAATAATAAATATAATGGTACTGTAAGTTCTTGCTGAAGTGTTCTTGGGTCATTATTACTAATTCTGTCTACTTTTATTGGATCCAGTTTGCATAGTTCTTTTCAATATAATCTAATTTGATTTCAGTATCTGACGTTACCCAGATGTCACTAGGACAGTTTGTCACTGCAAAATATCTATAATCTGTTGGGTCTGAGAATAAATTTTAGAATCTACACACAGTTTATCACATATAATCAGGTATTAATCTTTTGTGCATGGGTTACATTTCAGTTTGGCAGAATTATCTAGCAACAAATTAACCTTTATGACCCCATGATCACTGCACATCAGTGCTGGTAAAACTTGATATGAAGTAACAGTAATTTCTTTAGGGACACAAACAGTGCTTAGAATGTTCCATTCCATGGTAGTTTTTTTTTTACAATCTGAAGAAATTGTTGTTCTTGAATATACATTGTGAATAATTTCCTTATTAATGCTGTTGAATCAATATTATTCTAGTTTGTTCCAGATAAATTTAAGTCCCCAGCCACTATTATTCTTCCCTCCTGTGTTTTATAAAATAAATGCATGCATTCCTCTATGTCATCAACGTATGAATTTGGAGCTCTATACGCTCCACCAACTGTTATATGTTCCAGGGTTGCCTTCTTTGTCACAGTTACACAATCTATAGTATTGGTGTTACCATTCAACATGTAATAATTACAGGTCTCATAACTATCTTTAATCCCTATCATAACACCTCCACCTGACTTTTTGTTAGAATGTCTGTTACAGTAAAAACATTTATACACTGACAGAACTGGTTTCCAGTTATTGTTCTTTAACCATATTTCACAAACAAAAATAACACTAATCTTGTGGGAACTTAGCAAGTTTTCCAATAAAAAAATGTTATTATTAATGCTCTTAGCATTAACAAGCATCAGAGATCCTTCAAATGTTGCTGCCTGTGAACTGTTAAATTTTCAACCTGGCAAAAATCCTGCATTGTGTTTGTCAAATATTGCAACCTTTCTACTTCAAAAATTATCTCCCCTGATCTTGACAAGTGCACAACATCCTGTCTGAACACATGTATGACCAAAATTTAGGCTTGGATGCTCTACACATTTCCATTTTTTAAAGCGGGACATTTTTTTCATGTAGGTATTTACCAAACAAAATATATATATAATTTCATTCACAGTGACCTGGCTCTCTTTTCTATATGTGATTTGTGAAAAATACCTCCTAAGATCTGTACAAGCTATACTATAAGTTCCCTACTAACACTCAGAGAGTCCTTGCAGTTGAGATAATTTGTGCCGAAATGAGTAAAAACAGATCTATACTTCCTTACATTAAGGTGTTCTAAGGCCTGTCTCATTTTGCTCCTGGCAAACATAACACTATTCTAATAACTGAATCTCCAATTACAAGAATATCTGATCTGAAGAATCTTCAACTTTTAATTTTCAGTAATATCTGCTCAATCAGTTGTTACAAAGGAATGATCTTCATCGCCATTATTCTTTCTAATCCCACTGTTTTCATTGCTTATTACATTGGAAAGCATACAGTTCTCATCCAGCTGGCATTATACATCCTCAGCTTGAGCCAGGTTGCCAACGTCTGTCTTTCTCCTCTTTTTCCTTACATTAATGTTCTCCAGTCCATCCATGTTCAGTTCTGATTTCTTCCTTTTCTCCTGCTCCTTGCCTCCTTTTTCTACCTTCTCTTTCGGAAACATTATGACTTGTTCTGTGGACTGAAGGTTTTCTGAAAAATGGTATTATTCCCTGTAATCTGTGTGTTACATAACAAAGCAGTGTCCTTTTTAGTATCTATTCTTTTTGCTTTGCAGACATTTATCAATTTCCTTTTCATACTTGTTATTTGTTGTGAATGTCTTCCTTTTCTTTCTTTTTTATTTCCTTCTATACACTCTGAATCCTAAGATTGTTGAATACTTCTATCCAGAATTCTAAAGTTGTCAGCAGTATTATCTTGCTTCATAGGGACTGAGGGATCTTTACAGACAATAGCCACTTCCTTTCCTAAGCGTGTTCTATTTGCTCTTTGCCTAACATTATTTATTTCATCAGTCTAGTCATTAATATACATGACAACAGGTCTCCAAGCTGTGCCAATTGCACAAGTGCAATCGTCATCAGTAAGTCTAGATTTGCTGCAAATAATGCTAAGCAAATTATCTAACTTTTGACATCAGGATCACAGATAACCTATGTTATCAGGTGTTACCTTTGCATTTACATAGCATTTATTACACTGTACAAGATATTTGTGCTTTAGCAAATCATTAATGGCATACTCATTTAAGGAATCCAAATCCAGCTGCAGAATAATCAAAATCAGTTACCACAGAATTCAAAGAGAACTTAAATCAACTTCTATGAGAAAAATCACATAAACAGGTACAATTAAATATTAAATTAAGTACAGTAAAGCTGTTGCTTTTCCTGTGCAAGCTGTGAAAGTCACACAAAAGCTGGAATTCCTTTACATTGCGTGCAAATGCACACAGTAGCTTCTGCTCACTATCACTCGCAGTCACACTTCTTTTTAACAGTAAAAACCAATAAATCACAAACCAAGACAGGACTGCTTAGATGAAATCAAAGTGTTGTAAATGACATGACTCCTGTGATTAATTAGTGTTGGGAAAGTGTCAGAAAAGATTTAAATTCTTGCTTATTGTCCTTTTTTTGCCGAGTTTTCCATTATCTGATTAATTTGTTCAGGAAAACCCTTTATAAAGTAAAGCACCTGGGTGAGATAATTCAGCAAGAAAATAATGGTATAGAGGATGCAGTGACATACTTTAAAAGGCTACCCAGGACCTTGGACTCCTTATCTGGTAGAAGGATGGCTGAGCTCCATGGAATGGGAGGGGACTCATTTAAGGGCTGTTGTAGTCATGACTGAGTGCAGTTTGGACATCTCTGATCCTATATTCCAATCTCTCTCTGTGAATAAAAAAAATACTTCCTTGTCACTGGAGCCACTGTATCAGGACTGTCCCATGCAGCACTGGTGACTTCCTTTAGGATATATAACAAGGTAATGGGATCCGTGGACCAGTCCCCTCTTTTTTTGCATCATACAAAGGAACACCACAAATGACAGGTCATTGGGAGGGCTTTGCGAGTTAGACATGTCCTCATTCTTTGGTTTGGTCATGTGACCGTCAAATAGGGGGTAAATATGTTTTGACTTGATTATTACTTTACAGGGCTTTTTTGGAGACGGTTGTGATCCTGAGGATGAACTCCTTCATGTATGGGCTGCATGTGCATAGTAGGCTGCAGGAGTGCGTTTTGAGGACTCTCTGAAGCATTTACCATCTATATGTATTGCTCTGTGGTTATACTTTGAAGAACCTGAGTTGGTCTGATCTCCAGAAGACTTGGGTGGGAACATGACAGCGGAAGATGCATAGATATGTCAAGGGAATGCTTAGAAATCAGGCCAGTCTTTGGGATAGCCTGGGACTGGTAGAGGGTGAACTTGAATTGGTAAGAGCTGAGCCACTGCCAAAGTAAATATAAAGATACAACACTGACATTAAGGAACACTCTGATGCATAGTGGAGGCCATATGGAAATAGTGTTGGATACTACAGTGGTGTCTGTAAGCACAATTGCAATGCAAATGAGTATCTTGGCTAGGGAGTATGAACTCAAAGCTGCTGTACTGATTTTGGCTTTAACAGACTCTGGGTTGGTAGCTTAATCTGTGCTGACAGCAAGGTCAGTGCTGTTAATAAATAGGTGAATGAGGTGGGGACTAGGCAAAGTTTGGAAGAGCATATAACTCTCAATGCTTGCAGTTCTTGATGTTGGGAGACATAGCTACCAGCATGTTGTCATGTATCTCCTACATAGCCCTAGATAGCTGTTTCTGATCAATATTCAGAGCTTGTGATGGAGGAGGATTTGCCCATAGCAGATTCTCCCTTGGCTCTGACTTATGCTGGGTGAAGTGGGAAGACTGTTCCATCAGATGTTATACTTCCTGTGCCTCCATGTTCCTTTGCTTTGACTCCTTCCTCCATGCCTGTGCAGACCATCATCAGAGTGACAAGTTTCAGTGCCAGGCGAACCAACTCCATTAAAAAAAAAAAAAAAAAAAACTTCCAACATTAAAAGCCTAGTTCACACTGCAGAAACTATTTGAGAAAGATCATTATCTGACATTGAGGCTTTTGGGGAAGGAGCTGGGGTTTACATGACTACAACTTTGCTTGACTTTTTAGATGAGACAGAGAGAGAGAGAAGGAAGTGAGAGCAGGGTTTGCAGAGGAGCAGTCTGATTGCGATGGCAAGGTTTCCACAGCAAGAGCTTTGCTTATCTGGTAGGTGGAAATTATAACTGTTTTTCAAGGTAAATCTCCTACAACAGGTGCCTACTTAAAGAATCTGGCTACCAGGAGTTTGGGTCAGACATCTACACCTAAACATGGGCCAAGAAGTACAGAATATGAAGCTTGCTTCTCTTTAGACTAAAAAAGACAGGACCCAAAGATGTATGGAGAAGCTGAAAATGTACAGCAGCCAACAGTGGTGGATACTGAAACAATGAATGGGATGTTTGTAAAATTATATGCAGAACTAAATATAAGATATAAAGGTGAACTGCAACAACAGAGGATTTTCTAAGAAAGTTGATGTTGCCTTAGGTGGAAGAGAAAAAGAAATTGCAGCTAATTCAGCTGGTCATACCACACTGGAAATTTCTTAGGTTATTAAAGCAACCACATCAAGGAAGGTCCTAGCCCTGACGGGATCTTCACTGAGCCATATAAGCTGCTCAGGTCCAACTTGTTTTGCCCTGAAAACTTTTCGATGCAAACAGATTAGGGGTGGAAAGCCAGTCTCTTTGTACACCTACCTAGACATAATCCTACTTAAGCCTAGGAAGGCCCTTTTTTATGCAAATGGCAAGAGGTCAACATCAGTTGTCACTGCTGAGGCTAGATTATATGCCAGGATTTATAGCTCATTACCTGCTTACTTAAAGTAGCCCAGAGTGATTTGTTCTAGTCTTAGTTGACTTCAGACAACAGGGTTTCCATTTTCTATTTGTGTTAATCTAAAAGTTTTGAATAAACACTAAAAGATGGGTTGCTGTATTGTCTTTTCCTGCGCTACATATAAACTAGAGTTGCTCTCTTGTCTCTTTTTGTCCACATCCTTTCATTTATATTGTTGCAATTCAAATTCTCTTTAACACAATTAATTCCTCTGTCCCAAACAACCACATTTTGCCAAGTATATACATTTGGAGTCTTTTTTAGTACACTTCAATGTACTTGTATTACTTTAAAACAGTTGCCAACCCACAGTTTTACTTAAAAAATCTTTAGGAAAAGCTTACATGAGATTTGAATATTCTTTCCTTTCGTCATCAGCAATGACTTATTCTTGTGATTTTGTGCTTTTAGCTTTATTATAATAGTCTTCATTCACACTATTTTTTCTTTGTTTTTCCCTCTTTCTACCTTTCCTGTGTTATGGGCATATGCATTTAATTTCTTGTCCCCCACTGCCTTTTTCTTTGACAACACTTGAATCTCATAATAATACAAACACTAATACAAAAGAGTTCATAAGCCCTGGATCTCCCGATTCACATCAGTTATGTAATTGGGCTGCGTCTATTGGCAGAATTCCCAGCATCCTTGGCAGAATTCCCAGTGTCTTTCTTTCCATTTTAACAGAACAGTTGGCACTGTAGTAAAACAGCCACACATGCTAACACTGGCAACATCAATGCTTTCAGAAGTTACAGACGTTTTCACCTCCCATTCAGGTGTATCTGTCATCTGTTCTGAATTCCCAGCCATTTATATATTTTCTCCCAGTTTAATGCTCCATGGTCATGCCTCATAAAACAGTTCTTAATAGCTCATGCTTTTCTTTAGAGAAAAAAATATCTGTGGAAACCTGATGCATATGCCATTCTTTCATTTTTTTGTAATTCCAATCTAAATTTTAAATATATAAATACTTGAACTATTTTAGTTATAGCCTTGTTTAAATGTACTATGACATAAATGTCAACAAATCCTCACTTGACATTACTTCATCATTACAATTTCCTTTCAGTTCAGCAGAACTATTCCTTTTGCATCTCCATATGCCAAAACCATTCATTTTGTACCTGTATAGGCTCTTAATTATCTTAATAAATTCATATCAGTTGTTAATACTTTCAGCATCGTCTATAATCATGTTTGTGCTAGACTAGGCCAAATTCTGAAAGCTTTGTTGTCTGCATGCATTACTACTGTGGAATATCACTTTGCAACTAGGATTTATACCAGAGTAATTCATTTACACTGAGAGTAAGTCTTCCAAGAGGATACTGATAGGCAATTAGCAAAGTCTGCAATGTTTTCCTGCACCAAAATATCTGAACTGTAGTAAGGTAGTCACATAGCAATATAGGGCAACTGCCCAAAATCCAGAGAAAAAAAGGGTTATGCAAATAACCATATAATAGCATGCAAATGAAGAATTGCAGTCTAATGAACACATAATGACATGCAAATGATGGCATGTGAAAGCAAGTCATAATTAATGGTCATTATGCTTGAAATAGCACAGGTGTTTGCATTTCAGTATAGTACCAAATAGCATTCCAAAAATTGAGTTCTGCAGATAGATATTTTGAGAGCAGCAGTGACTTGCATGACTCAACATTGGATAAACTCAACTGGTGGCCTCCTGGATGCATGACATGGCCACCAATGCAATAGAAAACATTACTGACAGAGGATAACATCCCACCATTTTTAGACCAACAAGTTCATGACTGCTATGCCTAGGTAAGACATATGGGTATTGGTTGACATGCATAATCCACATATCGGAACTGGAGGAATGCATACACTTATTATACCTTTGGATACCAAGGTAAGTATAGCACTTACCATACCAGGTACATTGAGAAACTTTGGATATATAGCTAGCATTATCCTATAGCACACTCATGATATTAATTGATACACTGCTGCCACATATAGATGAACACACCTGGAGAGAAAGCCACTGCCAGTTTGTCTTTTATGATTGTTTGCCTCCCTGAAGTGCTAGGAGCCATATAATGCACCCATGTGGCAAAAAAGCCTCACCTGGTGTCCATGAATAGTGTTGCATCAATATGAACAGCTACCATTCCAAGATACAGCCCAGAGTCCTTGGACAATATTACATCAATATAAAGGCTACCGTTTCATGAACTGTCAGGTAGAATGCAATGCACAGAAACTTATAACACATGTTCACATGGCACCCTGACAATGCATATCATTCCCACATATGGCATACAACTCATCTGTATTGCCACTTCCAGCATGGGGACATTCCAAAGGGCTACCTAGTAAATAACCACAAGCATAGTGGCGCTCATACCTATCCCCAACCATACACATAGCATGTGTACAATGCCTACTCCCCAATCTCTTCCCCATTGCTAATACAACATAAGTAATGCAGGTTACCCATGAAGTTCTGTCTAGTGATGTTTGTATGGAACCCACAAGGCATTGTTGAATAACAATATAATATCCCTCACATTCAAACCATAAATGTGGCTGAGCATGGGTTTGGCCTGCCTTGACACATTTGGGGGTGGGAGTACTACTGCATGCCAATACTACATTCTGCTAGATATTTGTAGCATGCTGCAAGCTGCACAATATGCTATACCATCATCAGGCAGCATTCCCGGACCCTCTAGCAGTGCAGCAGCAGGACTTATAGCAACTACCTCATCCACCAGTAGTGACACAGGTAACAGTGGACAATGAGCAGTATTAGCAGCATGCTCCTCCAGAAGACATTGCACACAAATATAGCTATGCAGGCAAAGTGGCAACATCTAGTCTACCTCTATGGTCCCTGACATGTACACCTTGGCAGTGCAGTGTCACACCAAACAAAATTATGCAAGTACTGTTAGTTAATGGCTATTCTTTGTACTGCGTGGCCAAGTCACACTTTCTATCAGTCATTTCCACATATATCACACAGAAAGGGGGAGCAGGAGGGTCACAGCCATCATCATTTGCACAGGTGCCAATGGTCACACAGACATGTCACTTTATACTACCGCAGCTCAAAGGAAACATTGGCAAGAACATAATAAGGGATGGTATCCATGTTAAATATGAACTCCTCAGTGGTGTAGGTGTGTGGGGGGATGCCACTATGGAACTGTGCAGCGGGATTACTGTGACTGGGGATCCAAAGGAAATGCAAAGTGAGACCATGCAATTTGGCTATGGCACCATGAAAGCAGTGAAAGCCTAGATGCCTCCAGAGCACAGACATGACAGACATGGTATAACAAGCTTTGCACGGTAGCTCATTTCTCATCCATTCCCCAATGGCTCTGTGACATGAATAACCCTGCCACTGGTAAGGGTGTGATGGAACTGCAACTGTTTCAGGTGCAGACTGTGTAGCTTGTGATGGTTGTTCATTGAATCTGCCATGGGTGCACTTACACATACACCCATGGTGAAAGGGAAAGTGGGGTGCATGGCACAGGTTGCAACACTGTTTAGCATCTTCATTGAGGTGGCCATGATAATGGTGGGTCCTACAATGAAGATCAAAACGACAGATCATATTATTGCCCAAGTTTTAAATATCTTTCAAAGACCATGTACAATGGCAGCCATTGTTATTTTTGTATGCAGAGCCGTAGATTTTCCATAGATTATGGCTTTCCACTTCTGTCAGCTGAGGTTCAGAGTCACATGTAAGTCAAGACGAGCTTGGACAATGGGCAACACAGTTCTGCACCACTAATCCACTGTGTAATGAGTATCTGTATGTCAGATCAAGTGCACTTGTCCACCCCTGCTGGGCCACCACTAAAGATGGCCATGACGTTAGTGAAAGTGGAGGCCTTCAAAACTTTGTAAGCAATGTCATATTGTGTGGTTTATTGGGTGCATCTAGCATAAGCTACATTGCAATCTCTAACATCTAGTGGAGTGATGATACCAGTAATGTGCAATGTAGATATAAATGCATGACAGTACTATGAGACAATAGTTGCCCAGCAAGCATATCCCACTGTTTGTATGCTACTGACAGTGGAATTCCCACAGCCAAATTGGAAACCCCTAACTGTGGCAGTGATTTCTCAAGTCTGTATGCCCATTTGTCTGTGAAAAAGAAAGGCAGTGGTTAATGCAATCACTGTTATGCAAGAATGCTCAAAGCTGTAGTATGCTTCCTGCAGTCTGGCTGCATACAGGGCTTGTCCCCATGTGAGATGCATGGCAAGCGTGCACTCTTAGAACCTGTGAAAACACACTCAGGTATGATGTTTGTAACCTTGGCATCACCATGGAGGGATACCAGAAATTATTCTTCCTCAGCGAATATAGTGCTTGATAGAGAACCACCCCCTGTTGCTAGTCTTTCTTTTGCTATTTGTATGTCTTCTTTGAGTCCTTGTCTGTTGCGTCATTTATGTGATTATGGCACGGATGTGTCATGTATTACTATTTCTCACACATAGTCCCTTAATAGCTGGTGTGCACAGCTTCACCTAAGCATCCATTTCACATTGCATTTAAGTTACCTGGCACTTGCTCACTAAAGCAATTATATAAGTCAGCACTAAAATATTAAAAGCACTACACCCTCACAAACTCCCCTTGAGTACCTCGTTCCCCATTGGCCCTTTTTTTTCCAATTATAAAGGAATTATAAAGGAATTCCCAATATTCTTCTAGCATGTCCAAAGGTCAGTTGTCAATCTCCTCTCTGGTCCAGCTGGTGAATCTGGGAATCTTAAGGCAATGTTACAACTGCCTCATGTACACAGACAACCCTCTCCTCCTCCCAACAAATTCCAACACATGTGAGAGATGCAACCATATAGCCATACTGGAGGCTAAGCTCTCTCAACTCAGTACTGGCGAAACCAGTCAGGAGGAGAAGGAAACCACACTCACTACAATTCCAGTCTCACATAGACCTACCACGACAGCAAACCAAACACATAAACACACTAAAACATACTCGGAGGCTCTAAATAAAAATCTGCCTAAGCAGCAGAGACCTCCAAAGCAGACACCCAAGCAACTGCTACCCCAAAACAAAACACGTGCAACACATAGCTCACAAAGCCAGTGTGCCAAACAGTCACAGCCCTTAAGGCTAAACAACACACTTGATACACTTGTAATAGGTGACTCTATCGTCAGGCACACTTACATCCCACTCACCAGGCTGAACAAGGAAAAGATCATGGTGAGCTGCCTGTCGGGCGCTAGGATCCGCCACATAACACAAGCACTCAGGTCACCCCAAGGCAAGTACAAATATGACTCAGTCATTGTCCATGCTGGTGTGAATGTCCTGAGACATACCTCCCTGGACTACATGAAAAGAGACATAGAGGAGCTCTCTGAGCATGTAGCCCAGGCCGGTATGACCCTGACCTTGAGTAGCATCTTACCCTCACCAAGAATGATTCCACAATATGAAGACAAGATGATCAATTTCAACAATTGGCTTAAGTATTGGTGTCATTCAAAGGGGATCCAATGCCTGTCAGCCTGGGATGACATACTCAACAAGCCATGATGCTTCGCTAGGGACTGCTTGCACCTGTCACCCCTGGGCTTTTGGATATTGGCAAAGGCTCTTGCTACCCCCATAGTGCCTTTTTTAGGCAAGGCTCAAAAGACAAACCCACCTCCATAGGTATCACAAGGGATAAGAAACTAAGAGTAATGCTACTCAATGCCAGAAGTCTAAACCTCAAGATGCACGCACTCAAAACTCTTCTTAGCATGGAGAACATCGATATCTGTGCAGTAACAGAAACCTGGTTCAAGGCTCCAGAGAGCACCCCAGCACTACCAGGTTATACCTCATAGCATGCTTTTCGTCCCCAAAACTTGGACCGTACCACAAAAGGAGGGGGAGTATCAATATTCGTCAAAGATAACCACACCTCCAGGTTGGTGGCACAGCACGAAGCATCAGAGACTATCCATGTGCAACTAACAGTGGGTAAAACTGCCTTCCAGTTTATAGCCTGCTACAGACCACCCTCCCAAACCCAGGAACCTCACTCGGCCTTCCTGAGAACACTGGAAAATATGAAGGTCTCTCCAAACACCATTATATTGGGCGAAACCCAAACATAGGCTGGGAGCATTACTCTTGCTCCAACACCCTAGCCCAAAGGTTCCTAGAATTTATAAACTCAAATGCTATGGAACAACTTGTTACCACTCCCACAAGAGGGGAAAACATACTGGACCTGATCATCACCAACATGGGGACTCTATGCTCCAGACCAGAAGTGTATCCCTCACTGGTAAGATCAGACCATAAACTAATCTCACTGGATATTCACATCCCGACTCCACCCCCTGCCCTGAAAACCACAGTGAAAAACTTCTCTAAAGCAAATTTCACACTCCCCAAAACCGAGGTGGAATCCTTCAAAGCCCCCGGGCCTGTGGAAAATATGGCCCAGACCGCAGAATCCTTTATAAACGCATTCTATGAACACCTTCAGGAATGCATGGATCATGCAATCCCAAATAAAACCAAGGCCCAATCCTCCAAAGGCAGATGTCCTTTCTGGTGAACCCCAGCCATAAACAAACTATACAATAGAAGGAGGAAGCTACTACATGATAGAGCAAAATCCCAAAAAGGGAAGGCATCTCTGATCAGTATTAGCAAAAACTACGGGCACTCATAAAATCGTCTAAGGCCAGCTTCGAGAGAAAAATTGCACAGGACACTAAGGATAATCACAAGGCTTTCTTTAGTTATGTTAGGAACCTGGGTGGGAATTCCCAGATATGCTCAGAATTAGTCCAAAATGACAAAAAATACACCGAACCCACAGACATTGCCAACATCCTAGCTGACAGGTTCAGTGCAAACTTCTCCCCCCCCTCCCCACCAAAAGGGCAAATATCTATCCCAGCAGAGTGCTGCCCCCCTGACATCTCAGATGCTCAGGTAAGAGCCGCCTCTCCAAAGCAAAAACACAGCATCAATGGGACCAGACGGTGTCCCGGCTGCGTCCTACATGAACTCCAAGAAGAGCTAAACCCAAACATAAAACTACTGTTCAATCTCAGCCTTACTACAGGATATGTACCCAAAGAGTGGCGTACAGCAACAGTGGTCCCTCTCCACAAAGGTGGTGCCTCAACTGATCCTGGAAACTATCGCCCCATAAGCCTGACTAGCTTGGTCTGCAAAGCTATGGAAAGGATCATCATGGACTTCATAAATAAAGATATTGGGGACCTACAGACACTGGATCATACCCAGTTCGGCTTTGTTAAGGGCAGATCCTGCCTCTTAAACCTGGTTGATTTCTTTGAAACAGTTACCAAGGCCATTGACGAGGGAAAGGTGGTCCACACAGCCTACCTGGACCTCGCAAAAGCCTTCGATACAATACCCCACTCGGGCATTATAGATAAGCTCATCAGCTTAAATATAAACCCTGATGTCACTAGATGGGTTGCAAACCGGCTCAAGGACAGAACCCACATGGTTAGAATTGCTGGAGCCATGTCAGACTCCAAACCAGTTACAAGTGGCATCCCACAAGGCTCAGTCCTGGGACCTCTCTTGTTCGGTATATATTTCTCTGAGGTACAGGCCAACACGGAAGGACTGTGGCTGACCATGTTCACAGATGACTGCAAACTCGGTACCATAATCGACTCTCCAGCCGACACAAGCATCCTCCAAAAGGGCCTCATAGAAACAGACAAATGGTGCCAGAGCCAAGGCCTCAAGCTAAACGCCAAAAAGTGTATAGTCATCCCCTTTGGCAAAAACAAAGTGCCCACAAATTACCACATAGGTGGTAATCCATTAAGTACAGAAGAAGTAATTAGGGACCTGGGGACCTAACTTGATAGCAATCTCTCATTTGACAACCACGTGGCCAAAGTGGTTAGAAAAACATTTTATATAGTCCACCTAATCATGAAGGGATTCACATCTAGATCAGGGGAGGTCATCGTGCCTCTTTACTCATCCCTCATCAGGCCCATAATTGAGTACAATGCCCCTTTTGGGATGTACCTTACCAGGCACCTGCAGCAACTGGAAAGACCCCAAAAGTACCTCACCAAGAGGATCAAAGGGCTCAAACAGATGCCATATGCTGCCTGGTTAAAGAAACTCCAGCTCTACTCAGTGGCATACCGCCTGCTCAGAGGAGATCTATGCCAGACGTATAAAGCCATGTCCAACCCAGAATTAATGGACATGCTGCACCTCAGAAAATTCAAATCCCATCGAGCTATGCACTTGAGAGACTTGAACCTCAGCACTGAAATAAATAGGACATGCTGGAGGGACAGATTCATAACCCAGAGGCTACCTTCACTCTGGAATAAAATCCCAGTCCAGGTTAGGCAGAGTCCCTCATTGACTCTCTTCAAGAGGAATCTTGATGAGTGGATGGGAGATCGTAGGTTTACCCAGGGTATCACTTCTGTGTCACTGTTAGACAGACGCACAGTATACTAACCTCGAAAAAGGGCATAGCAAAATTAATTTAAAATGGGTGGCGAAAGCCAAACACACTCTGGCTAGGCTTATAAATGCCCTAGGGCAGATAGCCTAGTATGAACCTATGAACCTATGAACCTATGAACCTATATATATATATATATATATATATATATATATACGTATATAAAATTGCACTTTATTCATCTGCTTTTACTGTATTTGTGTTTCTTCCTACTTTATTACTTGGGGCATTGACTACAACTGTGATCTGTGATATATAACTATGATTATCCCTTTTTTGTGCTTTTAAACTGTTTTTGTGAGTGTATCTGCTTTATTTTCTGAAAAAAAAAATATATATGTATATATATATATATATATATATATATATATATATATATATATATATATATATATATATATATATATATATATATACTTGTTTCCCGCCTTTCTAAGCTAGTATAGCCCAGTTTTCCGGTTTTTGCTGAATTCAGGACTGTATTACAAACCTCTGTGTTTGCCCATACCTTATTTGGATAGAAGGAAGTTTCTCTGTTCACCTGTGAGAGAGGGGAGCTTTGAGCAGCCTATCTGTCCCTGGAGGAATAGTTTCAGCCCAGAAATTAGTAGTTTATTGGCCATTTTGGGCTAATTTCTATCTCTTTCATTTCCCTGCTATAAATACCATATTTGCTCAGTTTTGCACGCTGGGCAGCACCGATTAGCTAGGGTAAAACTATTCCTGGCTCCATAAAGTCTCCTCTTCAATTTTTCCCTTGGAACTAGACAAACTTTCAACTTACACACTCAAGCCATTCATTTCTCAGCCCGGCACTTGCTCAAAACTTATAGCAAGCACTTATAAACCCTAGCACTAGACCCTCCTGTACTGTACAGAAGGACAAGGCTCTCTATTCGACCTTACCAGCCATCCAGGAAAACAGTTCCCTGTACCTATCCAGGCTTGTCCAAATGGCAGTTTCAGGTGTACTCTCCAGTCCAACTGGTGAATCTGGGCATTTTAAGGCAATGTTACAACTGCCTCATGTACACAGACAACCCCCTCCTCCTACCACCAAACACTAATACATGCGAGAGATGCAGTTATACAGCCAAACTGGAGGCTAAGCTCTGTCAACCCAAGACTGGATCAGACAGTCAAGAGGAGAAGGGAAATACTTGCATCACACCACCAGTCTTACATAGACCCATTAAAGCAGCACCTGCAAAAAACTCACATAAATACACAAAAACATACTCAGAGGCTTTAAAATAAATCTGCAAAACCAACAGAGACCTCCAAAGCAAACATCCAAGCAACCTCCACCTCCCAACACAAACCATGAAACACATACTTCACAAACCAGTGTGCCATGCAATCACAGCCCTTAAGGCAAAATAACATACCCAACATACTAGCAATAAGTGACTCTATAGTCAGGCACACTGACGTCCCACTCACTAGGCTGAATAAGGAGAAGGTTACTGTTAGTTGCCTGTCGGGTGCCAGGATCTGCCACATAACACAAGCACTCAGGTCACTCCAGAACAAGTACAAATATGACTCTGTCATTGTCCATGTTGGTGTGAATGACCTGAGCCGTACCTCCCTGGACTACATGAAAAGAGACACTGAAGAGCTCTCTGATCATGTAGCCCAGGCTCATGACCTTAACTAGCATCCTGCCCTCACCAAGAATGATACCACAGTATAAAGAAAAAATTCTCAATTTCAACAACTGGCTAAGTTTATGGTGTTATTCAAAGGGGATGCAGTGTCTGTCCACCTGGGATGACATGCTCGACAAGCGACACTGCTTCGCTAGAGATGGCTTGAACCTGTCACCCTTAGGCTTTCGAATACTTGCCAAGGCTCTTGCCACCCCCATAGTGCCTTTTTTAGGCAAGGCTCAAAAGACAAACCCACCGCCGTAAATATCACAAGTAACAAAAAACTGAGGGTCATGCTACTCAATGCCAGAAGTGTAAACCTCAAAATGCATGCACTCGAGGCACTCCTCAGTATGGAGAAAATCAACATATGTGCATTAACAGAAACCCGGTTTAAGGCTCCAGAGAGCACCCCAGCACTACCAGGCTACAACTCATACCATACATTTTGGCCACAGAACCCAAACCAAAATACAAAAGGCAGGGGCGTATCCATATTCATAAAGATACCCACACCTCCAGGTTAGTGGGACAGCATGATGCTTCAGAGATCATCCACGTGCAACTAACAATAGGCAAAACTGCAATTCAAATTGTAGCTTGCTACAGATCACCCACCATGTCCCAGGACCCCCATTCAGCATTTCTGGAAACACTGGGAAACATAAAGGTCCTACCAAACACCCTAATACTGGGTGATTTCAATTGCCCAAACATTAACTGGGAGAACTACTCAAGTACTAACTCCCTTGCCCAACTTTTCCTAGAATTTATAAACTCAAACGCCCTGGCTCAACTGGTCAACACTTCCACCAGAGGTGACAACATATTGGACCTGGTCATCACCAACATGGGTGACCGGTGTTCCACACCAGAGGTCAACCCCTCGCTGGTTAGATCTGACCATAAACAAATCACTTTGGATATCCATATTCCGCCACCACCCCTGGACAAGAAAGCCACCATGAAAAACTTTTCAAAAGCAAACTTCACATTACTTAAGACCGAGGTGGAAAGTTTCAAAGCCCCCATGCTGAAGGATAACACTGTCCAAGGTGCAAACTCCTTTACTAATGCATCCTATGGGCAGCTACAAGAATGCATGGAAACCGGTCTGGTGGACTCCTGCCATAAACAAGCTATACAACAGAAGGAGGAAACTAGTACAGAAAAGAGTAAAATCCCAAGAAGGGAAGACATCCCTGATCAGTATCAGCAAGAAACTACGATCCCTCATAAAATCATCCAAGGCGAGCTTTGAAAGAAAAATTGCCAAGGACTCCAAAGATAACCACAAGGCATTCTTTAGCTATATCAAGAATCTAAGTGGCAATGCACAGATCTGCTCAGAGTTAGTGCAGAATGGCACAAAATACACTGAACTGACCGATATCACCAACATCCTGGCAGACAGGTTCAGTGCAAACTTCACCCCCCTCTCACCACCAAAAGGGCCCATAACCATACCAGAGGAATGTAGAGTCCCTGAAATCACAGACACTCAGGTTAAAACAGTCCTCTCCAAAGCCAAAAACTCAGCGTCAATGGGACCGGACGGTGTCCCAGGCTGCATCCTACATGAGTTCAAAGATGAACTAACCCCTCACCTAAACACACTGTTCAAACTCAGCCTCTCCACAGGCTACATACCCATAGAGTGGTGCACAGCAACGGTTATTCTGCTCCACAAAGGTGGAGCCACAACAGACCCCAGGAACTATCGCCCTATAAGCCTGACTAGCTTGGTGTGCAAGGCTATGGAGCGCATCATCATGGAACTCATTAACAGAGACATTGGGAACCTCCAAACACTAGACCCTACCCAGTTTGGCTTTGTTAAGGGCAAATCATGCCTCCTAAACCTGGTGGACTTCTTTGAGACAGTTACCAAGGCTATAGACGAGGGAAAGGTGGTACACACAGCCTACCTAGACCTTGCTAAGGCCTTCGACACCATTCCCCATTCTGCTATTATAGACAAGCTCACCAGCCTGAACATAAACCCCTACATCACAAGATAGGTTGCCAACTGGCTCACGGACAAAACCCACATGGTGACAGTTGCAGGAGCTAGGTCCGTCTCTAATCCGGTTACAAGTGGTGTTCCCCAGGGCTCAGTCCTAGGACCCCTCCTGTTCAGCAAATACTTCTCAGAGGTACAGGCTAGAACAGGAGGACCATGGCTGACCAAGTTCACAGATGACTGCAAACTAGGGGCTATAATTGACTCTCCAGCTGACACAGACATCCTCCAAAAGGGTCTCACTCAGACGGATACCTGGTGTCAAAATCATGGCCTCAAGCTAAATGCCAAAAAGTGCATAGTCATCCCCTTTGGAAAAAACAAAGTACCCACTAACTACCACATAGGTGGCAGTCTCCTAAATACGGAAGAAGTAGTAAGGGATCTGGGGACCCAAGTAGATAGTAATCTCACCTTTGATAATCACATTGCCATAGTGGTTAGAAAATCCTTCTACGTGGCCCACCTAATCACAAAAGGGTTCACATCCAGATCAAAAGAGGTCATTGTGCCTCTCTACTCATCACTCATCTGACCCATCTTAGAGTACAACGCCCCATTTGGGATGTACCTTGCAAGACACCTGCAACAACTGGAAAGACCACAGAAGTACCTCACCAAGAGGATTAATGGCCTCAAACAGATGCCCTATGCAGCTCGACTGAAGAAACTCCAGTTGTACTCAGTTGCATACCGCCAACTCAGAGGTGATCTCTGCCTGACATACAAGGTCATGTCCAACCCAGAATTGATGGACATGCTCCACCTAAAGAAAACCTTATCCCCTCGAGCCACACGCTCTAGGGATCTAAACCTCACCACAACAATAAATAGGACTTGCTGGAGGGATAGATTCCTGTCCCAGAGACTTCCCATGCTTTGGAACAAGATCCCAATCTACATTAGGCAGAGCTCCTCGCTAACAGTCTTTAAAAGAAACCTTGACGAGTGGCTGAGAAACAGAAAGTTTACCTCGGGGATCACTTCAGTGGCTCTGCTGGACAGAGGCACAGGGAACTAATCTAAGGGGACGGCAAAAGCCAACACATTCTGGTTAGGCTTATAAATGCCTTCAGGCAGATAGTCTAGTGCCCACCTATGAACCTATGAACCTATGAACCTAATAATTTCATTTTCCAATCTTTTTTCTTGCTTCTTTTTTTCCAAACCTAGTCTTAAAACGTTCCTTCATATGTTTGGTTACAATTTGAGCACTTCTCTATACTTATTTCTTTCCCCCATACTATCCATTATAGTCTCCATTACTTTGATAGTCTCTTTCTTCACAGATTTTACAAAAAATGTTTTAATTTTCTTTTTTTTCCCCTTTGCATACCCCATGTGCTTTGTATTTTCATGCTCAAACATGCTTTCTTCAAATGTTTTATTTTTTTTCCTTTCTAGAAAATTTCTTTCACAAACTGTAGTGTTTCACCTTCCTCTTTCATCATCATCCATTTTTTTCATTCATTCTTTATAAAGTTCTTCTTCCTTTCTCATGAACTTGGTGCATTCTAACTGCCCAAAGTTCACATTACAAGTGGACAGAGGTCAGTTGTGTGGAATCAGTCACCTCTAATAAGATAATTTATGTGATAGGGACAATGTTGACAAGGGATAGTCTATACAACAAATTCTTAACAGCAAACCACAGTTCATCACTGAAAATCTTAACAACTAAAACAAGACATCTTCTACCACTTCATATCCATTTCCAAACATCCAGACACATAATAGTAATAGGAAACTCTATAGTAAGGCACACGGATGTTCCACTCACCAGGCTGAACAAGGAGAAGGTTACTGTCAGCTGACTGTCGGGTGCTCGGATCCACCACATAACACAAGCACTTAGGTCACTCCAGAACAAGTACAAGTATGACGCTGTCATTGTACATGTTGGTGTGAATGATCTAAGACGTACCTCCCTGGACTACATGAAAAGAGACATTGAGGAGCTCTCTGATCATGTAGCCCAAGCTGGTATGACCCTGACCTTGAGTAGCATACTACCTTCACCTAGAATGATACCACAATACAAAGACAAAATGATCAATTTCAACAATTGGATAAGCTTCTGGTGTCATTCTAAAGGGATCCAGTGTCTGTCTGCCTGGGATGACATGATAGACAAGCCTCGCTGTTTTGCCAGAGATGGGTTGCACCTGTCACACCTAGGTTTTCAAATACTGGCCAAGGCTCTTGCCATCCCCATAGTGCCTTTTTTAGGCAAGGCTCAAAGGACAAACCAACCACCATAACCAGCACAGATAACCAAAAACTAAGGGTAATGCTACTCAACGCCAGAAGTCTCAACCTCAAAATGCACACACTCGAGGCTCTCCTCAGCATGGAGAAAATCAATGTTTGTGCAGTGACAGAAACCTGGTTCAAGGCTCAAGAGAGCAGCCCAGCACTGCCAGGTTACAATTCATATCATACCTTCCGGCCTCAGTTACTGAATCGCAGTACAAAGGGTGGAGGTGTATCCATATTCATCAAGGATACCCATATCTCCAGGTTAGTAGCACAGCATGATGCCCCAGAGATCATCCATGTGCAGCTATCAGCAGGCAAAACCACATTTCAAGTTGTAGCCGGTTATAGATCGCCCACCATGTCCCAAGATGCTCACTCTGCATTCCTTGAGACATTGGAAAATATAAAGGTCATACCCAACACCATAATCTTGGGTGATTTCAACTACCCTGGTATAGACTGGGTGAACTACCAATGTTCCAACTCCTATGCTCAGCGATTCATAGAATTTATAAATTCAAATGCCCTTGAACAACTAGTATGTTTCCCCACTAGAGGGGACAATATATTGGATTTAATCATCACAAATATGGGCGCCCACTGTACCACACTGTTATCACTCCCTCCTTGGTCAGATCTGACCACAAACTGATAACCCTGGACATCCTCACCCCTCCACCTCCCCCAGTCAAAAAAACATAGTCAAAAACCTTTCCAAAGCAAACTTCAAACTACTTGCATCTGAAGTGGAAAGCTTCACTATTCCCTTGCAGAAGGATAATGATATCCAGGATGCGGAATCCTACACCAAGGCACTCTATATGCATCTTCAGGATTGCATGGACCGTGCTATCCCAAATAAAACCAAGACTCCTTCCTCAAGCAAGAAGAAACCAGCCTGGTGGACCTCGGCCATAAGCAAACTTTACAATAAAAGGAGGAGACTTATACAAAAAAAAGGCCAAATCTCAAGTAGAAAAATCATCCCTGATCAGCATTAGTAAGAAATTGAGGGCCCTCATCAAGTCAACTAAAGCTAATTTTGAAAAGAAAGTTGCCAAGGATAACCATAAGACCTTCTATGGCTATGTCAAAAACCTAAATGGCAACGCTCAGGTCTGTTCTGAGCTAGTACAAAATGGAACAAAATACACTGTCCCTTCTGACATTGCCAACATCTTGGCTGACAGGTTCAGTGCAAATTCCCCCCCCCCACCACCACCTACAGGGGCTATTACCATTCCAGGGGATTGTGTAAGTCCAATTATTACTGATACGTTGGTTAACAAGGCTCTATCTAAAGCTAAAAACACTGCCTCCATGGGACCAGATGGTGTCCCAGGCTGTGTCATATGCGAGCTCCAAAAGGAATTAACGCCGCATCTTAATATCCTGTTCAGTCTCAGCCTCTCCACAGGATATGTGCCCAGAGAATGGCGCACGGCAATGGTGGTCCCGCTACACAAGGGTGGGGCCACAACTGACCCTGGGAACTACCGACCAATAAGCCTGACCAGTCTGATCTGTAAGGCTATGGAGTGAATCATTATGGAACTCATAAATGGAGAGATTGGGAACCTCCAGTCGCTGGACCCCACACAGTTCGGCTTTGTCAAGGGCAGATCATGGCTCCTGAACCTGGTGGATTTCTTTGAGACAGTTACTCAGGCTATAGATAAGGGAAAGGAGGTACACACAGCTTACCTTGACCTTGCTAAAGCATTTGACACCATTCCCCATTCGGGTATTATTGATAAGCTCACCAGCCTGGGCATAAACCCTTACGTCACAAGATGGATCGCAAACTGGCTCTCAGACAGATCCCATAAAGTAAGAGTAGCAGGATCTATGTCCGAATCCAGACCAGTAACAAGTGGTGTGCCTCAGGGCTCTGTCCTGGGTCCCCTCCTGTTTGGCATATACTTCTCAGAAGTACAGGCAAGCACAGAAGGGCTGTGGCTGACTAAGTTTGTGGACAACTGCAAACTGGGTGCTATAATAGAGTCTCCGGCCAACATGGAGATCCTCCAGAAGGGCCTAAATGAGACTGATGCATGGTGTCAAAGCCATGGTCTCAAGCTAAATGCAAAAAAATGCGTAGTAATCCCCTTTGGAAAAATTAGAGTACCCGCAAACTACAACATAGGAGGTAATCCCCTGAAATCTGAAGAAGAAATAAGGGATCTAGGGACCAAGTAGATAGCCAGCTTTCCTTTGATAACCATGTTGCCAAAGTGGTTAGAAAATCCTTCTATGTGACCTGTCTGATCATGAAAGGGTTCGCATCAAGATCTAAGGATGTAATGGTACCCCTCTACTCTTCCCTCATCAGACCCATTATTGAGTACAATGCACCAATTGGAATGTACCTGGCTAGACATCTCCAGCAGCTGGAGAGACCACAGAGGTACCTAACCAAGTGAATTACTGGCCTCAAACAGTTGCCCTATGCAGCACGATTGAAAAAGCTAAGACTGTTCTCTGTTGCATACCGCTTTCTCAGAGGCGATCTCTGTCTAACGTACAGAGCCATGTCCAACCCAGAATTGTTGAACATGCTCCATCTTAGCAAAACCAAATCTACTCGAGCTACACGCTCCAGGGATATAAACCTCAACACAACAATGAATAGAACATGCTGGAGGGATAGATTCCCTTCGCAGAGACTTCCCTTACTATGGAACAGGGTCCCGATCTACATAAGACAGAGCCCCTCACTATCACTCTTCAAGAGGAACCTTGATGAGTGGATGGGTAACAGAAAGTTCACACTGGGGATCACACCAACAGCACTACTAGATAGGGGCCAAGGGTACTAGCTGCTAGTACAAGGGTCTAGGGAACTACTAAAGGGGCGGTGAATACCACACAACGTGGCTGGGCTAATATATGCCTTCAGGCAGATAGCTCAGTACCAACCTATGAATCTATATGGGTTAGTAGAAAGATCTCTTTAAAATTCAAGAATGATGTTAATGCTAGAATCCCTGACAATAAACTACTACAATACAACAAAGATGATTATGTTTTGCACATCACATTGAAATGTATTTCATACAACCAGAAATGCAGCACCAGCAAAACTTTTCCTAAATCAGAACATGCAATGATGCATGGATGCAAGGCTCTTTTCATACCTATTGTTCAGACAAATGCAAAGGTCAAAGAATTCAAAAACTTAAATCAGAAGCCAACCAGTAGCCTTACTAGTAGAGTATGCTTGCATGTGACCAAAGGGCTGATAAATGGCAACCAAGTACAAATGCCTTTAGGACAGGAAAGGGCTTCTGATGTAAACAACTAATATGAAAAACATTATGGGGAGATGACACCTATAGCAGATTCAAAGACCCAGATAATGGAAGGGAGCAGCTCAGTGCAAGTCATTTTAAATTGCTATAGAGTAATGGAAGATCACATCTACTGTATCTGAAAAGAGATGAGTGGTCTTGATACTTCAAGAGTGACAGATGGCGGCCCGTATTTGTATACCCTAGATAAATAGAGGACCATGGCCAATGGCATACCCCTCCTACAATGATGAATAAACAATGTTATACTGCCATGATAGATAAATGATCAACAGCAAATGTTTTGTAGATTTCAGTGACTACATTATGGATGAATTCAGTACAGGTGCCAGGCAGCCTTATCTCTGTACTTCAATGAGTGTCATTTAGTGATTGTCTTTTTCGTCTTTTTGTTGATTTTCTTTTGCTACATTTTCCTGTTTAAGTCGTTAAGTTTTTGTCTTTTTCAAGGCACAATAGTTGTGCAACTATGAAATTAATATATTTAAGTAAGGGGGTGCTTAATGGGGATGCAGAAAAATGCTATAGTATTTATTTTTTTCATTTCTATAATTAACATTTTGATCAGTGTGTAAAAATCAACATAACATTACTTGCAGAAATGCCATTCATTTAAACCTAAGGAAAGCATCACAAATCCATAAATGAAGGGTCCTAATATATAGAGGTGGAGCTTGCCTGGTGCATTTTCTGAAAATATTACTCTAAAGCCAATGATACTACAGAGATGCTATCCTATGCATCAGAGACAGCTCACTCAAACTAAATCTGTGATGGGGACTGTGCAAATGGCAACTGAAAGCTAAAAAACAATATATTTTGAATAAAAATAGTATTAAAGATCAAAGTACTGCTGAATTTATACGTAGGCAAATATGTACCTTTTATAACAAAATATGAATATATTGCAGTATTATCTAATTTGACTTTACTGCTATATCTAAAATGAGAGACAGCACAGTGCAGTGGAGTTATGTATGTGTGTGTGTGTGTGTGTGTGTGTGTGTGTGTGTGTGTGTGTGTGTGTGTGTGTGTGTGTGTGTGTGTGTGTGTGTGTGCATTCCTAAGACTGCAGCTGTACAGCTGTTTATATTAATATCTGTAAAGCAAGTAAATGGCAGCATTAGCTTCCGCTCCATCACTGTGTATTATTATAAGAAACATATAGTGTAATGCTGTTGGTGAAAACACAACAAACTAAACTGGAGAAGTTTGCTGAAAGGCTATTAAGATAGTACAGAGACAACCCCAAAAGCCTTATGAGAAAAAGTTAACTACTTAAAAAGGTGCAAGCTTAAAGAAAAGAAGGAGGTGTTGATGTGACAAAGGCATTGACACAGTTAAATAACATTAAGTGAATAAAAAAAATCAGGAGGGCAGTATCTCAGATGAAGAAATTAAACATGAGCATGAGTATATAATACAAAAATAGTAAACTCAGGCATGTACAGAAATAATTTTCGAACGAGGAGATTCTGTATAAAAAGAACAACCCAACCTACACTGGCAGTTCAGTAAAAACAGAATAATTCAAAGAAGAAGGGGACAGGAAAAAGTTGTCTTGGAATGTAAATAAAATTCACCTTAGAAAGGGTGCCTCATTTTTGGGAAATGGGACTGGAAGGGTAGACAGGTGGGACATATGTTCCCTTTCTGCTGTCATATCCTTTATTCCTGTCTTAAACCACACTTACTGTCTATATACAGTATCAGGTGTTGAACTAAAAAAAATAGTGCAGTTTCCTTTCTTAAGAAAAAATAAATAAATAAATAAAGTGTGTCCCTTAAAGTAAAATACATCTACCTTGCCTCCCTTTAACCACCTGAGAACTCGTTATTATAGCATGATACATCATTGCGATAGCTCGTCCCCTCACCAAACAGTGATTCTAAATGCTGTATAAACATCTTTGAGATTCTGAAGTGTAATTGTGGGCAATGATTCTCACACTCCTGTGATATCACACTGCCCCTCCCATATCTTGTTCTGGGTGGGTATGCTAAGTACTGAGGTTACACAATGGCACTTGTGCTACAGTCTGGCATGGTTTTCAGTTTACTTATTAGCTACCTAGATAATAGCAATGTTTACAGAACAGTTACTACTAGTGTACTCTCTCCATTACTCTGAATGAATATGCTGCTTGTTTCAAATGCAAAATTCTATGCCTGTTTTCATGACATGGCATGTTATACTTTAACATTTCAGTTTTATATTGACTGCAGACTGTGCCTTTTCATGCTCCTGTCTTTATCCTCTGTTCGTGTTCTCCTTCCAAATATGGTCTGCAAACTCACAGTAAAACTCACAAAAAATATTTGTAGAAGCTGGAGTGACACTGTCCTGTAATTTGTGCCACAGAAGGGAGATGTGTGAGAAATTCACAGGCTAGGTTTAGTGCCATTAAGTATTGTTATAGCACTTTTCCATATAACTAAAACCTTTTATGATCAAACAAAAAGATTTTGTGTGTCAGCAGGTAGAATAATTGAAGGTCATTCCACTTTTACAAAAATTTAGAAGGAAGTAGCCTACTCCAGACCTTCCAATCACAGCAGAGAGGTTAGTAGTTTTTTTAACTGTGTAGCCAACTGAGCCCCCCCTCAAAAAAAATTGCTATTGCTAAATCCACTCTCACATAGCAGAGAAATTAACAAATTCATAAGCATGTGCAAATGATAACACAGTTTATTTTTAATATAAGGAACAAGGTGACACTTTGTTATTGAAGAGCTTCATTGAAACTACCATTCTCTGACTTACATCACTTCTACAGACCTCATGGAAACAGTTGTCATTATAATGGCTTGATGCTATGTTTTTAAACAGAAAACAGCTGTAATCACATTCAGTGAAAAATCAAGATGGGACACTGTCACCAGATAAAGTGCCATTATAATATTCTGAAATTTTGTAATTTATAGGTCACTGCAGTCATAGCGGTGTGATCCCTATTTTAGTTCTCAACTGAGATGCCTCCTGTTTGGAATCTGCTTTTTCCACCTGTGCATGTGTGTGTGTGTGTGTGTGTGTGGGGGGGGGGGGGTTGCCTAGTGATCCGGGTTCCGCCCCAAATCCTAAAGACATGCCACAGGCAAACTGGCATTCTTTCAAATGGTCTGTAGGTGTGAAAGAATGTATGTAACCTGCAGTAGACTGGCACCCTGTTCAAAATTAGGTCCTCTGTCTTGTATCCAGTGAGTGCCAAGATAGGCTCCAGCACCCTCATAAACCTGAAATGGATAAGTAGGTAATCAGGGAATGACTGACCGAATGAATGGAAGTCAGAAATGTAATTGAATGTAGCACTGGAAAGGTTAATGTTAAGTTTGCTATCTTGAGTGACCCTGCCTGCGGACGAGCTGGTACAACTCATGGTGCAGCATGCCTGGAAGAACCCTGATTCTGTTGAATCTATCCCCAGGAGACCTGACAAGATACTATCACCCCCCCCCCCGAGGAGAACCCACATTGATCTAGAGGTTTACCAGTTGATGCTATGGTGGTAGTGGTGGCCACGAAAAAGGATCTCGCCAAAGAGAGTCATATTGTTCATCTCCCAACAGAGAGTCTCGGGCTGTGGACAGATTAGGGAAGCAAGTTTTTGCTTCAGCGACTTTTGCCATATGGTCTCTGAATTATTTGGCACATTTTACGGGGCTCCAAAGAGACCTGGTTTCTGAACTCTCTGGAACGCTCGCAGGACAGGTGTCTGTCAGGGTAAGAGACAAAGTTGCCTCGCTTCTCACAACCCTGGAATCTATCTCCAATTTGTCCATGAGGTTGCTCTCATATGCAACCGAAGGGGTGGCTAGAGTGGCAGGTTCAGGTATAATCATGAGACGCCATGCCTGGATGCGCCTCTTTCGGACCCTTTTAAGTCTCCCTTCCTGAAAGCTTCAATCAAAGCATCTTCCCTTTTTGGCTCTAAGGTGAAAGACACCCTAGACAGGTGTGAGAAGGAAAGTAAGACCCTGTCTGCCATAGGTCTATGCTTTTCCAATCCACAACGTTCTTTTTCCATGAACCAGAAAAGCAGAAAATTGTGGCACAAAAATTCTCAGGGTCCTTTCTGTGCCACATGTGGCGATGATACCCCCAGGGGCAGAGGGGGGTAACAACTTTGGAAGATGCCCCTACCGAGGCAGAGGGGGTCCACATAATCAGGGACCCAGGGATTCTTTCTCTGGGTAGCCTTACCAGCGCTCCTGAAGAGCGGCCCAATTGCTTTCCTCTGGAAGCAGTCAGGGGATGTGTCTCTCTGCACCAAGCTGCCTGGCAACCAATAACTTCTGACCGTTGGGTGCAGAAAATTATAACCAGAGGATGCACCATTCCCCTCATCACTTATCCAAAGCTTCCTACAAAACTTCCAGACTTCCACCCAGTCAAAGGGAAAAAGCAGCTGCAGAAATAAACACTCTGTGTCAAAAAAAGAGTCATCCAAACAGTCCCACCAAACCAATGTGGATCCAGATTCTACACAATATTCTTTTTGGTGCCAAAAAAGACAGGGGACTGGAGACCAGTTCTGGATCTCAGCAATTTGAACTAGCCTGTTGCCCAAAAGAAATTCTGGATGGTCACGGTTCAGTCCATTCTCCCTTTTCTAAGGAAAGGTAATTGGATGTGCTCGATAGATCTCCGGGATGCGTATTACCACATCAAAATGGACAAATGTTCCAGGAGACTACTTCACTTCTGGCTAGGAGCCAATCACTACCAATTTTGTGTCCTACCATTCAGACTCTCTACAGCCCTCAGAGTGTTCACAAAGTGCATGGCAGTGGTCACAGCTCACTTGAGACTGCAAGGATTCTAGGTGTTTCCGTATTTGGACGATTGGCTCCTTATCACCCCCAACAAGCATTTTCTGGTAGCAGCCCTGCAGTATACTCTTTCCCCGATGAGACTTTTGGGAATAACAATAAATTGGAAGAAATCCAACCTTGCTCTAATTCAATCCATAGAGTTCATCGGAGCGGTCTTCGACACCCATTTTTGTCTGGTGTCCCTCCCAGTTCACAGACTGCAGAGACTGAGGCTCCACCTCTGGGTGATACTCTGTCAAAACAAAGCCTCAGCAAGAGAGATTCTTCAGCTTCTAGGATCCATGGCAGCTGCTATACCTATAGTGCCTCTTGCAAAACCCCACATACGAATACTTCAGTGGCTTCTACTATCTCAGTGGTTTCCAAATCACCACCCTTTATGCTTTCAGATTCAGATAACTAATCATTGCAAACAGGACCTTCTTTGGTGGATGAAGCCAGAGACAGAACTTTGGAGCTGCCCATTACATTCTTCCCAACCCAAGGCCATTGTGACCATGGATACTTCCCTGATAGGGTGTGGGGGGGGCATTTTTAGGGAAAGACGGTCCAAGGCACATGGTCCAAAATGGAGGCCAACCTGCATATCAGTGTTCTAGAACTGAGAGCGGTGCTGTTAGTGTTGCAAGCATTCCAATCTGTTCTTCCTTCTGGGACAATCGCAATCCAATCAGACAACATGTCAGTAGTCTGGTATATCAACAGGCAAGGGGGAACCAAGTCCTATCCACTATGTCGAGAGGCCATGAGAATTTGGCAGTGGGCAATAGCTTCCAACTGCTTTCTGATAGCAATGCATATCTCAGGGAATTACAGTGTGATTGCAGACAAGTTGAGCAGATGTATTCTCCTGCCTCACGAGTGGTCCCTCAATCCCAACATAGCGGCAAAAATCTTCAGCTTTTGGGGGCCAGCCTTGCTGCGACCTGTTCACCTCCCCGTCAAACAACAAATGCAGCAGCTATTTTGACTTATTTACCCCACAAGGGGAGTCCCCGAGAGATTCTCTGATTCACGATTGGCCCACAGGACTACTATATGCCTATCCCCCCATTCCTCTGATTCTCCAATTCATAAAGAAAACTTTTCAGTTGAAATGCAAAGTGATCCTCATAGCCCCCTTTTGGCCTCGATAAGTTTGGTTCTCCTTCCTTCGGCTTCACCTATTATGTCGACTGTGGATTCTGGACCCTTTTCCAAACCTGATTTCTCACCCCCAAGGGTTGAGTCACCCAAGCCCATCCAATCTCAAACTATGGCTTGGTTTCTCCACTTTCATTAATCGCCAGGCAGGATAACCTCCTCTCACCAGTATGTGACATTATCCTGGCCTCACACAAACCATCCACCAGAAGACTATATCTAGATAAATGGAAGAGATTCTCTATTTGGTCTAAGAAAAGAAGGCTAGACCTGTACTCGGCTCCAGTTACAGTAGTCTTACAGTATCTGTCAAAATTTTTTGAGAATGGAGCTGCAGCTTCTACCATACAAGTACATCTAGTGGCTATTTCTAACGTTCATGATGGGTTTTATAATTTTCCCCTCATTTCTCATCAGTTATACAAAACCTTTCTAAAAGGGGTCTCGCATATTAGGCCTCCAGTCAAACAACCTATAGAGCCATGGAATCTCACATTAGTTCTTCAAGTCTTTAACTCAACTTCCTTTTGAGCCTGCAGCAAAGTGTGACTTCAAATTTTTATCTTGGAAGTCCCTTTTCCTTGTAGTCATCACGTCGACCAGAAAAATTTCAGAGCTCCATGCACTATGCATTAAAAGGCCCTATTTAATCTTCCGCACAGAAAGAGTATCACTACGGATGAACCCCTCCATTCTTCTCAAAGTTATTTCAGATTTTTCAGTCAGTCATACCATTGACTTGCCAGTATTTTTCCCAAATTTTACTAACAAAGGGGAATACTGTTTACACTCTGGATGTGCATAGACAATTTAGGTTTTATCTAGACAGAACTAAAGCAGTACGTAAAACTGACCAACTTTTCATTTCCTTCTCTAGACCTAGGATGGAAAATTCCATCTCCAAGGTGACTTTATCTAATTGGCTTAGGGACTGCATACACTTCATCTATTCGATTGCGAAAAAGCCTATACCACTGAATGTTAAAGCCTACTTTACCAGCTTTATGGCAACTTCTGTAGCCTTCCATTCGAGAGCCTCCATGGATGATATTTATGCAGCAGCGAAATGGGCTACCTCCCGCACCTTTATTAATTATTACAAATTGGATGTGGTCTCCAGAGGGAGAGCTACCTTTGGCTCATTGGTGCTCAGGAACGTTCTTCCATAACGGCCACTCAAGGAACACAAGATAGTTGGGGATTCTGTTCCATCAGTGATGAATGGAAAGAAGATTGACAACAGCAGATAAAGAAGTTATGTCTTACCATAATATTCCATCTGTGTTGTTGATCTTCTTTCATTCATCACTTCCCACCCCCCTTCCCCCTCCAAAGGCTCCTGGGGGATATTTTGGGTCCAAGTGGTGATTCAGGGCATTTGCGCAGAAATGACTTCTGCTTTACTAATATTGGGCAAACTTGATCTGAGGTAACAGGTTAAAGGACACTGTGGGTAGGGCTTGGCTCGAGAGTTTTTTGGCTGGCGCATGCTTGGTGTTAGGCCGGCTTGGCTCAGAGGATGGAGCCGACAGCCCATCAGTGATGAATGAAAGAAGATTGACAACACAGATGGAACGTTATGGTAAGACATGACTTCTTTTTACTTGCACCCTTGCAGATAGTACTTTGATACTGTAGAAGGATTTCCTCTCTAAGGTCCTTGGAATATTCGGTGAGGATAGCAATGTGTCCAGTTTCTTCATTTGTAGCATATCCTATGGCATTCCGCCCAGGGGTCCACAGTCTAGTCAAGCAAACCTTTGTTATCTTACTACCTTATAGTTGAGATTTTAGTGGGATCTGTGTTTATCTTTCACACTACCTCAGTGGCATATGGGGTTCTGTGCCTGTGCAAATGCAACACTGGCAGCTTTCCAAAGCTTAGAATCCCCTTCTTTGCCTCTATTCGATAGGGGATTCCCAGCAGGGATGCCTATCACTGTCACAGAGAGTCAATTTTTCAGTCTTTAGTGCCTGCTGAAGAATTTGTGTAGCTGAAGCTCTTCCACAGCCTGCACTGGTAGTTTATAGCTTCCAGAGACTCTGCTATATGAATAAGATTATTTGTAATGTGATTCAGGTTTTGAAACATAGTGAAGAGTGTCTTGGACTGTGTGGGAACTATTTCTAGAAATGTATCACACAAATCGTAACTCCAAATACCAAGCATCAAACATTTTATTTAAATGCACAAAGCTTTCAGGCTATCACTGTTTTTCAGTGCATACCATACAGCTTCACTCTGTTGTGTATTTTTGTTTTTAGAAATGCAGGCACTTCTGTTGTATTGAAAAGATGTGCTTGGTTACATAATCAGAATTTTTATGAGGATTTAAAAATGAGATTTTGAATAATGCTTTAAGTGCTGAATGTTTTTAGTTCTGCTGCTACTCAGATTCACAAATAATGGGATGATAGAGGTAAATTAATGCACTGGGGTATCTCAAATGTTTCATATTCTCAGGTTCTCCCCTAACAAGGTGTCCAACTTCAAAGGACAGAAAAAAAAGCAAAACTCCCAGCCTAACAAGGGTCAGGTTAGCAAGTATGAATGTCAGGAGGGTAATGCTTCATACCAAATAAAGTCTCTTTACCAAAAATGATTTTTGCCTTGGTAAAGAATGAATATGCGAAGGCTCAGGGCATCCGATCCCTTCCTCCTGTCCCTCCTTCCCTTTCATCTTCCCTCAGGCCAAAAATAGTCTAAGACAAGCCTGTGTTGAGAATAATACAAGAAAGAATCTTTCTACCACTTTTTTTAGACTGGTGAGGTTTTTCACAGAGGTTTTTTGAGTTGGTTCCACAACCATGGGAATGGGATTTACCTCCAGGATTTGATTTGGAAGGCACTAATTGTCTGGTTTTCATTTTTGTTTAGCCATTAATGGTTTAGGCTAAGGATTGTGCCTGCAACAGCCTACAGTCTTCAGCACAACCATGGCAGCAGACCATCTTGGCTCAATGGGTTCCGATACAAACTGGCAACTGACCCTAATGATTTTGGTAAAGTTGGCACAGACAACCATGAAGCTAGTAAATCCAGAGAGAACAGCCAGGTGTCCCTGGAAAAATGCTTAAAAGACTTCAAAGCCTACATTGGGAAGATGTTAATTTAAATTACTGCCTTATAAAAAAAAACACATTCCCATGGATCTTCGGCACATACAAAAAAAGTCTATCAGAACATGGACCAGAAGTTGATAAATGAGTGAATCAAAGCCCTGCAAGAAACAGAACTGAAGCTGGTGGAAATATTACTTGGACACAACAAGGAACAACTGGAATACACCCAAAGGGAACTAGCACAAATTGAGAAAAGAATGGTCAAACCAAGGGCAATAGAAGAAATGAGTCAACACCTTCAAAACCATGATCAAAGAAAGAAAATTTTGAAAAAATCCATCAAGATATACTAGATCAGAAAGATCCCACAACACCCCCTCAATGTATTGTTTCCCAGGGAGACCCAGACACATTCCTCAACACAGAATGATGCAAATGGACCCCAGCAAGCCAGCAATCAATATCCGGATTTTCCCACATGACAAAAAAACACCCAGGCTAGACCCATTGCCAATAACTCTCTAACGACCCCAAAAGAATGGACCACCAACCTATACAAGGACCAGCAGAAAGAACAGACTCTGAAACCACCCACAACTTCACAGCAAGACATTAGACATCCTACATGACAATCTCACCACTCACAGGACCAATACCAGCCACGACTGGATAGATCACAAGGCACATAACACCGGAGGGACAAAACATGGCAGGGGAAGAGAGATCTGAAACATGTCTGGCACCTCCCCCCCATGACTTCAACAGCAGACTAGGCCAGAGAAACAGAGAAAACACACAGTTTGGAACCACTCCGTAAAGCTTCTAAACAAGACTGAATACAATGTCCTGAATAAAGGATTGACCTTCATACCACACAAATGGAACAAGTTGTTGGTTACAATCATTAACCTGAAACCCTTAACAAGGAAACTTAAACTAAAAATAATTTTTCATGACAAAAAAAAAAAAAAAAAACATGACAACAGCAACCTCACTGACCCCAATACACCCACAATTCCAGTAAGGAAATGTTAAAAAACTAGTAATTTTCCCCCCTCCGAACCCCACCATTACCACTTTCAAAAACAAATGTGAGGCAGACAGGCCTGCTAGGAGGACATTTTACAGTCTTGATAAGGAGAAAAGCAGTGCACTGATCAACCTAAGCAAGGATAAAAGATGGAGAATCCCGAAGGTGGGCAAAGTAGGAGGCATTATTGTCACCGATGCATCATCTTGTAGCACTGAAATCATGGATATGTTCAACATCCCTACATACACTGACCTGGGCAGGATCAAATTGTCTATGAAGCGACCCCAACTGAAATCATGAAACTCAGCTAGGAAGGACTTGCATGCACTGATCAGCATGAATTTTTAAAGTCACTGATCCGAGACTTCCAAACTTTTTTTTGGCATTCCCAAACCCAACAAGAATCTATTTGACCTTCCTTACAGACTGGTGGTAGCCAGTGGTGGCTCTTTCACTGAACCTATTTCAATATATCTGGAGGTGCAGATCAAGCCTTTAGCTGAAAGCAATGGATCATTCATATTGGATTCCATGGACTTCTGAGAAAGATCAAGAAAGTCAAAGTGGACTTTCATCCTGGTACACAGTCCTCCCACATGATTACTGCATGCAAGCAGTCTGAAGCTTACAACAAGGAGTAGGAATCCTTGCTCAGGGAAATTGAATCCAGAGGAAGGCTGCTGAAACTTTGGCTTAAGAATAACCATTTTCAATATGAAGGTAGATACTTCAAACAAACCACAGGGATTGCAATGGGAGCAGATATGCCCCCCAGCTTGGCTAACACTGCACTGGGAAAATAGGAAGAGGACTATGTGTATAACTCCCCCTTTTTACCACTGATGGCCTGTTAACTTCCACTTTATCAATGACATCTTTATTGTTTGAAATGGGAACCTGGATCTTCTTGAGCGGTTTCTGGAACACATCAACAATTCCATGAGTTTCCTCCACTTTACCACCACCAACATGGGAGATAGATGCTCCACACCAGTGGTCACCCCCTCATTGGTCAGGTCTGACCATAAGCAAATCATCCTTGACATCCACATCCCACCCCATCCCCCAGTAAGGAAACCTCCGTAAAAAACTACTCCAAAGCCAACTTCATGCTACTCAAGTCAGAAGTGACAAACTTCATGGCACCCATGCAGACGGTGTCTGAAAGTTTGACTGTTGAATCCTACACTAAGGCACTGTATGAGCACATCCTCTCATGCATGAATCGTGCCATCCCAAATCGAACCAAGATGCTCTCCTCCAAAAAAAGGAAGCCAATCTGGTGGCCCCCTGCTATAAAAAAAACAATACAACAGAAGGAAGAAACTGTTGCAGAAAAGAGGAAAATCCCAGGATGCAAAAAACTCCCTTACCAGCCTCAGTAAGAAGCTGAGATCCCTCATAAAATCCTCAAAAGCTAGTTACAGGTATTCTTTAGTTATGTCAAGAATCTAAATGGCACTGCTCAGATCTGCTCTGAGCTACAACAGAATGGCATTAAATATACTGATCCCAAGGATATTGCCAATATCCTGGCAGATCGATTTAGTGCCAACTTCACCCCCTCTCAGCCCCTAAAGGGCCCATCTCAGCACCAAAAGATTGCCAAATTCCATTAATCACGGCCACACAGGTAGAAACAGCACTCTTCAAAGCTAAGAATACAGCATCCATGGGACCAGATGACATCCTGGACTGTGTACTACATGAACTACAAAATGAACTGGCACCTCACCTAAGTGTCATATATAATCATAGCCTCACCTCAGGCTTTGTGCCCACTGAGTGGCGCACATCTACAGTTATCCCACTCCACAAGAGGGGATCCACCTTGGATCCTGGGAACTACCGTCCCATCAGTCTTATGAGCCTGATCAGCAAGGGCATGGAACGCATTATCATGGAACTTATAAACAAAGACACTGGCAACCTTGAAACACTGGACCCTACCTAGTTTGGGTTCATAAAGGGCCGATCGTGTCTCCTGAACCTGATTGACTTCTTCGAATCAGTCTCCAAAGCTGTGAACAAGGGTAAGGTGGTCCACACAGCCTATCTGGACCTCGCCAAGGCCTTCGACACCATCCCCACTCTGGAATCATAGATAAACTTACTAAGCTGGGCATAAATCCCTACGTCACTTGATGGGTTGCCAACTGGCTTACTGACAGAACCCGGACTGTGAAAGTAGCTTACTCCAAATCCAGCTCCAGACAAGTGACAAGTGGAGTACTTCAGGGTTCAGTCCTGGGCCGCTCTTGTTTGACATCTACTTCTCTGAAGTACAGGCCAACACTAAGGGACTCTAGCTAACAAAGTTCGCAGATGACTGCAAACTGGGAGCTATTATTGACTCCCCAAATTATGTGGATATTCTACAAAAGAGCCTTACAGAAACAGATGCTTGGTGCCAGAGCCATGGGCTCAAGCTTAATGTCAAGAAATGTATAGTTATCCCCTTTGGGAAAAAACATGTACCCATGAATTACCACATAGGTGGAAGTACAATAAACACTGAAAGTGTGATAAAAGACCTATGGACACAGGTGGACAGTGGTCTCACCTTCGATAACCACATCGCCACAACAGTCAGAAACTCCTTCTATGTTGCACACCTCATCACTAAGGGCTTTTCATCCAGAAAAAAGGAGGTCATTGTCCCACTGTACTCATCCCTCATTAGACACATTATAGAGTATAATGCCCCATTTGGTATGTACCTCACAAGACATCTGCAACAGCTGGAAAGGCCGCAGAAATACCTCACTAAAAGAATCACAAGCCTAAAGCAGATGCCATATGCTAACCATCCAAAAAAAACTCCAGCTATACTCTGTGGCATATCGTCTACTCAGAGGTGATCTCTGCTTGACATACAAGGCCATGTCAATCCCTGAGCTGTTGGACATGCTCCACTTAAAGGAATCCCAATTCCTCAGAGCCACATGCTCCAGGGATCTAAACCTTGTCATCACAATGAACAAAACATGCTGGAGGGATAGGTTCCTCACCCAGAGACTCCCCATACTCTGGAATAGACTGCCCATACATGTCAAGCAGAGTGCCTCCTTGGTCCTCTTCAAAAGGAACCTTGATGATTGGATGGGGGATAGGAAATTCATCCCAGGGATCATGTCAGTCACCCTGCTAGACAGGGTCCAGGGAAGTAAATATTGTGGGAAGAAATATCCAGGGAATTGTTATGGATAGGCTTGTATAGGCCCTAGGGCCGATAGCCTAGTACCAACCTATGAACCTATTATTCATACAGGCAGTCATGATATGTTTTCCTTCAGACGCTATTGGGATTATATAGTAATTTGACCTAATTTTAATATAGTTCGACTTCCTCCTTTACTGGGTCAATAACTGCAAAACCAAAAAAAGGTATTACATCATCTTGTGTTATGTTCCAGCACTGTGTGTGTTTGTGTATGTGTGTGGGAGCTTGAAACTTCAGGTGAAATGGGTAGTGGCCTGCCTTGGTACTGGAGGTTTTCCATGTGAGTTTCATTAGTATTGGTATTCATTTGGCAGGGAGGATGGCAGCTCTGGAGACTGCTCTGATGCTTAACAGGATGGTGGATCTCAGTGAAGGAGATTTAAGGGAAATTGGCTTGATCTAGAAAGGGAAAAAAGGAGGTTTTAATTTCTGAATTGTTTGGTCTGTCTGGACAGCTGATCTTTGTGGGGTGGATATTTTGGTTGGCAGAAGGTGCAGGTTTGCAGTGATGTCTGAGTTATGATGGGGTGATGTGTTATCGGTTTAGGAACTGCCAACAGACAAGGAGGTTGGGTTGGGGTACATGGATGTTATGTGTAGTTGGTACACTGTGCAGGCTTTGCAAGGTCTGAATGGGGAGCAAGGAGTGGCAGAAAGAGCAAGAGGGATGGGTAAATGTGTTAACATTTCAGTCTGGGGTCCTAGTAGATATCTTTGAAAAGTGCTCTTCATGGTAGTCTTTCAGAGACGTGGCGTGATGTGGCCACACATTTTTATTCTTTTCCATCTCTCTCTTGCTCTCTCGCTCACACACAATCTTTCTTTCTTTTTCTCTGTTGGACTGCAGCCTGTGTGGTGTTTTGGCTGTGTGCAGCATGCATGCATTCCATAAAATGATAAATACTAAGCACTTTTGTCTTTAACAGTGAAAGACGTCCTCATTGTAAAAGACATAAGTGCATAGTATTTATCATTTTGTGGTTAATAAAAGTTAAACGAGTTTTGAGTACGTTGGTGGCATCCTGTTTTGCTACTTTTGTTTTTTAGTTTTTGTGTTGATCCATGCATTCCAACCTAAGTGTCTTATTCTCTTGGTAGTCTCTGCCCTTTTCTCAGCACATTGTTTCACCATGACCAGGGCACTGCTGCAGATTTACATATTTTCTAGGCCAGGACATCTACCTCCCTGTGATTACTTGTCTGGGCAAACTAACAGATGGTAATTTAAGATTTCTTGTTTTTCTTCTCTAAATTTGACTCATCTCCTTATACATCTCTTTTATTGTGACTTTTACATTACGTGTCAGAGCAGTCTCTTATGCTGTTGTTATCATCTCTGCTAAATGAATACTGACTCTAATGTTCTAATGTAACATGCAGAGAGAACCTTGCTATGGCATATCATAAACTGGTCTTCTAAAATTTCACATTCACACAACCACACACATACACAAACAACCACACACATATAAACACACACACATACATTGTGTCTGTCTCTTCAGTGTAGTTGTCATACTGAATATCTGAGCTGCCTACTCTCTTTCCATGATGGCATTTTTTTCAGGTGTTTTTTCTTTTTTTAGCCAATAAGAAAGAAATAATGCACCCCACTTTCTAGGCACAAGTGGATATTTAAATACTTTATCTAACACCATTAACTTAATAACTCCTGATGAAGGGCTTCTTTGAGTCAGAAAGCTGGAGTAATTGCAAAACCTATGTTGATCCAATAAAAGGTAAAACTTCACCTCTGTGTCCCAGTTCCTTGTACTTTTTTACTGGACCAGAACTACAATCAACATTAAGTTATATAAGGAGAAAATACAGAGATGCAGGAGGTAGTGTTGTCACCTCACAGCAAGAGGTTGTCTGGTTCAGTTCTTGGCTGGGGTGCCTTCTATGCAGAGTGTGCATGTCCTCTCTGTCTTTGTGTGGGTTTTCTCCAGGTACTCTGATTTCCTTCTACATTACAAAGATATGCACCAGGTGGATTGGACACTTTTAACTGGCCATAGCTGTCAGTATGCATGGGCATATATGGTATGGAAGAACAGCTGCAATAGAGCTAGCCATCTGGAGGTGTCAATATTGGCTCAAGATGATTGTCACCGTTGAATGGACACCCTAACCCCAAGTGCAAAAATGTGAAAGAGGCATTGTGGATGGATGGATGGACTTATACATTTTACTACTAGTGATGTGCTTATAAACCTATGTAGTTATGTAACTGGATGGGTTTGACTATTGCCCTGCTACTGTATTAATATTTCTTCTTTCTTTAATAAAAATAATGCTTAAAAAATAAAAATAAAGAGAAAAGTATCCCTTTCTAGGAAGAAAGGAATAGATGGTATTCATTCAAAGCCAGACCATCTGTTATGTTTTGTCCTTGAAGTATATAGAAAGCAGTCTGTAAGTACTTATATATATATATATATATATATATATATATATATATATATATATATATATATATATATAAAAAACACACACACACATATTCATATATTATATTTTTTAAACAGATTTTATTTTACAGGAAAATAAGAGTTTGCAGGCAGACTTGTTCCAGTTAATAAACAGTGTCTGTTCATTGATGGGGTCATGTCACAACAAACAACAGATGTCCATTAAATGGGTCTTTCATCTCAGAGAATAAGGACTGTAAAATAACCACCAAGATAGGAGCGAGGACAGTATCAGAGTCAGTGCTTTAACTCTGTTAGGAGGGTTAGGAAGAACCCACATGAGTCAGACATGATAACTTACTTTGAGATTAGATATACTGGGTTCAAATATAGCTTGGATAAGTCTTTCACTGATAAGTAATCACATAAAATAATATCTGATTTCCTTTCATCTTCATTTTAATATTTTCTGCAATATTTACATTTATCTAACTGAAAATGGGTTGGATGTCTATTACTTTCTTGGGTTCAGGGATGAAAGAAGGTATATGTGGAGAAACAACACTTATTTTCTGAAGGTGTACCTTCACCACTACCCTGTCATTTCATATCAACCAGTCTATTAAATATAAGAGGCATGATAACTGAGGCAGGGCTAGCCACCCGGCGGTGTAAACTTTGGTTCAAAATGATTGTCACTGTTGAAGTGACACTCCGACTCCATGTGCAAAATGGGAAAAAGGGGTTGAGGATGGATGGATCAAAGCTATTTCCAAGAATGAAGACACATTTCTAGACCTTTCACCAATTAAATCCTATCTGTGGGATGGAAACAGTGAATGAAACTGGAGATAGAATGAAAAGGAACAGAGGCATCCTGTGGTCAGGGCAAGGAATGCTAAAGGTTTGAAAAGGTGACTGGAATATATAATACAGTGTAGGAGCAAATACATGTCTGGAAAAACAGTGACATCAAAGTGTGTGTGTGTGTGTGTGTGTGTGTGTGTGTGTGTGTGGGGGGGTATTCCTATCTAGAGGCAGCAGCAGGAGGACAATGCGCAGTTTACAACATTTGATGGAGATTGAAGAGGTAGAAGATAATTTCTAACTTGTTCAATGAGTACACTCCCTCTAAGAATGAGTTGTGACATTATCTTACAGCTGGAAATGCAATGCTGCCCTTGTTGAAAGGGCTATATAACTGTGTGTGTTGTTTCATAAAGTACAGGGGCAAACAGAAACAAAAGCTGCAGGAGTAAAAGGGAGTTCAAGCACCAGCTTAAAGAGCTATATTTGACAGAGATGGAGTGCAGGTACATTGTTTAAAGAATGGTTATCGCCTGTTGTTAAGGGAAAGCAGTTATCAGTTATTTATCAAAAAACAGTTGGTTTAAATAAGCTTTTTACTAATTTGTTCACTAGTTAAGCCCACTGAGTTCCAGTGTTCCTTTTCAGGGGCAACCTGGCAACACTGTCCAGTTAGGTGACTTGCTCAGAGTCAGCCATTAGGAACTGGATCTTGTAGCCCAGGCAGGTATGACCCTAGCCCTGAGTAGCATCCTCCCATCACCCAGAATGATACCACAGTACAAGGACAAAATGATTGACTTCAGCAATTGGCTAAGCTTCTGGTGTCATTCTAAGGGGATCCAGTATCTGTCTGCCTGGGATGACATGATCGACAAACCACGATGCTTTGCCAGAGATGGCCTGCACCTGTGGCCCTTGGGATTCCGGATACTGGCTAAGGCTGTTGCCACCCCTATAGTGCCTTTTTTTAGGCAAGGTTCAAATGACAAATTCACCACTGTAACAGGTACAAGCAAGCAAAATCTGAGGGTAATGCTACTCAATGCTAGAAGTCTAAACCTCAAAATGCACTCACTCACTCAAGGCACTCCTTAAAATGGAGAACATCGACATCTGTGCAGTGACATAGACCTGGTTCAAGGCTCCAGAGAGCACCCTTACATTACCAGGCTATAATTCATACCATATCTTACCTTTCAGCCATCTAACCTGGACTGAAACACTAAAGGTGGAGGCGTGTCCATATGCATTAAGGATATCCACACCTCCAGGCTAGTTGCTCAGCATAATGCATCTGAGATTATCCAAGTGCAACTAACTCTGGGCAAGACCTCAATACAAATTGTAGCCTGCTACAGATCCCCCACCATGCCCTAGGATTCCCACTCCTCATTTCTTGATACACTGGAAAATATTTGGGTACAACCTAACACCCTAATAATGGGCAATTTCAACTACCCCACCATTAACTGGGAAAACTACTCATGTACAAGCTCTTGTGCTCAACGTTTTCTGGAATTCATAAATTCCAACGCCTTGGATCAACTTATCCACCCCCCCACCAGGAGCAGCAATATTCTAGACCTGGTCATTGGCAACATGGGTAACTGGTGTTCCACACCAGAGGTCAATTCCTTGTTGGTCAGATCTGACCACAAGCTAATCCCCCTAGACATCCACATCCCACCCCCAACCCCCATTAGGGAAACCACCGTAAAAAATTTCTTCAAAGCCAACTTCACGCTTCTTAAGACAGAAGTGGCAAATTCATGACACCCACGGAGACAGACAATAGAGGTACGACTGCTGAATCCTACATAGATGCACTTTATAAGCACTTACATGAGTGCATGGATCGTGCAATCCCTAACAGAACCAAGATGCTATCCTCTAAAAAAGGAAGCCAGTCTGGTGATCCCCTGCCATAAACAAACTCTGCAACAGAAGAAAGAAACTCTTGCAAAAAAAAAAGACTAAAAATCCCATGATTGGAGGGACTCCCTGGTCAGCCTCAGTAAGAAGCTGAGATCCCTCATAAAATCCTCCAAAGCTAGTTATGAAAACAAAATCACCACTGATTCTAAAGACAACCACAAAGCATTCTATAGCTATGTCAAGAATCTAATGGCAACACTCAGATGTGCTCTGAGTTACAGCGCAATGGCACTAAATATACAGAACCAACTGATATTGCCAATATCCTGGCAGATAGGTTCAGTGCTAACTTTACCCCACCCCCACCCCCTAGAGGGCCCATCTCTATACCAGAAGAATGCAAAGTTCCTGTAATCATGGCTGCACAGGTAGAAAACACACTCTCCAAAGCCAAGAACACAGCATCCATGGGACCTGACAACATCTCAGGCTGCGTTCTACATGAACTACAGAGCGAACTGGCACACCACCTAAGTGCCATGTTCAATCATAGCCTCACCTCAGGCTTTGTGGCCACTGAATAGCACACAGCAATGGTTATCCCAATCCACAAAGGGGGAGCTACCACGGACCCTGGGATCTACCACCCCATTAGCCTGACAAGCCTGGTCTACAAGGCTATGGAATGTATCATCATGGAACTTATAAACAATGACATTGGTAATCTCCAAACCCTGAATCCTACCCAGTTCGGGTTTGTAAAAGGCAGATCATGTCTCCTAAACCTGATAGACTTCTTTGAAGCAATCACCAAAGCCGTAGATGAGGGTAAGGTGGTTCACACAGCCTATCTAGATCTTGCCAAGGCTTTCAACACCATCCCCTACTCTGGAATTATAGATAAACTCACTAAACTACATATAAATCTCTATGTCACAAGATGGGTTGCCAAGTGGCTCACTGACAGAACCCACACCATGAAAGTAGCAGACTGCTAATCCAACTTCAGACTAGTGACAAGTAGAGTACCACAGGGTTCAGTCCTGGGTCCTCTCCTGTTTAATATCTACTTCTCTGAAGTACAGGCTAACACAGAAGGTCTTTGCCTAATGAAGTTCGCAGATGACTGCAAACTAGGAGCCATAATCAAAACTCCTAATGATGTGGACATCCTACAAAAGGGCCTCACTGAGACAGATGCCTGGTGTCAAAGCCATGGCCTCAAGCGCAATGCCAAAAAGTGCATTGTCATCCCTTTTGGTAAAAACTCTGTACCCATAAACTACCACAAAGGCGGTAGTCTACTTAACATTGAAAGTGTGATAAGAGATCTTGGGACACAGGTGGACTGTCCTTTGATAATCACATCACCACAGTAGTCAGGAAATCCTTCTATGTGGCACACCTCATCACAAAAGGTTTCTCATCCAGGAAAAAAGAGGTCATTGTTCTCTACTGATCACTCATTAGACCCATTATACAGTACAACTCCCCTTTTGGTATGTACCTCACAAGACATCAACAACAACTGGAAAGGCCGCAGAAATATCTCTCAAAGAGGATTACCGGCCTCAAACAGATGCCCTACGCTGTTGGACATGCTCCACTTAAAGAAATCCCAATCCCTCTCAGCTACACGCTTGAGGGACCTAAACCTTGTCAACACAATAAACAGAACATGCTGGAGGGATAGATTCCTGTCCCAAAGACTTCCCATACTCTGGAATAAACTACCTATCTTTATCAAACAAAGCTCCTCAATAGCACTCGTCAAGAAAAATCTTGATGATTGGATGGGAGATAGGAAATTCACCCCGGGGATAACTTCTGTGGCTCTGCTCGACAGAGGCACAGGAAAATAATTTTCTTGGGTGGCAAAAGTCAGGGTACCATTTGGCTAGGCTTATATAGGCCCCAGGGCCAATAGCCTAGTACCTACCTATGAACCTATGAACCTATGGAGATGGAAGGAATCAAATTATGTACCCTTGACTACCAGAAGCAGCTCAGAAACAGCTCAAAGTCTTAATTCTCTCTGCTGCCAAACAATTAATGGCTACAGTTCTGGCTACGTATACAGTGTAGCAACTTAAAGATATTGACATCATCTACATTTTCACAATGTAAACCTAATGCCCAGCAGTGCTAGTTCCTATGAGGTTTGTAAGGAGGAACTCATGAGTGATGTGTTTGGTGGAGGCACAGGTTTCCTGGGGCAAATAAGTATCATGTGATTTAGCTTGTCAATGTGACACAGAGAATATCAGAAAATTTTTCATCTGTTGACCATCAGCTTCCTGCTAAAATTTATGTCATTCAATCATACATGTCTTCTTTTAGAATTGGGTCGTTTGACATCTGGTTGTTACTTCCTCTTCAAAAAGAAGTGCCTTACTTAGCTTGGCATGTAGGTTAAGGTCAATATGTTTTCTAACTGAAAGTGTTTAGAAGTGGAGGAAATCATCTGAGAATGTTATAATGAAGATTATTTTTTATAAAGTGGGAGTGAAGATAGTTTCAGTCCAGAAATATATAACTGAAATGAGAAGGTCCTCTATATTGTGGAAGAATTTTGATATTCTGCTTGACAGTGGACTACTGTTGACCACTATGTGCCGTATGTAGCCAGTGAATATGGGATGTTATCATGTTTATCTGTACAGGATTCATTTGGTGCTGGTATAAATTAGTAAAAAGGTGTTAAATGATACTTATTGGATTTGAGGGAAAATTCTATTTGGTAGAAGGGTGAATAGTTTGTACATATGGTACCTTGTTTTTGTTACTGGAAAATATTATGTATTCATGAAAAAATTCTGGCCAAAGCTGATACAACTCAAATACCTCATTTGTCCTTATTTTCTACCAAGATAAACCTGTTACTATAACTACTACACTATTTTACATATTCCAGCTTCAATAACTGTTAACTTAGAATTGTACTACAACTTTGGTTGTCTGATACAGGTACTGCACACCACTTGTATGTATTATCATAATGTATATAGCAATATTAAAAATATATAATGGGGATATGTATTAAAGATGTTTATATTACAATACCACGTCATTATGATTTTGCTAATGTTTCATGTTTTCTTTGCTTACCCTATTTACCATATCTAGAATTAGATTTAGAGTGTTGTTTCACTTGTCTACTGGCTTTAGCCAGGGTTATGGCTAAAACAAGATCTTTGAAGCAGCCGGCATTAGTAAATATTAAAATAATACTGTATGCCAGTTTTTCAAGACATGTTGAAAAATACAAAAATACTGAAGAATACTGGGCTTATGCAACTGGACTTCTGCCTCAAAGTCATAAGCTTTGTTAGTCAATTCAGAGGCACAGAGATTATAGCCATAACAGTGGGTTCAAACTGTGCACCTGAATATGTGCAGTGAACTAGGAGGAATGAAACTGAGTACTGAAAGCTAGTTCACTGATGGGGGTAAGGATTAGCAGAGCAACACCTGACAGATGTTTTATTTTATTTCATCTCCATTTGACAGGACTGGGATGGGGCTTGGGGGGGGGGGGGGTGAGAGCTCACTATGATGTGTGCTAACACTCTGTTGAAGAAGTGTTGAAGTGCAGAATCATGCAGTCTCGCTGCACTCATCACATACAACATTGCACTGTACTTTCAGCCTACAGGAAAGAGATAGAATGATTAAAAAATGGGAACATAATAAAGGAGCAACACAGGATGAGGTTTGAAAATGCTCAGGGTGAGAGGGAGTAGCTTGGCTAAGGAACCTCTCGGATGTTAGAGCATCTGCAAGAGACTGGGGAACTTCATGGCAGAATACGGAAGCTAGAGATAGTACTAGATTTGCTAGTCAATCCAGAAAAGGCAAAGTGAAACTGGAGAAAAGGTAACAGGAAGATAGACAGGATGGCTTGCAAAAAGGTTGCAAATGAAGGCAGTGGACAACCAGATATGGGCAGAGAATATCTGCTGTAGGATAACACAAATTAAGGGGAAGGGGAAAAAGTGGGAGATACAGCCACAAAAGAGAGGACAAGGACAGCAAAGCCAAGGAGGAGGAACAGGGGCAAATAGCAGTGGCAAGTGATGAAGGAGATACAAAATCAGAGCTTACCATGCAGGATCTAATATTCCAAACTGAGCAGAAAGGAAGAAGGCAGGATTAATTACTCAGCCTGACTGAAGGGACAGAGGGGGAAAAGGATCAAAAAGTGAAAAGGGCTTGTAGGCAGAGTACAGCATGGATATAAAAGGGATCACTTACAGCATATGGACTGAGGTAAACATCATATACAGTGAAGTGGGCTGAAGGTGATGGAACTAGAGTGACAAATGTGTCATGAAAAATTTTTGATCAAGAAAATATGTTTCAAGCAATTATGATGCCTGCAAACACAGCAAAACTAGTCATGGATAAGAAGAAGCACCATCCCTTTATAACAGGCAAGGGGGCTGGCTCCATGGCACATAAGGATGGAGCTCTTACTGTAACTCAGGTGACCTGGGCTCAAATAGCAACCCTGGCACAGGCAGGCAGGGAGGGGAGTAAAGGTGTGTGGCCTGCTCGATTCTCCCAATGGAAATCCTTGTACAGACACTGGCATAGGGAGGTCAAAGTATTACAGGGAGCTGGTTGTCCTGTTGGAGGATAAAGCATAGGGACTGGGCAGGCTGCCTTCCAGGATTCTTAATAATCTAGGCAGGCTGCTGGTAGATCCCATACAATGGTATTGGACAAATCATTGTCTACTGCAGAAATGCTGGAGGACTGAATCACAGCAAGAGTTGTCCTCTTGTACATGATGGGAAAAGGACAAATCTGAGAAACTACCAAACTATTAACCTACCAGCAGTGACAGGGAACATTGTGGAGATAATTTTGAGGTAAAGGTGTTTTCTGTCTCAAAGAACAACACTCTTTAAGACAACAACAAACATCATTTAATAAGCAGAACATATTGGTCAGACCATTTCTAGTTTCATGATTAGGTTACAGGAGAACTTGACAGGGAATTGCCTATAGGCATGGCCTACATAGACTTCATCAAAGCTTTGGACTTGGCTCCACACAGGTAGCACCCAGGAATATTAGAAGGACTGGGGATAAAATCATGAAAGAGGAACTAGACTGATGCATGGCAGAGGGTTAGTGAAAGGAACAATGTCAGGAATAAGGAAAAAGACAAGTAGATTATTGCAAGAGTATGTTCACTTCAGACATATCTGAGAGAAGCAAGAATAGCATCAGTCTCCTCCCTGATGTCACAAAATCAGGTGCAGCAGTGCAGGATTGAAGAGACTCTAAGAAAGGATATAGAAAGGCTGATCAAGTGGGAAGAAAAGTTCTCCTGGGATTAATTGGAGACAAATGCCGAGTGCTACACCTGGGCCACTCCAACCCTGTATTATCTGAGGAAGTAAAACTGATAGGAACAGAGAAGGAAAGGTATCTGGGCATGCTAATCATACTTTGCCACCAGGAGGAGAAGGAAAGGAGTGCTGAAACAGCAAACAGAATGCTTGGGTGCATAGTCATGAGTATACACTCCAGAAACAAACATGTAATACTGCCACTCATCTTGACCCTATGCTGATCACCGAATGAGTACTGTGTGCAGTTCTGGGGGTTGTACAAGGAGAGGATATCATGTGAGTGGCAAGAATTCAGAGGACACTACTATAAGAATGCAAAGGACAGAGGGAATATCAAAGGTTCTAGAGCTCTTCTCACTACAGATAGAACAGATGGGTGGACATGATAAGGGGGCAAATGTTCATATCAGGGAGGTGTAAAATGGTCATGCTTAATATGATGGAGGTGATGGAGGAAGGGGGGTACAGGTATCTGCAGAACTATGGCTTTGGACTTGATGAAACAGACTACCAGAATGCATGGTAGAAAGTATATCCATATAGCTATTGAAAACCATATGGCCAAGGGCAAAACTGGTAGAAAATGGTAAATATGAAGGTGAGGCAGAATGCTATGCACACTTATAGCTCAGACTAGATAGGTTAATTTTCTCCTTCCGCCACCAAGAATATCTAGTGAAAAAAGAAATCCCCCAACATCATAGTATAGAGTCCAAAATTCCTTGGTTCTAACTTCCCTTCCTAAGCAGCCTAAGAATGGTAGAGAATGGAGGAGAACAAATGGCCATTGCAGTGAGAATAGTGTGATGGTCACAAACAGAATAAAAGAAAATAGGGGCTCTTCAAAAACATCATCATTACATAACTGGTTACATCATAGTGAGAAACACAGCCGTCCAGAAAAGTACACCCAGGACTTGCTCAAGTTTGGACGTAATGAGCATTATCCAAAATTAGGGTTATATATTACGATCTGTATCCTGCACCACAAAGAGCAGTGACTTTGCATGAGAAATGTTAGGTAAAATTACCTACTGTGGCAGGTTCCTAAGGGACAGAGTGTACTACCCAAGAATAAGAATCACTGTAAAAACTGAAGCAAACATAGCAAAGCCTTGGCTTAATGAATGCGGACCTAAACAAATGGTGTTTTATCGGCAAATAGTCGTTTCAAGAATGAGAATCACTGGAAAAGTTAAACAAATAACAAAGCCTTGTTTTGAATAATGCAGAACTACAAAAGGGTGTTTTATTGACAAATAGATGTAAATGTTTTAGAGCACTGGGATTGCATCACTGCCTTTTCTCGTTAGTATATCTACCATGACTGGTTCACCCTCTACTCTCATGTATCCTTTTTCCATTTGTGCCTTTTGCTCTTCGTGTTCTCATTTCTTAATGTTCCACCCACTCATGAAATGCTTAACATTTTTCTTTAGATATAATCGTCAGGTAACATATTCAACTTGGTCACACTTATTGCATAAAAAAATGCCTCCCAGATTCACTTTTCAATATAATGTAAGCTCAGTGTTTAACTTTACAACCTCTAAGCAACCATCTATATTTGTTGTAGAGGAAGCCAGTTTAATTTTGCTTATAATTATTTTGAAGGATAAGGCCATAGTACCCACGTCTGTATAAAATTGTCTCGGCTATGCACTTTCATTGCCAGAAGACTATAAACATTGTCTACTCCATGCAACCGTATCATGAATTTTAATGCTTCTCTACCATCACTGAAAATTAATGCACTTTTAATTATTGAAAGTTGTAAAAATGAATGTACATTTGCTTGGTAGAGTGGGGATTCAAAACCCCTTCATTGCCAGTCATCTATCACAGGTAGTAAAAACATCTTGAAAGCTACTATATCTTTGTTAGGTTAATTTGCATGCTAAATATGGCCAAATCAGGTATCTTAATATTGAGGGCATCACTTTTGCCCTGTAAGAAATGACCCATTGGCAAAGCATCTTAGCATCTATTTGATATTTACCACTAATCCCTATCACAGGGTGGAATATTGGACTGTCCATGTAGTGACACCGTTCTTTCTCTTCTTTGACACATGCACCCAGAGGTTTCTCCTACTCTAGAGACTTAGATCATAATATTAATTTGGCACAAATCAAGGTTGATTTCTAATAAACAGATATACCTCAACATTAAGGAATTTTTGAGTGTGATTGCTTTGTTAAAAATAATACTTCCTGAAAAATGAACTGGGTAGTTATTTAAAGAAATGAGAGTAGCTAATACTTTGTATGTGGTCTGTGATACACTAAACAACCATATTATTAAATTGAGAAATAAAAAAATTAAGCCAGTATGGTAGAATCAACAGCAAAATTACATGAGACTAAAATAATTCAGAATCAGGCTTGTAAGAAAGCTTCAACACGTAAGAATCTTAAAATAAAATTCTCTGATTTAAAGATCTAAGTGTTCATATGAGGAAAAGATTGGTGAAAAAACAGTTGTTTGTGTCCTACTATGTCAGCAATTAATGCCATGCATATTTATACAAATGTCTTTAAATGTCAGCACTCCATTGTATCGTCTGTAGAAACGTTACTTGAACTGAGTGATGTCTCTGAGGTCAACATACTCAGAATAAAGGGGAAGAGTGAACTTATTTACTTAAAAAAATATCCCTTTTTCCTTTATCTCATAGGCAGTTTATTTAGAGACTAAGGGTATGGAGGTCCTGTAGCTTAATGAAACTGTAGTTTTGCTCTCCATTTAGCTAGATTATTTGAGCCTACAGCGAGTGAGATACTGATTTTATACTTTATATCTGGCTAAATCAAGAGCTACATGGAACTGGTGCATCTGGACCTGTAGCCCTGCTTATAGTGGTAGTAGTACTGCCATACCAGGAAAAAAGGTTGTGGAGAATTGGACAATTCTGTGAGCCTTCCATGGAAATTGTGTGTATGTGTAGGGGGACTGCAAAGCAGTTATCATGGGTAAGGGTCACTGGAAGACAATATATTTCACAGAGAGAGAGAGAGAGAGAGAGAGTGGCAAGAAAGAGACCTAGAGTGCTAGGCCAAAGTCTCAGTTCTGTGAGAGATGACTGTGCTACCTTAGTGTGGGTGTAGATCCCAGGACAGCAGTCCATATTTTTATGATGTTGTGATCAGGTTGCAGTTAGTGAATTGACTACTGAATCAGATTTTATATGCAGTTTTACTTTCTTTGACCTGTTGAGTACCAGTGGTTTGAATAGACAGACCATACTTCTGGTGGCTAGTAACCCATTTGGGACAGTGGAGTAGAACAGGTCCAAGGACCATAGTCATTATCCCTCACATACCCAAGTGGCACACTAGTTGGTAATCATCCAGTGACAATTGGTGGTAGTGGTGCCATCCATGACAATCTGCATAGCAGTGGTAGGAGTCAAATCCCCATCATTGACAGTCATCTATCACAGGTAGTAAAAATATCTTGAAAGCAGCCATATGCTTATTAAGGTTGATATGCAGGCCAGATGGTTAAACAACTACTTCTTAATGGATATAAGTTCAAAACTGTAAACTTCCTAGACTGCCTTTTTCATGCTAACTTTAACTGAAAGTTACAGCCACACTTGGTTAAGCTATATATGCTTTTATAAAAACCTGAAATGTGTCTAAACAGTTCTTAGTATTTGTCCCCATTAGGAGCTGTATTGCTACACATTTTATATAGTTTTATTATTTATTTAGTTATTTATTTACTTGCATTTGTTTACCAGTAAAATCTGATCAGTCATTTATTTTTTCAGAAAAGGCCTAAAGAGAAAAGTGCAAAGAATAATAAAATACAAATAGATGATTAAAGTACACATTTCTAACACTGACTACATACCTACGGAGGATAAATTAAAATACAGCACTATTTACATATGTACAGGAAGCACTTATAAACAATGGACATAAATGTAAACAGAAGGTGCATGCATTATTACGCACAAGACTAATCTTAACATTGAATGAATGCATATAATCAAAATAACATTGTGATTGACATAGAATGCAGAAATATCTATTAAAAGTAGGTGATAGCTGTAGAGTAGGATAGCACTGTATTTAATTATTTCACAGTAATCCAATAATTGCATGTAAGAAGTGCGTCTGTGTGTTCAAAGCAACTTTAAGGTTCCATTGTCATAAAAGCTGTAGCACTCACAGGATAAATATCTAAATCATTCCAGGAAAGTGATGAGGTTTATTTAATGTGGGGGTGGAGGAGTTAGAATGGGGTGGGGAGCATTAGCATTTCCATTTTGTATGCAGGTATGTTCAAAGTGAACCTTTAAAGTATGTAAAAGTTAAGACTTGTCTAATAGTGGAGGGAATGGAGTTCTACAATTTTACTAAATATAATGTGTAAAGTGATTCATAATTGTGATTTGCTGATTTTCTTAACTAAGCTTGAATTTTGGGAGTGTACGTTCCTTTGTATTATTTTATTATACTGGCCATTTTCAGGATATTGTGAGCCATTTCAAGGTAGGAAAATTATATATATGGTTGGTTGTTCTAGCTAGTTGAGTTTTTTTAAGGACCAGGCAATGGCAAGATTTGTTAGGCAGGTTTACATACATTTGAAAGACTTATTATAACTCTCTTTTAGTTTAGCATTTTGAGAGGATTAAGGCTTGGTGATAAATGCTGCTGGCTAGGAAGTAGGTACCCACTATTGCAATACAGACATGATTAGTGAGACGTGGTTTGACTCTGTATAGGCAGCCTAACTTATGTTTTTTTTTTAACCATGCCCTGGGTGTGATGGAAATACAAATGCTGAAAGTAGGCCACCTAATATAAATGTTTGTGTGACATATATAGGTTGAAAGACTGATAGTGAATTTTGCCAGCTAACAAATTGTGTTTGCTGGCTGAAGTAGTTATAGAACAACTGGATGGTTACATTTTGATGCCTAAGTCCTGAAGTATTGATATTAATAGCAGACATGACATTGTGCAGAATACTTTTCATATGTGTAGAAATACTGGCATAACTGTTGCTACCAGATTGCATTTATTTGATTCTAAAAATGTTGTTCCAGTGCTATGACCACGATAGAAACTGGGCTAACTGTATTACTCTTGCTAAGGTAACAGAAGAGATGTTTGAGAGGACACTTTTCAAGTCTTTTGATAATTTCCTGGATTTCTGTATTTCATCACCAGCTTTCCTTAGGTACCTTATTCCTATACCTGCTTGGCTGCAGATCTGTTCTGTAGTCCTCATACATGCTGTTTTGAGATGCTGCCATGCTTCTTCTTCTTCTTCTTTGAGTCCTACACACTTCCTCTTCTTCCTGAGGTGCTAGAGCCTTAAGTATTTCCTTGAACTCTTGCGTCTTCACTACAGTCATATTCAGGGTCTTCGTTCCAGTTCCTGTTGACCTATAAGCCTTCTCTGATCTCTGCTTGCAGGTGATTGTGGCCACCAGTGGTTTACGCTGTGAGTCAACTGCTTCACAAGAGATGAGTTTGCAATCGTTGATTTTATTCCAATGCACTTTTCTTTCTAGGAGAAAGTCAACCTGAATTGCATGTTGACAACTCATGTATGTGATCATGGGGCTGTCCCAAGTTGTTGTGTTGGCCAACATCAAGCCATTTACCAGACAGACGTCTCGAATGGCCTCTCCTTTCTTATTCTGTTGCCCATCTATGTGAAATCGAGCAGTCCTCATATCCTGTTTTTTCTGTCCCAATATAAGTATCCAGGTCCCCATTATCAACAGCAATTCATGTTGTCCTGCTTAATTGAATAGGTCTTGAAATTAGTGCCTGACTATACTCTTTTTCTCACTATCACAAACCTGCTGTGGGGGCATACGCTAAGATGATGAACACTGCTCTGTTTACAGTAGAGTCTGAGTGACATGAGTCTTTCACTAATTTATATGACATTTTCACTCTCCCTAGAAGATTCCGCCCTCACCAAAATTCCTGCACCATTTCTAGTGTGTTCTCTCATTGAGTAGTAAACTCTGGATCCCAAACCAAGTAGCTTTGCTGCACTGCCCTTCCGCTTTGTTTCTTGAATTATTTTATTTATTTATTTTGTTTACAGGCAAAGTCTGAATGGCAAGGGACCCCATTTTAATGGAGCCCTGGGGAGAACAGATTCACAAATAAAGAGTGTGGTGAAGGACAACACAATAGTCATCGATAGCACAGTTCTTTGTAAATACAGGAAGTAAGCAGGATTGAAAAAAATGCAACAGTAAATACAAAAGTAAAATCCAACAAATACATAAAATAGCATTAATGGCAGATACACAGGATGTCCAGCCTTCTTCTTACCATCATGTCATTCACTTCCAAGCTGCACACTGTTAGTGGGCATATATATTTTCAGTGTAGCAATATTTAGTTAATTTTAGCAGAGAGATTAGTTTTAAGTACAGTTTTTGTTCAATAGAGCTATCCCAAGTAATCCAGTCTGGGAAACAGGACACTGTCCAGAGAGTAGCCAACTGATCTAGGGCTGCTGGGCTTTATGGCGGGCAAACACTGGACAACAGTGGCATACAGACACCTTCCAATGTTAACATGGGTGCGTCGCATTAGACAACAGTGGCACACAGACACCTTCCAATGTTAACAAGGGTACATAGCATTGGACAACAATGGCACACAGACACCTTTCAATGTTAACAGGGGTGCGTGGCATTGGACAACAGTGGCACACAGACACCTTCCAATGTTAACAGGGGTGTGTGGCATTGGATAACAGTGGCACACAGACACTTTCCAATGTTAACAGGGGTGTGTGGCATTGGACAACAGTGGTACACAGACATCTTCCAGTGTTAACATGGGTACATGGTATTGGACAACACTGGCACACAGGCACCTTCCAATGTTAACAGGGATGTGTGGCATAAGGCAGAGAAGTACAGGTTCTCAAATCTCTTATCACTGGTAAATACCCATACTCATTTTTTGACAATATTAGTCAAAATGATCAAATCATCTAGAGACAATTTTTTTCACTGTTAAGTAGCTAGTCTTGTCATGGTGTGCAGTCTGTGATCTATGTTCTCATATTTATAGCATACGCATTCCAGCTGAAGCCTAAAGTGGTTGCTCTACACAACTCTTCCCCTGATAGGCACCACTTAGAGTCTGTACAGCTACTCATGACTCCATTCAGTTTTGGGTGCAATCTGTTTGCATAAGTCTCAAGTCTTAGTTGGAAACACCTGACTGTTTTTTTTGGGAAGTGGGCGCAATCCAATGTAGACATGGGAAGACCATGAAAATTCCACACAGGCATTGGCTGATTGGCAGGATCAAACTCTATACATTGTGCTTGAGAGGCAAAGACCTTTATCATTATGCCAACCATGCAAAAGTGCGAGAACAGAAAATATGGAAAAGGCTAACAAAACTAGCAAAGAGCTTAAGAGAGCAGTTGCATCATAAACACTCTTATCAGCTTATGGAATGTGACTCAGCAGATGGCATAAATTTTATCAGGTTGCAAAGCAAAGGCAAAAAGGTAAAGAAGATAGTCATCAAGCACTATAAATAAAGAATGCCACCAACACAGCGCTGACTAGTCAGATGCTAGTAAAAGTACTCCTTCTATCTGCCTTTGATGTACTTTTAGCACATTCTGAATAAAGAAACTTCACAGAAACTGTACCACCCAAACACAGCTTATGATAAAAGTTGAAGAAGAACTCACCCAATCTCTCTTTTGACCACTACACTGCCACTGTGGTCAGAAAGTGCTTCTATGTGGCACATCTCATTACTAAGGGTTTTGCATCCAGGAAGAAAGAGGTCATTGTCTCCCTCTACTCTTCCCTCATTAGGCCAATCATCGAGTACAATGCACCATTTGGCATGTACCTCACTAGACACCTGCAACAACTGGAGAGGCTGCAAAAGTACCTCACAAAGAGGATCCTAGGCCTTAAACACTTGTCCTATATGGACAGACTCAAAAATACTCCAACTATTCTCCGTTTCATATCACCTACTTAGAGGCGATCTCTGCTGGACTTACAAAGCCATGTCTGACCAAGCTCTGTTAGAAATGCTACATCTAAAGAAATCCCAATCCCTCTACACCACACACTCCAGAGACCTCAACCTCATTACCACAATCAACAGAACATGCTGGAGGGACAGGTTCATAACCCAGACACTGCCCATGCTATGGAATAGGCTTTCCATATGTGTCAAACAGAGCACCTCACTGGCCCTCTTCAAGAGAAATCTTAATGAATAGATAGGAAATAAAAAATTCACCCTGGGGATCACTCCAGTGACTCTACTTGACAAAGGCACTGGGAACTAAGGTTGGCTGGCACAATGCCAGGGTAATTATATGGGCTAGGCTTGGAAAGGCTTCAGGGTCATTAGCCTAGTACACACCTATGAACCTATGAACCTATGAACCAAGAAGAAATAAGAACAGCACCAAATAAAGTAACACCAGGGAAAGCAGGAGGCTCGGCTGACATCACAGCAGATATGATCAAGATGTTGGTGAGTTTCGGGGGGTGGATCCCAGGGAACCTAAATTTGCAGGGACAATAAAGTCAACATCAAGGGTAGGAGGGGTAAATTCAGCACAAAATTTGCTGCTAATATATTAGCGTTATCCTTGAGGTCACAATGGGTGATATTATGGAGGAGCTCGGTGCATTGATGATATTGTTCCTTAATTTTCTGACATAACTAAAGAGAGATTTGTAGTTTATTTTGGTATTTGTAGCAATCCTAAGTTCATATTTTGTTTTACATTTTCTAATATAGTTTGTACGTTCCTTGCTGGCTTACTTCAGTGTAGTGTTGAGGTAGGGTGATGGGAATTTCTTGCAACTTTTCATTATTTCCTTTTTTTTGTTCAGTTTATTAATATGGGAGTCCACCAGGCAGGCGTATTCCTGACTTCACCATATATTTAGGGCAGATATGTGCTGAATTTTCTAAGACAGAGGTGAATACAGCAGCCCTCTCAGTTGTGTCCATTTGCAAGCCATTGTTGGGAATTTTTCATAGGTCTTCTATAAGTTGATCTAGATTTGCCTTGGAGAAGTCCCTAAACATGGTCTTATTTGGTTGTGGTGTGTAGAAGCATAGCTGGCTCAACCAGTGCCTTATACTGGTATGACAAACCAGCAGAAAGAGCAAAAAAAAAAGGTGCCTCACTATAGTAAGTGATTGGCTTATTACAGTTAGATCCCCCCAGCTCATCCACTGAACAGCAAAAAAAAAAAGGCTATGCCTTCTACTGGGCATACCAACCAGGTGGCCAGTTACACAACATGCCCGCCCCCCTGCCTCAGCCATTTAGGTCTCGTTTCTGTGCCCTGCTCTGAATAATGGTGGAGATGACAGTTTGGTCTGGTTTAGGGTTTTGGCACTGATAATAGCATGTTTACTGAATTTACAACCAGTATTACAGTCTGTTTCATTTAAGAGTGGGCAAGGCTAGGATTTTGATATTGGCTGCAAGAGATTGTTTATTGATGACCAGAAAATGTTGGGGTACTTGTATTGAGCTTGTTGAAGGGTATTTTACATTGTTTGCTTTGTTTCTTAGATGCTGATAAATTTTTTATGTTCCCCACTGGACCTGGCCAGTGGCTCTACTACCTTTATCCAATTGGGCCATTTGTTCCATCAGGACTGGAAAGAGTCAGGAATCTCCAGGCTAAGTGAGGATCCTACAACCCACTCCTTTCCATCCAGGGTGCCTAATTAACCTGTAGTGAGGGTTTGGTGGTAGAGGGCATGCCAGGTTACCAGCCTGGTGGTGCAGCTTACCCTATCCCTGTTGGAGCATCCCCGCTCCATTGTAGTGAGTCACTGAGCTCTGTTTCTTTGCTGCCAGCTGCAGGAAGCATGCCTTCATATGCTGTCTTTGCATATATACATGCAGGCAGTGCATGCTCACAGACTTGTGCTCCCTGAGTGCAACACCTAGTGCTTCTGCTGGATGTCAACCAAGTGACAAGCCACAGAGGCCACCTTCCCCAGGATGGGTGAGCTAACAGTAGGTGCTCATTCCTATTCTCCACAGCCAGCTCCTGTAGGTGCACAAGCCACTATTCAAACTAAGGTCACCTACGTTGTAGTCAGGGTTTATTCCTCTACACTATGGAGCTGGCAGTTGATGGCAACTTTGAAGTCTGCATAAGGATTTGTCTTCATGTCTCTTTTTCCTGGCCTTGTCTCTCTGCATCATAATTTGTTTTTGTTGTAGTATAAGCTATATTGATCATCTAACTCTTTTTTTGCATGATTAAGTTAACAGGTTCAGTACATTAAGAAAGGTTTTGTTAATACAACCTACAGCTTTAACTCATGGGAGGTTTTTTTTCACAGTTCACAGTTGCATTGCTTGAGCAAGGATATGTCTGAATTTTTATTAAAGTTTGTGTTTTCCTTACTATATGGAACTGGTGTGTGTGTGTGTGTGTGTGTGTGTGTGTGTGTGTGTGTGTGTGTGTGTGTGTGTGTGTGTGTGTGTGCGCGCGTGTGTGTGTGTGTGTGTGTGTGTGTGTGTGTGTGTGTGTGTGTGTGTGTGTGTGTGTGTGTGTGTGTGTTTCCAGATAGCATAAGGTCTTTTATAGGGTGTGGCATTATACTTATGTAAAGTTAACTAATAATAGAACTAGGATCCATTTTAGGTCAAAGAGACTGATGATTGGATGAGAAGGTTTTATGGCTTCATTTGGCCAATTAATGTATAAATCAGATAAAGTGTTTTATCTTTTGGTTTATATTGGTAATTCATGGCATTATTTTTTATGATCTGGTTTTATTAGCATTTGGAGTATTTATGGTAAGGTTATACAAAACGACTTGGTTGATTTATTTTGACAGAGGTTAGTAGGATTTCTACTTTATTACTATCAGTTTTTATAAACAGTTTTTTTCATTTTGTAGCACTATTTTAGTTATGATTTAATAAAGATGTTGACAAGCACTGAAGATTAGCATTCAGGTTAGATATGATGAGGCTGTACACAATAATGTGTGCCGATTTATTCTGAGAGATGCTATCAAGATTTCTGCTTTATTAATATCAATGTTTTTTTGTAAACATTTGATTATAACCTGACAAGAAAGACAGCAGTCTTTAAGGGAACACCGAAGGCTTCATCTAATTTAGATTTAACAAGCAGTACCAAAGATCTAGGTTCTGGTTTAAGATATGTGTCCCCCACCTTGAGGAGCAACAACCTTGCAAGGGAAATGCTAAGTAAAATTACCAAGTATGGTAGGTTTCTTACAGATGGAGACTTTTATCTAAGAATGAGTATCAATTAAAAAGTTGAAGCAAAGCTGACAAATTCTAGGCTTGATGAATACAGAACTACAATAAGGGCATTTTACTGGCAAATAATCTGCTTAGTTTCAGAATACTACAACTGCATAATTGTTGATAAGATGGTTGCCAAGAGTCTGAGATGGAACAGACCTGTACAAAAGATGTCTAGTCAGAAACTACAAGTGGAATGGTGGAAATGTAATAGCTGGGGTTAGGCACCTGGAGCCACCTGATTATCTCCCTGCAAATAAAAGCCCCCATGCAGCAGCTACGTGTTTCACCAGCTCCTCTGTACATTCCGGCACCTTGTGGACATCCACCCAACTGTGTAACATGATGTCACGGCTTGGTGCAATCGCAAACTTTTTTCCGTTTTTATAACTTACCTGTAAGCTGCACTCAAACAGATCTGCTTCAGTGCAGTGAGAGACCTGATTGACTGCAGCAGTAGAATAAGCAAAAATAATAGCTTCTTATCAGAATGAATGCCCGCGCAATTATTTATTGAAATGCAACTAGCACTGTGCAGGTATAGACAAACAGCAAACAGCACTGACATATTAAGAACTGTATGGTGCAAATAATGTTACAGGAGACAAGTTTGCTAGAAATGAACATGTGAATTTGGCAAAGAAAAGTTTACAGAATGGATATTCTGCACAGTATCAGGGACAAAAGAAAAGGGAACAATAATACTGATTGAGAGAGGGACTCCAACAGTGATAGAACAAAAAAGAAATAATAATGGTAGATTTGTGGTAATAAGGATTTAATGGCAAGGAAGGAGGATTACACTGGTATGTATCTGTATTTCACCTAAAGCTACTATTATGGAGGTTAAGAGAGCAGGGATTACTACTTATGGATGGGGAATGGAATCTGCTTTGCAATAGTGAGGATGATTTGGGGACCTTGAAAGGCAAAGAAAACAAAACAGGGCAGATTTCTTAAGAAATATATGAGAATATTTGGAATAGAAGATGTGAATTTCCTAGCAAGAACTCAGACAGCATTGTTTCATCTGAAAAATAAGTAGCAAAGCAGTATGAGATAGGACTTGCCCCATTAGGGACATTAAATAAAGGTAAGGAGACTGTTTACTAAGATAAACACAATTTCTTTCTAGCACAGCAGATTATTAGGTCTACAGTGATCATTTAAGCTGGAAGTGTAATTTAGTTTAGCAGTGCCGGTTGACCTCCACCCAGAAATATTATAAGAAGAGTCGTAGAGTATGTGCTTTAGGATAAGTTTTGTTTTTTACACCTGTTGGATGGGAGGTAGAGGATGAGTGACTGAGAGCCTGCTCCACTTAGCAAAGGGGGGGGGCAAAGGTGGTACAGGAACTTATGACTAGCAATATCACACAATATCTAGCAGTAGCCAAGACACTTGCAAGTAACAGCACTATAGGTAGATAAGGTTGTGGTAAGACATGACAGTGTAAATATAAAATCTCACAAATGTATCACTTATGTCCTTTGTACAAGACAACTTCCTATGCAACCGAAGGAATCATACTCAGCCCACAGATGACCAATACATGTTCCACATCACCAGTACTACCCCTTGCTTCCCAGCCTCTGTAATCATAAGCCACAAGGCAGTACTTTTTATGAAGCCAATTAGTTCATGTAGTGTAAAAATAAGATTAGGTCTCTTCAAAAACGTAACCAAATATTGCAGGGGTCTCACAACTACACAAATCTCTTGCATAATTCTCTGCTTTCACAGTCGCATCCCTAAGGACTCTCTGTCTTTCTTCGCGCTTACTACATCTCACATTTGCCTGCTATTTTTAGTTCTTCATTGCTGCCTACCTTTCTGCCTTGTTCTTAATTTATTTAGTCTTTTAGAAACAGGGCTGCACACTTTATAACTGCTGTCTATCCTAGCACCCCCTCTTTGTTCAGTATTCATGTATATGCCGCATGTTGTTTGTTTAAAAAAGAGTCTTAATCACTGCTGAGGATGACTCAACAGTCTTAAGCAATAAAAACATGATATTTAAGTTTTGTCACTGTATTTCTCAATGTTCTGTAAAAACAAAAGTACATCCAGCATTCATATATCACTGTCAACAGATAATTCACACACTAGTTTCACAAAGGACTTGATATCCTACAGACTGCTAAGACGTGACCTGTGACTAGCATAGAAGGCATCCTTCAACCCATTACTGATGGAGTTATTTCACATCAGCAAGTCAGATGGCATCAGATATACTCTGTCTAGAGAGTTCATCCCTATCCATTTTCAAGCACAATGTAGATCTATGGATAGAAAACAGAAAATGTTACCCCCCCCAGGAATAACCCTGTACAGATGCAGCTCCTAAATGCTTCATTCCATGCATAGGGCCCCTCTAATTATCTGATATGATCCCAGTTATTCTCATGAGGGGTAATATATAATTATCAACCATGGGATGGGTAAGGCCAATCTATAACCAAATGAGATATTATTTTGAGCACAAAAAAGGGAAATTAGCTAGGCTTAAAATGGCCCACAAGGGCAGCTAGCCTAGTACTTACCTATGAACATATGAACCAGACACTAATCTAGTTAACAAATATACCAATTAAAATAATGAAACAAAAATATGAGTCAGGGTCATGAAGTCTTTCAATGTGCAAGCAGCAAATCTTTTCTAGGTATCCTTGTGCTATTATAGTAGATGACATGCTGGTAGGAGGTAATGGTGAAGCTGAGCATGACAGAAACCTCCAAAACATTCTGGAAAGAGTATGTCAAGTGAATCTTAAGCTGAATCCACAGAAATACAAATTCAGGCTATGAGAAGTCACTTATGTTTGTCATTTGTTTACCAGTTCAGGCTTATGACCAGACCTTTCTAAGCAAACAGCCATTCTCGAGATGTCAGCTCCAGACAATATTCAAGTCCTGCAAAGTTTTCTTGGCATGGTTAACTACCTAGGCAAGTTTATTCCAGACCTGAGTCAAATATCAGCACCAGTCAGAGAGTTAACATGTAAAGATGTACCCTGGTCATAGTTAAAACAACAGCAGAAAGCATCTGATATCTTGAGACACAAAATTGCCAGGCCACCAACTCTCAGATACTATGACATCCACAAACCAGTTACTCTTTCATGTGATGTTTCAAAAATGGGTCTTGGTGCAGTCATTCTACAAGAAGGTCAACCTGTTGCCTGTGGATCCAGAATTGTAACCCAAACTGAAATGCAGTATGCTCAGATAGAGAAAGTGCTATTGGCAATTGCATTTGCATGTTCAAAGTTCCAAAATTATGTTTATGGTAGACCTATCTAGACTGAAACAGACTCCCAATCTCTAGTCACTATTTTGAGAAAGCCTATGTATAAAGCTCCAGCCAGATTGCAATGCATGATGTTGAAATTGCAAAAGAATAATTTCAATCTTGTCTAAAAGAAAGGCAAACTTCTTTATCTTGCTGATACATTGTCCAGATTGCCCAGAAATACCACTAAACAGCGTAAGAATGATAACCTTGATTTCAAAGTCATGGAAGTGAGATTTTTTTCTTCCACATGAATTGAAAAGCTTAGAAGTCATACAGCCACAGATCCAGTTTTACAGAAGCTCAATCACTTTATCAAACAAGGATGGCTGTCAGAGCAATCTAGTTTACCTCATGAAGTGCAACCTTATTTTCCATACAGAGGTGAGATTTTGTCTGACAATGGTATCACCATGAAAGGTCTTAAAGTTATTGTTCCAAAGCCCTTGCAACAAGAGTACATTACTATCTTACATCATGGCCACCCAGGAGCAGAAGAAGGGTGAGAGGACTAGTATTTTGGACTTCTGTGTCACAAGATATTGAAAGAGTGCTATCATCCTGTTCAGTATGTAATAGCACTAAGTTGCCTTAACAGAAATAACCACTTAAGCTAAACCAGATTCCTGAACTACCTTGGTCGACAGTAGCCACCGACATTTTCAAATGGAATGGTCAATGATACTTGGTGTTAGTAGACTCTTATTCAAATTGCTTTGAGATTGACCTACTTCCTAATCTAGCATCCAGAAATATCATTACTAAGATGAAGCATCATTTTGCAGTCCATGGTAGTCCATACAAAGTTATTTCTGACAATGGTACACAGTTTATAAGCTAACAGTTCAAAAGATTTGCCAAAGAGTGGGACTTTACTCATGTCATGAGTAGCCCAGAGTATCCACAGTCAAATGGTTTGGCAGAGCGTGCAGTTCAGAGTGCAAAACAATTACTAGAGAAGTCAAAACAAGACAATAGTGATGTTTTCCTGAATCTTTTAAATCTCAGAAATATTCCTCATGATAAAATCAGAGAATTCTGTCGAGATAAACCAGAAACCACATTACCAATTAGTAGTCAATTGTTGGTTCCATGTGTCAAGGACAACAGGTCAGTGAAAACCAATCTGTTGAAGAAGCTTTTAAACCAGAAGTCCTACTACAATAAGACCTGCAAACCGCTCAATCCATTACGAGAAGGAGAAGTGGTAAGGATGCAAATGCCTAAAGGTTATGATCGGATTGGAGTCATGAAGAATATTTTCTCAGAGCTGAGATCATGCATTTTGGAATCACAGGGAGTAGAGTTTAGGTGGAATTGAAAACATTTGATGCAGGTGTCTGAGCCTATGCCACAGCACATTAGCTCTTGGCAATGTTCATGTGTTACTTAATCCTAGTGTATGCTACCACCACCTTTCTCTCTTCTCTCCAATTATCAGACCCTTTGTAAAAATAGAAGTAAATGGTATCCCTTGACATTTGGAAATGTTGTTGTGATCTCTGTCGGTATATTTTAATGACTAACTTAATGTTCACTTGTATATATTGCTGATATGATCTTCCTTTGCGTGCTGTTTTAGTATGCACAAAATACTGCTCAATAACAAAGTCTTTAATTTACATTATGTATTATTATCATTGTCTGTTGTATTAATTAAGTGGAGCTTTTCTCCCCAGGCCTCCACTGTAAATGGACCTCGTCCAGTAGGACCATCCCAGTTAACAAATGTAAAATAAAATAAATAAATAAATAAATAAAGACTCTTTATCTCAGAGTGAGTTATCCAGTGTTCCAGTTTCAGAAGACATTCCAGTGAATATCCCTGTTCCTGTGATGAATCCCAAAGTTCCTGATACGAGTTGTTCATCGAAGACTGTCCCTGTTGCTAAACCCAGTCCTGATTACTATGTTACCAGATTTGGTCACATCTCCAGACCATGATAGATACACGGCAACTTGGACGTGAACATTGTGTTTGTTTCTAATGTCTATATTAATGCATGTCTAACTCCAATGTCATTGTCATTTAAGGGCAATCTTTTTAAGAGGGAGGATGTATATCAATATGTGTGTGTGTTTGTCTTTAATAAGCTATCTAAGGGCCTGTAGAAGTATATAAATACTGAGTACGTGCGAGCCTGACTGCCATTTTGTAGTAAGCTGTTGAGATGTAGGCATGTATGTCTGTAAGGTCTGTCTGGTAATCAGTTTTTTTTATATTTTGTAATGCTGCTATCCATCCTGATGTGTTTTTATGTAATAAAGCATCTAAACTATCTACCACACTTGTTCATCAGCTATACTAAGAGAGATGAGCGACAGGAACCTACCCAAGAATCCACTTGGACAATTCTCCTATTTATAAGAAAATGTGCCCCATTAGGACAGGAGCAAGAGTTAGTCACTGGAGACGTCCAGCTCATTGGTTACATCAACATAAAGGGCCAAGACAACAAGTGCACCACAAACCCAATGAACCAAAGAAGGAATCCGGACAGGCAAAGATAAAAGCCACAATTTATTGCACTTGAAACAAGCACATAGAAACTTATAAAATCACAAAGAACTAGTAAGATAAGCACTTTCGTTTGGCTATGCCAAACTTCCTCTGTCAAAAATACCATCATATCATCAACATAAAGGGGATGAGATGATGAGACAGTTAAATGATTTATTAAGGGATCTGGAAATGCAGAATGGAGACCTAGGGAGGAGGGAAGAGCTGAAGACTGGTTTCACGGAAAGAGGTAAGACAACAATGTGAGGTTCAATAAGTATAGAATAACAAGACTAAAAGAACTTCAGAATCTAAACCAACTATATTAGTAGTAGTGAATATAGTAACAGAGATCAAACAACTGGAATTTTGTTCTTCAGAAAAGGGTAGGAGCAAACTACATAGGAAAAACTGGAATTGTGGGAACAATACA